>NW_022630996.1:44195387-44592672 GCF_010015895.1 Lontra canadensis | reverse complement strand
GGGGGGGGGGGGGAAGCAGGCTCCCTGCTGAGCAGAGAGCCCAATTTAGGGCTCGATCCAAGGACCCTGAGATCATGACCTGAGCCAAAGGCAGAGGCTTTAACCCACTGAGCCACCCAGGCGCCCCAATATTTATTTTATAATAGATAACAGTAGTTTGCCTTTCTATAGATAGAAAAAACAGAACTAGAATATCAAAATCCGACATTTGGAGTACTATTACTTAGGAGGAGATTAAAGTATTGACATAGATTCAAAGATAAATATCAAGTAAAAACTGTAATAAAAAGCCACATATATAGGGCACCTGGGTGGCTCAGTTGGTTAAGTGTCTGCCTGCAGCTCAGGTCATGATCCCGGGGTCCTGGGATCAAGCCCAGTGTTGGGTCCCTGCTCAGCGGAGAGCTTGCTTCTCCTGCCACTCCCCCTGCTTGTGCGTGCTCTCTCTCAGAAAAGTAAATAAATATATATATATATATTTTTTTTAAGATTTTATTTATTTATTTATTTGACAGAGATCACAAGTAGGCAGAGAGGCAGGCAGAGAGAGAGGAAGGAAAGCAGGCTCCCTGCTGAGCAGAGAGCCCAATTTAGGGCTCGATCCCAGGACCCTGAATCATGACCCGAGCCGAAGGCAGAGGCTTTAACCCACTGAGCCACCCAGGTGCCCCAAATATATATTTTTTAAATAAAGTACACAGATATGAGAAAATCCACGAAAGTGATACAGAAATGAAGCTGAGGACCCTGCTCTGCCTCCTGCTTCCTAAAACATCGTCGTGTTTCACCAGAGCTCACCAATGTGCTGCCTGACCCTCATCTGTCCTTCCTCCAGCGATAGTGTGAATAAGCTCCCAGAGGCCAGGTCAGTTAGCCCGGTGGCTGGCTTTCTGTGCACCGCCTTCCTGCATGGCTGGTGCGGCGAGGCAGAACCCACCTGCTGCACTAAATGTGTCTGGGGCTCAGAGAAGGCCATTAGGCATTTATCCTGTCAGTGGCCAGTGAGCTGATTTGGATTTGTTTTACTTTTGAGAAAGAGGAAGAGGGTGGTAGTGATCTTCTCCCCGGGAGCCCCGAACAGCTGACTCAGTGTCACGGGCTTGTTGGTCTGGCAGCCTTTTAACGCCAAGCTCAGGCCTGCACACAGCAAATCCCATGACTCCATGGGACTACCCGGGTCACTGTTGTGCCAGAATGTTCTTGTGAATGATACTGCTTAAGTGAGCAGGTCCAGAAAAATCTTTTTAGCTTCAAGAAATTTTATAAATAAAAATCTTAAAAAAAAAAAAAAAGCCATGGGAGTAGATGGGCTCAACCAAGGGTACACACAAGCAGAGGATTAAAGCTCTGTGACAGCTAGGGGTCAAGGAGTTGGGAAGGAACCAGCAAAAAAGATTGTGAAGGAGGGAGAGGACAGGAGGGTGTGGGGTCCTAGAATCCAAGAGAAGATGGTACATAGAGGAGGAAGGGGATCAGTTGTGTTTGATGATGCTGTTAGGTAAAATAAGATGAAAACTCAGAATGGACCATTGGATTTGACAATATGGAGGTCATGGTGACCCTGATAAGAGCTGTTCCAACACAATGGTGGGGTAAAAACCCTGAGCGAAATGCTTTCAGAAGGGAGGAGGAGGTTGTGGATGGTTTCAGAATGGGAGGAGAGGTGGTGGATGCATTGAATTTCTACGCATATTTCAGGAGCTGTGCTACCAAGAGCAGCAGAGAACTGGGACAGCAGCTGGCCAGCAAGCCCGAGAACCTCAGTCCTGTAACTGCAGGGACTAAGTTCTGCTAGTGACTGCACGAGCTTGGAAGAAGACACTGGAGTCTGAAATTTTTCATAATAGAGTGTGAGCATATTTCATATAGATACGTGTGCTTAGAAAGAGTTCAGTCTTAAATCTCCCTTCCCTTCCCTCTTCCCCTCCTCCTCCTTCTTCATGTTGTTTCCTAATTGTCGCTTTAATTTGTCTCACTTACGAAGGTGTCCCACTTAGTCCTGCCATCTTTCTGAAGGATGTACCTATTAAATATTTTCAGGGACGCCTCGGTGGCTCTGTTGGTTAAGGGTCTGCCTTTGGCTCAGGTCATGATCTCAGGGTCCTGGGATCGAGTCCCGCATTGGGCTCCCTGTTCAGTGGTGAGTCTCCTTCTCCCTTTCTAACTCTGCCTCTCACTCGAGCTTTCTCTCTCTTTCTCAAATAAATAAATAATATTCTCATCTTTCTCTCCTCTTAAAAGTGCAATTAAGCTTTAAACTGCAGCCCTACATGTCTCGGAGTCTGGTGAGAGCTGACCCAGAGGGACAGGCACCTCCGCAGCAGGTCTGCTCGAGGCCCTGGGGCTGAAGTGTCCTGGAACAATGGCCCTTATTCGCAGTAGGGCCTCCTTTCAGGAGGCCAGGGTCCTCTCCTGGTGCCAACCCCAGCTGTCTTTTTCACCATTCTGAGCTCTCCTCCGCCACCTCGGCCGGGGCCTTCATTCTTTCTCAGAAACCCCATTCCTTCGGCAGAAGCCACGTGTTCCACTCAGGCCCCATCTGACAGCTGTGGCCCCTGGCCTGGCCCCACAGACGCTCACTGTTCCCTTTCACAGGCTCGGAGGTGTTCCTGCCAGAAAAGTCCACTTCCTTTACGCGTCTCTTTCTCATGGTGTCACTCTTTTTGGCCTTGAGTGTCATGCCAATTCCTTGCACACTTGATGAAAGGATTCAGGGGCAGAGAACTTGAATCAATGGGGTCTTTTTATTTTTGAACACCAGTAAACAGCACAAATCAGTTCAATGAGTTCAGACTCCCAATTATTTCCATGCTTGCTGCAGTCTCTCCGTAGCATTAAATCCCACTGAAAATGCCTCTTGTTATCTCCAGCTAATGAAGAATGTCGCTCTTTTTTCTGGGTTTGAACACACTCCAAAACATTGGCCTGAAAGATCAATTTAACGCTGGAGAGCCCTGAACACAAGAATCTTTAACTTTCCCTTGTATGCAGCTCCCTGGCATTATTCTAATCGTTTTTTTTTTTTTCTCTACATTTTATTCTGCTCACTGGCAGTATTTTTATCTGTTTGCTTGTGTAAAATGCAATCATTTATTTTCAAGACTAATGAAGACATGCCACATCTTTTCCAGGGACTAAGTTATAAATGATACAATTCGAGATTAAAAGCTCCAGCTAACCTGTTAACTTGTCAAACTTGTAACTCCATCAAAAGGGACTCCTCTCACCATCCTCGTTCTCAATATCCAGGCCCAGGTAGGGACACTTCACAATATCTTTGTGGCATCAGCAGAGAACATGGCCCTCTCTATTTTTTTACTTGGTATATTAATTTATTGAAAAATAAAGCCACAGAACACGTCTTTTTGAAGAAAGAGTTAAGCAAAAAAAAATCTGCATATTGTCCCTTGTAATACTGACTGCCTCTATGTTTTTCAACAAGTTAAGCCTTTCATAATTAATCTGCTAATACCAACAGCGTAAGTGCTGCAGGTGATAGAGTGAAACCCTCAGGGCAGGGAGAGGATTCAGTGACAGATTCTGGAATCAGACGGCGAGGGTTCAAATTCCAGTTTCAGTACTTACTAGCTGTGCGATCTTGGACAAATTACTTCACCTCTCTGCGCCCTAGTCTTCTCCTCTGAAAAATCAGAACACTTAAAGTACCTATTCCAGGGGTGCCTGGGTGGCTCATGGGTTAAACCTCGGACTCGTGATTTCGGCTCAGGTCGTGATCTCAGAATTTTGAGATCTAGCCCCTCATCGGGCTCCGTGCCCAGTGGGGAGTCTGCTGGAGATGTCCTCCCTCTCTCTCTCTCCCTCCACCCCATTCCCCGCTTCCTTCTCTAAAAAAAACAAAAGAAAAACAAAAACAAAAACCTACCCCAGGCAGGTTGCTATGAGGATGTAAAATACTTAGATTTCGGTCTAGTGTATGAAAAGCAGTCAGCATTGTCACTGATATCAATGATCACTCTCTGTCTCTCTCTCTGGCCTCACAGCCCTGCCAGGATGTCCTCCCGCAGCACTTCTCCAATCCTTCCTCACACTGTTGCTTCCTAATGCTTACCCTTGCCTCACAAAAAAAACCTCTGGCATTTTTTCATTCATCAAGTGGCCCGCCACTCCACCTAGGAGAAGCTGCCTTGCTGTGGCGTGACAGATTAGCAAACTTTCACTTGGAAGGCAAGCATGATCAGGAAACTCCAGGTCACAACATGAACCAGATCTGGTTTCTCAAGATGCTCATTACTTTTTAAAAAAATATTAACCTATATAAATAGAGTTAATTTTATCCCTCCTTTTGAGGTATATGCTTAGCGTTAATCTCCACATGTCTGTTCCCTTGCTTTATTTAGTTATTTCTGTATTCTCTTATTCACTTTCCTCACTACCATATCCCCCTACCCACTGTTCTGTGTTTAAGGTGACTCTTGGTTTCCTGGTGTTTGGTAAAGGAGGTGTGCTGGTGAATGCACGTGTCCTTCCATTACGTGACGTGTTACCTGTACCTTTTCCCTACAGTCTTAAGATTCCTGTGGCTAGGAGGACTTCAAGGCTTCTCAGAGCTGCCTGGTATGCTGGGTGCATACCCTGATACTTGATGCTCCCCTTCCCCGGGGGACAGAAAGCCAGGTTGCCCCCAACCATCCTCCACAACAATATGGGGGAAAAGGGGGTTTCTCCAAAGATGGTTTTCGGAAATCTTGCTACTAGATGGATTAAAAAAAAAAAAAAAATGGAATCACCTAACACTGCATACAAAGTGAACTGTAGCGCTCGCTATTAAAGACCAAAATCCAAAAGCTGAAAGAACGGGATTAGTAAAAGAAGGTGTGGGTAAATATCTCAGTGGCAGGGGCCCTTGAGAGACCTTCTTCAACAGCTCAAGATCATAAAAGTCCTTGAACGTTTCTTCTACTCAGTCCTCTCCTATCGCTTAGCCCTTCGCAACTGCCCAGAGGTTTTCTTTTGTGTCGGGACAAAACCAGAAGAACAACAAACTTTTAAAGCCGGTCTTTTCCCTACTTTTAGCTTTCCCTTCCTGTAAATCAGAAATATTTCTCTTTTGTAGGTACCCCCTTTGCACAGCACAGGGGTCAATAATCTACAGCCCATGGGCCAAATCCAGCCTGTCTTCTAGTTTAGTACAGTCTGCTAAGAAAGGTTTTTATATCTTTAAATGATTGAGGAAAAAAGAATATTCTGTGACACTTGAACAATAGGCAAAATACAAATTTCTGTGTCCTTAAACAAAGAACTCAACCTAGGATGCCCTCCACTTACAGAAGAAAATAGTCCCTGACGCTCCTCAGCAGACGTCCCCTCATGGTCTGAGGCAGAAGCTAGGGCTAGACAGGGCTAGACACCCTGGTCTTGGAGAACTAGAGATCACCCCAGAACTCAGACAGCATCAGGGAAGGAGGAATCAGAGAATGGCTTTAGGGTAGGCAATAAATAGCGTCTGCCCCAAGGCTCATGGGGACGCTGATTTTTTTTTACCTTGGCAAGGCAACCCAGAAATGTGAATAATTTCTTGTGAGCAGAACCAAGCAGTAGCTTAATTCCAATCTTTCCTGAGACTATAACTTGTTTTAAAATAGCATGACTTTCCCAAATAGTTTCAGATGGTTTTCAAACCACACAAGGGCCAAAGTCAGCTGAGTAACTTTTACAAGCTCTGCTTGTTCTTTTCTCTTCTTTTCTCTATTTCTTTTTTTCTTTCCTTTTTTCTTTTTTCTCTTTTCTTTTCTTTTTTTGAGATTTATTTATTTGAGAGGGAGAGAGAGCATACCAGCAGGGCGGGTGGGCAGTGGACACAAAGCTGGCTCTCACAACCCTGAGATAGGACCCCAGCCAAAACCAAGAGTCAGATGCCCAACAGACTGCACCACCCAACCACCCCTCTGCTTGGCCTTTTCTCTTCAAATGCAATGTTCCCCAGTCAGGACCCTCTGCCTCTTCATACTCGTGGGTTCAGTAGTGTCCCGCAGACTTCCTGGACTCAAAACCCTCATATTCCTAACGGCTGGCTCATCAGGATCACCGGCTTCATTGTCTGCAATGGTGAAACAGCCATCAAACAGAACCACAACGTGCAAGTGTTAAGTAATGACTTGTAGCCAAAGTTCGCGGAGGTGTGCGTTAAAGAAAGACCTAAGCGTGAACACACAGGCTTGGAGGAGGCAGCAGCTAGGGCCCAGCCTGTGATCTGGGGTGCCGGGAGCATGCCCCGACAGAGGGCTCCTGGGATTCTCCGGACTCCTGAACTACACGTTCTGTTTGTGCTGCATTCTGCAGATGGGCAAGTGAGGGCACCGTCCAACAAGGACTGACAAGGAAAGTAATACAACTTTTAAAGCTAGGAACCCTGGGGCACCTGGGTGGTTCAGTCGATTAAGCCTGGAATCAGCCCGCATCGGGCTCCTTGATGGCCGGGGAGCCTGCTTCTCCCTCTCCCTCTGCTTGCCGCTCCTCTTGCTTGTGCTGTCTCAATCTTTGTCAAATTAAAAAATAAAATCTTCAAAAAATTTAAAACAGAATTGGTCTTTAAAGAATAAAGAAAGATAGAAACCCTGAAATGCCAACTCCGTGGAGAGAGAGTTCTGATCTCATGGGTTTTATATACTTTTGAAAATATTTGGCTGCTCTGCTGACTCCATATCACTGTCCCCCAGCTTCTGTTCAGTCTGTGACTTTGGCGGGGTCTGTCCCCACACCCTCTCCCTGTCCTATGCCGACAGCCCCACCGGCCTTAGATCTGTAAGGAATAAGGAGGTCCACCCACACAGTCCACCCCACAGAAACCCGGAGGGAATGGGGTGTGATGAGAAATTACACACTTAAACACAGCAAATAAAACACTTTGTTTCACCAGGGCTGCTGCCTTGACCAGTCCGGTGCCTAGTCCTGACTTAGTAGATGTCTCTTAATGTCAGAAGGTAGTGAGGAATTAGTCAAAAGAACAACAAAACATGTTTAAATGTTTAAAACATTGGCTACTGTAATGCTCCAGGGGATCCATGGATCCCAGAAGAAGCGAGGGTGAGACTGTGGTCGTGCTGGGCCTTGAATCTGATTCTGCTCAGAGGTCTTAGGCTCTGGAACATCATCCTGCTTTATTTCGTACAGCTGGACCGTCTGCACTGAGCTGTGTTACTTTTGCATTTCCATATTTAGAGGTATTGAGCAAAAACCCCTCTTTCATTTTATAAAGGATGAATGAATATACACCATCTAGCAACAAAGCTAAAAAAGCTTTACAATTCACAGGATTAATAAAAGAAAGGGGTGGGCGCCTGGGTGGCTCAGTCAGTTGGGTGTCCAACTCTTGGTTTCGGCTCTGGTCATCATCTCAGGGTCCTGAGATTGAGGCCCCCGGTGGGCTCCGTGCTAGGCATGGAGCCTCCTTAAGATTCTCTCTCCGTCTCCCTCTACCCACTGCACCCCCTCAGGCTGAATGAATGAATGAATGAACGGTAAGTAGATGCACAAGGGTGTTACCGTCCAAACCCAGTGAACTAAGAAAAGGCTGAAGGTAAAGAGGGCAAGCTGGGAAACTTCTGCAACATAGCCTCTTGTAAAAACTGATCTGCTCGGGGCACCTGGGTGGCTGGGTGGGCTGGGCCTCTGCCTTCGGCTCAGGTCATGGTCTCGGGGTCCTGGGATCAAGCCCCGCATCAGGCTCTCTGCTCAGCAGGGAGCTTGCTTCCCCCTCCCTCTCTGTCTGCCTCTCCGCCTGCTTGTGATCTCTGTCAAATAAATAAATAAAATCTTAAAAAAAAAAACAAACTGATCTGCTCTAACAAGAAAGAGAGGGTTCTTGTGTGTGTGAGCTATGTCTCCTTACATTTTTGTACTTTCAGTGACATCACATTCTAAACATGTTCAGCATTTTCTCATATATGCTAAAATCAGAACAAGCTTTTGTTTATAAATTTCATGTGACAGTTGGACTGGCCTCTCTTCCTGACATAAGGTCTCCAAACCTCAATCAACAATGGTCCAGAGCCTGCCCCATGCCTTGCCCTATGCTAAGAGAGTGGATGTATTTCTGGATAAATCACATCCTCTCCAGTTTCAAGAACTCAAAAGTGATCACCAGTTACCAGAAGGTGAGATGCGCAGGAAAGAGAGTGCTATCACTTATGTGGTATTCCTCCTCAAAAATGCATAACTTGAACATAAGCACGAGGAAGCATAGGACAATTCCAAAGGGAAGGCTGCTCCATAAAAAAATTGGCCAATAGTCTTCCCAAGTATTAATGATGTGAAAGATAAAAAGGTCTGAGGGAATGTTCCAGATTAAGTCAGACTAAAGAGATGTGACAACTAAATACAGGGCATGATCTTGGATTGGATCTGGAATGGGGGAGGGCAGGAGGGGGAGGAATTGCTCTAAAGGATGTTATTGCAATAACAGGAAAGATTTGAAAATGAACTAGGAATTAGATAGTATATATTATGTTCATGTTAGATTTCCTGATTTTGGTAATTGCACTGTACTTATTGTTAACAGACTGCCCTTGATTTCAGGAAATACCAGCCGAAGAGAAGAAGGGTAAAAGAGCATAATGTCTGCAATTTGTTTCACAAAAAAATAGTAACACGAAGAAATGTGTATGCAGATGCCTATACACACAAGTATAGGTAAGTTTGCATGTACATGTGGCAGAATGTTAAGACTGGTAAATCTGGGTAAGGAGTATATGGGAGTTGTACTCTTCTTGTTACTCCGTGTGTTTGCAATTATTTTGATATGAAATTAAAGTCTAAAAAAGTTGATGGGTACCTTACACTCCTGAAATCTCTTGCCTTGAGAGATTCCACTCTTGGTTAACACTGAAACATTATCTTGAGCAAGACACTGATGATTAAGTTGAGATGAACAAGTTTTACAACCAAGGTTTGCAAGATTTATTTCGACTTTGAAAAGAAAGCTGGAGACGGGGAGTCGGATAGTCGGGGTGTTGGGGGCGGGGAATAGTCATTAATTCAATTATTTGTAATGACAGCTCGAACTCTTCTTTATCTCCTCTCCTGGAAAATCAGTCAGGAAAAAAAAAAAATTACCACATGTACATTAAAATATACTCACTACAATACTCAATTTCCATCAAAATCGGGCTGGACCCGCCACCCTGGCTGCGTGTCACCCTCACAGCCAGTTGACCGAGCACTACTCCAGCCCCTGCTCCCCTGGGGCTGTCGGCCCCCACAACTTGCTCTGCCTGGAGCCGCACAAGCCCCGGGCCCTGCCGCACCCCGTGGAGAAGCTTCTCCTGTCCCTCCCCCGCGGTGCTGTCCTTTACACAAGCCACCCCCGTGGGGGCCAGTGAGCTCCACAATGTGCTGGCCTTGGCGACACGCGTGTTGTAAGTGTGAACACTGGATTTCAAAGACTGCAGGGAAAAAAGAAGGTAAAAAATCTTGTTAATAGTGTAATACATTGGGGCGCCCGGTGGCTCAGTCAGTTGGCGTCTGCGTTCTACTCAGGTGATGATTTTGGGGCCTGGGATCCAGTCCTGTGTTGGGCTCCCTGCGCAGCGCAGCGGGGAGTCTGCTTCTCCCTCTCCCTTTGCCCCTCCCCCTGCTCGTCCTTTCTCTCTGTCAAATAAATAAAAATAAAAGCTGTTAAAAAAAAATGCTATACATTGATTACATGCTGAAATGATGTTTTAGGTCTATTGAGTTAAATAGTGCATAGTATTAAAATAATTTCAACAGTTTCTCCTTACTTTTTTAACGTGTCTAGTAGGAAATTTTAAATTACATATGTGGTTCACATAATATTTGTATGGAATTGCGCTATCCAGGTGGAACAGAAAAGACCTTGCCATATGCACCCTAAAGAATTCCTCCTCTTGGCACATACCCAAGCTTCCTCCCTGGACTGCTGCCTCTGACGGGACTGTAAGCCCCAGAAAGCCAGGTTCCCTATTCTTCTTTGTAACTATCCCTGGTACACCTGGTAGAGGTCACTGAGGAGTTAATCACTAAAAATTTTTAAATCAAGGTGAAATTGACATAACATACCACCAACCATTTTATTTTTTTTAAATATTTTATTTATTTATTTGACAGATCACAAGTAGGCAGAGAGGCAGGCAGAGAGAGGAAGGGAAGCAGGCTCCCTGCTGAGCAGAGAGCCCGATGCGGGGCTCAATCCCAGGACCCTGAGATCATGACCTGAGCAGAGGCTTTAACCCACTGAGCCACCTAGGCACCCTCACCAACCATTTTAAAGTAAACAACTGAGAGGCACTTAATACATTCACGATGTTGTGCCACCACAGCCTCTGCCTGGTTCCCCGCCATTTTCATCATGCCCCAGTCAAACCCCGTACCCACTGAGCAGTTTTCCCCCCATTCTCTCCTGCCAGCAGACCCTGGCAACCAGCAGTCTGCTCTCTCTCTGGAGGTGCCTCTTTGGGACATTTAGTATAAATGATGTATTACGCAACACGTGACCCTCTGTGTCTGCTTTCTTTGACTTTGCAGAATGCTTGCGAGGAAGCTCCACACTGTAGCAGGCACCAGAACGTCTTTCTTTCCTTTTTTTTTTTAAATTTTAATATTTTCTCTATTCATATTATTCCTTCCTCCTTGGAATGTGCCGTCCCCATGCTGGGCTCATCCAGCTTAACTCAGCAGTTAAGACTAAGTCAGCTCATACTTTCTCAAGAGGCTTCTCCTCATCTCTTCTCGTCTCTGGACCCCTTTAGCTCTGTCTATGTAATTTAGGTTAAATGCCATGCATTGGTGATAGTTAAGATTGGTTCAAAAATAATCCAGCAAATAACGGTGTGGGGAGGAGGATGAATGAAACAAGCTTGGTCAGATATTGATGATCATTGAAGCAAGTGATGGGTACATGGAGGTTGATTCTATTTTTGATTGATTTCTATTCAATACATGGTCGATTTCTATTCTATACATGGAGGTATCATTCTATTTTTGTGGATGTTTAAAAGTTTCCAGAATAAAAAATTTCAAATAGCATCTCATGCTATTATTCATTTGTCACAGATTGTCATTCATGTCATTGTCACCCTAGAATAGTGGACAGCCACCCTTGTTTGTTGAATTAAATTCTATCTGAGGTGTTTAAAATTTTCATTGAGAAGAAACTGAATTTAGGGAAGATACAAAATGCTGTTCTATCTTTGGCTTCGTGGCCTTTCTTCTACAGTCAAAATTCCTTTTGATTTCTGTTCTAGCTTCTTCTTTCTGGGCTTACAATTGACCTCCAATGAATAAGCAGAATGCACTTACTCCAGTATTGTGAACCATTTCTAGATAATCCCTAATTATCATAAAACTGGGGGCACCTGGGTGGCTCAGTGGGTTAAAGCCTCTGCCTTCGGCTCGGGTCATGATCTCAGGGTCCTGGGATCGAGTCCCACATCGGGCTCTCTGCTTGGCGGGGAGCCTGCTTCCTCCTCTCTCCTTCTGCCTGCCTCTCTGCCTACTTGTGATTTCGCTCTGTCAAATAAATAAATAAAATCTTAAAAAAAAAAAAACTGGAAGCCAAGTTTCCATTCAGAATTCTATTTTGGCCCTTCCTTCCTTTCGTTCTTCATAAACCCATACTGTTTCTCCCTTCTTTGTCCCACTATTCTGTGGGCACCAAAGGGGCATACTTATCTTTGCTTCTGCGCTCTCAACAAACTTTCATGTCTTATGTTCCTGTCACACCAAAAAGAGAAACTAGGACTTCGATAGTGTGATAACCCATATGTTTCTACACCTACTGCTCTTTTTAATTTCAAACAGAGCCAATAACTCCATAAGAAGAGTCATGTCACAAATTATTTGCATGGGGTGCCTGGGTGTCTCAGTCTGACTCTTGATTTCAGCTCAGGTCATGATCTCGGGGTCATGAGATCAAGCCCTGAATCAGGCTCTGCACTGGGCATGGAGCCTGCTTGAGGTTCTCTCTCTCCCTCTCTCTCTGCTCCTCTATCCCCCCTCTCCCTCTCTAAAAAAATGAATGTTTGCAGCCAGCACTCAAAAAGAAAACCCCTTTATGGGGCACCTGGGTGGCTCAGTGGGTTAAGCCTCTGCCTTCGGCTCAGGTCATGATCCCAGGGTCCTGGGATCGAGCCCCGAATGGGGCTCTCTGCTCCGCAGGGAGCCTGCTTCCTCCTCTCTCTCTCTCTCTCTCTCTGCTGCCTCTCTGACTACTTGTGATCTCTGTCTGTCAAATAAATAAAATCTTTTTAAAAAAAGAAGAAGAAGAAAACCCCTTTGACAAAATCTAGTATCCAATTTCTTCAGGTAGAAAATCAGGCTAAAAAATACAACAGCCACTGGTACTTTGTGATTTCAGAAGTGATCAGAAAAGATTGACCTTGGTGATTCATTTTCTCTTCCTTCCTTGAAAGGCTAGGAAAAATATTTTGGTGGAAGAATAATTTAAAAACTTAATAAACCTGGAAACAAGGGAGTTTAATTACTTATTCATGTGGAGAGCACCCAGACAGGAGAGACTAAAGAAGCAGACGCAAACAGAAGTCTCCGAGTCCTTTGTTAATGCTTAAATCTGAAAACCATGACTCTGATTATGTAACATGTTAAAAACCCCACATTAGGACAAGGCAGTCACATGGGCTTTCTCTCTCTCTGAACGGATTCCTTTATCTTTAGTTTCTTCTTGCTTTTCTGGTCTGCCAAATATCAAAGCCTTTGTTTCAACAAGTCTTATAATCTTTGAGAGGTATTTCCCATGACTGCTCTCATCACCAACGCTTCTTCATAAACAGAATTTTTGTTAAGTCATCTGCTGTATAACTGTGATAAAGCAGAATCTTGGCCCCTAAAGATGTTTACACCCTAATCCCTGGAATTTGTGAATAGGTTCTATGGCAAGGGGGTGGGAGGGGGTAGAATTAAGATTGCAGCTGGAATAAGGTTGCTAATCAACTGACTTTAAGACAAGGCAATTAAACTGGATAATCCAGGTGAACGCAGTGTAATCCTAAACTTCTTTATAAGAGAGAGAAAGGAAGGAGAATCAGGGTCAGAATCATTTCCTGGGAGAAAAGACTAGACAGCTCTTGCTGGCTTTAATGATGGACGCAAGTTACCAGCCAGCCAGGAAATAGAGGGGTCTCTGGAAGCCTGAAAACATAAGAAAACAGATTCTTCTAGACCTTCCCTACTGCAGCTTTGATTTGGGCCCAGTGAGACGCATTCCGGAATTTTTACTTCCAGAAGGTAAGGTAATAGATCTGTTTTAAGCTTCCAACTTTCTGCAATTTGTTATGGTGGCAATCCAACAGTTGTTTCTAAGATTTGGGGAAAAGAGGACCTGAATTTTTATATTTTTGCTTAAAAACACCAGTCAGAACTGGGAAATTTCTAGAGTTAAAAGTGGTAACTCCCAGGGCACCTGGTTGGCTTAGTGGGTCAAGCGTCTGTCTGCATTTGGCTCGAGTCATGATCTCATGATCTCCGGGGTCCTGGGATTAAGTCCCGCATCAGGCTCCCTGCTCAGTGGAGAGCCTGCTTCCCCCCTCTCTCTGCCTGACACTCTGCCTACTTGTGATCTCTGTCAAATAAATAAATGTTTTTAAAAAAAGTTAAACATTCTTGGTTAAAAAAACAACGATAAATTATTCACATTACATAAAATAAATACTTCCATTGTTCATTTATTCATCCATAGTTGAAAATAGTTTTATTTCTGTGCTGCTTGTTCTCTTCATACGTGCTTCAAAGTGTGTAAGAGGAGCTTGCTTTAAAGAGCTGCACGTGGCCCTGGGCAGGGAGCTGCCCACACCTGCTTGGCCGACGGCAGTTTCAGACTTTCTTCCTATGCCTTGTTAGCATCGCCGAAACCTAAATTAATGCCTCCAACCTGCCTCCCCCGCCGCCCACCCCGTTAGGACTTCCATGTATACTGAAGATGGTTGTGTGGCTGGGACTTACAGAAAGATCCCAGGCTGTCCAGTGTTCATGTTGCCACGTTTTCTGCACATTGTATAACCAGAAATGATTTGTTCTAGGCAAGCTTGGTTTTTCATCTAATGCCTGCTTTCTGTGACATGAAATAAACATGCACTGTTTTAGGCAATTGGCCCTGGGAGGTACAACACAGAAATACTTCCAGAGCAGTGATCGGAAATCAGGCAGGTCGTTCCAGAAGCTCTATGGAACTGCTTGGGTGTCCTAAGTGGGCCTATAAGGACATTTCTTAGCAATTGGATGCCTGGGCATGTGTTTCAAGCACCCTCTGGCACCACATATGCTATTACTCATCTGTAACCCCCAATTTCAAGTGATCGAAGCTGTAACTCCATCACGGCCCCCTCGCCCCAGTTGTGTCTCCTCCGGGGAGAAGGGAACGTATGAGCCTTAGTTAGCTCTGGGAAGATCTGGCCCTCTAAATGAGCGGGGTGCATGGATCCGTAAAGGAACTGCAGCAAGTTGAATCGATGAGGTTTAAGTTCGAAATCTTATTTGGTGGAGGATATGAAAATGGGTCCATAGGAAAGGAAGTCCCTCTAACTGGAAATGTGGAATCATAACACAAACAGTGTACTGGTAAAAAGAGAAAATAGAGGTTAAGAGTGAGTGAGTCAGAAGCACATGAGTTTTTAAGAGCTTGAACTTGGGAGACCAGATCAGGCAAGACTGCTTAATACCATCACATGATCTGCCCCGAGGCACCCTGTATTTAATTAAAACAAGGAGCAGGGCAGGGAGAGGCCAGGGGAGCAGCTGCTGTTCTTAGCGGATGGATCCCGGGGAGTTCAAAGTTAAACCTTGATTGCCTGGGTCTTTGAGAATTCAGCATGGCATGTCTCCACTGTTTCCTGGGGTTTCTGCTTCTGGCTGCAAGATTGCCGCTTGATGCTGCCAGACGTGAGTACACGAGTGCGTTTTAACCCATTCTCTGTCGGCGGAAGTGATGGGTTGTCTGAGGTATCGCTGTCCACGCCAGAAGGTGGGCTTCATGAAGGTTCTCGGGAAGCTTCTGTGCTCAAAACCTTTGGGAACATTGACCCTACAGCAGAATGCCTCCTGCTCGTTCTTGGCTTCAGGCTCTGGGAAAGCAACAACCATGCCGGCCCCTCTCTCGGCGGTGTGTGTGTGGGGGGGGGTTAAAGATTGTATATATTTGACAGATCACAAGTAGGCAGAGCAGCAGGCTGAGAGAGGGGGAAGCAGGCTCCCCACTGAACAGAGAGCCCGATGTGGGGCTCAATCCCAGGACCCTGAGATCATGACCCGAGCAGAGGCTTAATCCACTGAGCCACCCAGGTGCCCCTCTGGGGGGCTTCCCCCCCCCTCCCCTATTGCAGTTGCAACCTTGTCTCTCACCAGACAAGGAGAGGGTGCTGGTGTGAGGAACAGTTTCTGGCCTGAAACAAAGCAGTGCCACCCACTAAACTTCGTCTAGTTTCTATCCAGTAGTGTAGAGGGCTCAAATGAAACCGGGCCCCGAATCTAGAACCAAGTTCACAGATCATCCCCACCCGGAAGCTGTGCCTAGTCCTGTTGGGACCTTTTTCACAGACCTCCAGGAGCTTGCTGCCACTTGGGTGAGGTTACTGAGAGGAGAGCCAAGGCCCCGAGGGCTCTGTTCTTGTCTCACCTTTGAGGTTGGGGGCTTTCTAACAACCGATGCCGAGACTAATGAAAGCAGACCCTTGGGGAGGTCAGGTTGGAGCCTCCTTGTTTCAAAAGCTCCTCTTGTGGGTCACCTGGGTGGTTTAGTGCGTTAAGCGTCCAACTCTTTTTTTAATTTTAATTTATTTACTTATTTGAGAGAGCATGAAGGGGCATGGTCAGAGGGAGAGCAGGCCTGCAGGTGTTGATGGAGCAGTTCACAAGCAACCTGGCCACCACCCCTTCAGCTGGAGTGAGATTCTAGAATGGAGTGAGAAAAGCCACATCGGTGTGGGCTGTGACTTCATTTCCCTTCACGTCTAACTCCCCCCTCCCCCACACCTTTTTTCTTTTAAAACCTGCTTACTCTTGGGTGTCTTTTGTTCTATTTTTTTAACTTAGCTTTTTGAGGTCATTGTAGATTGACATGCAGCTTAAGAAAAAATGCAAAGCGATTCCCCTGTATACCTTACCCAGTTTCTCCCAATGGTAACCTCTTAAACAATTACAATATCATAGCCAGGATATTGACACTGTTACAGTCAGAATACCAAACCGTTCCATCACGACAAGGGTCCCTCAAACCCTTTGTAGCCAAACCGATTTCCCCTTCCCACCACACCCCCTGCCCTGGCAACCACTGATCCATTCTCCCGTTTTTATAATTTTATAATTTCTTTTACTTCAGGAATGTTATCCATAGAATCATTACAATGTGTAATTTAGGGGCATTGGCTTTTTTTATGCAACGTAATTTATTGAATTGTTGCATGTATGAATAGTTCTTTATTGCTGGGTAGATTCCACAGTATGTATATACCACGGTTTGTTTAAACATTCACCCATTTTGAGACATCTGTATTGTTTCAGTTTGCACTACTATGAATAAAGTTGCTAAGAACATCCGTGTGTAGGTTTTTGGGTGACCATAAGTTTTCATTTCTTTGGGACAAATGCATTTTGGGACAAATCCTTAAGAGTACAATGTTTTGGTTGCATGTTTAGTTTTTCAGGAAACTGCCAAACTGTTTTCCGGGGTGGCTGTACTGTGTTTTGTTCCCACCAGCAGTGTACGAGCAATCCAGTGTCTTCACACATTTTTGCCTACTTTTGATATATCACTGGTTTTTTATTATTTTTTTAGTCATTCTGATAGGTGTAAAGTGATACCCCACTGTGGTTTTAATGTGCATTTCTCCACTGGTTAATGAAACTGGACATCATCTCATGTCTCTTTGCCATCTGTGTATCCACTTCAGAGTACTGTTTATTCAGGGCTTTTATCCATTATTTTCATTGGATTTTTTTAATGAGTTTTGAAAATTCTTTATATATTCTAGATAGCAGTCCTTTACTGGAAATGTGGTTTGCAAATATTCTGTCCCAGTTTGTAATTTGCCTTTTCATCTTCTTCACATGCTATTTCACAGAACAAATGTTTTTCGTCTTAATGAGGTCTACTTTATCATTTTTTCCTTTTATGGATCGTGTCTTTGGTGTCAGGTCAAAGAATTCTTGCCTAGAGCCTGAAAATTTCTCCTATGCTTTCTATTTTCCGATGGCACCATTTATTGAAAAGGCTATCTTTTGAAATTCCATTGGGTTGTTCTTGCATCTCTGTCAAAAATCAGTAAGGCATATTTGTGTGGGTCTATTTCCACATTCTCCATTCTGTTCCCTGGATCCATGTATCTATTCCTTGTCCCTCTTTTAAGTTGATGTTTTTCCTTGACTTTCCTTGACTTCTGACATCTATAATCAGAAGAGAAACCCGTGTTTTGATTGTTCCTGGAACCACTCACTTTCTCTCAGGATCTGTGGAAGAGGAAGACTCTTCAGAACAGTGGAAAAAAATTAGTCCTGGGAATCCAAAGATGTGAATCTTCATTTCTACTCCATTAAAAGTGACCCCGAGTGAATTCTGTCACTTCTCTAGGCCTGAATTTCTTCATCTGTAAAATGAAGTGATTTGAACTGTTTTTTTCCAAATTGAATATTCTACTGCTCCATGACTCAATTCAAATGAATATCCAGTTATAAACATTGATTGATAAACCTACACTTCCTACCCTCATTTAGTATCTGTTTCCAAATAAAAATAATCTTACAGAATCATAAGACATTTGGTTTTTGTCTTACTTGATTTTTGTCTGATTTGGAGGCCCAGAGAAAACATGATCTGAGGTCAATACAGCCTGTTTAGCAACAAAATCAAGAACCCAAGTCTTGTAACATTCACCCATCGTAAGACCTCTACATTGTTCAATATTCAATATTCTTTCCCATTCCATCTGTCTCCTTTATAAGAAGGAAACAACAGGTTTTTGCCTCCTTCTACCAAAAAGGATAAATAGAAGATAGAGGTTGGTGGTATCCATTCAAAATGGCTTCTCTGAGCACCTGCCAAATGCCACACCTTGTGGCAGTCCTCCTCCAGTATTCAGGAGAAGACTGTATTTCTGGCTCTATGGGTTCAGACGACACAAGACCACATGAGAGGACAGTTTATCATAATGTATGGTTAGGGATTAGCTGTGGGTTCTAGAAATTGTCTTCTTGGCTGTAACAATACTCAAATAGGTTGAGCAAGACCCATTTTACCTTAACCAGTCCAGAGGCAGGAAAAGCTAGAGCAAGAACTCAACAACATTGAGAACTCTTTCTTCTCTTCCATCCATTCTGACCTCCTTAGTGTGTTGGCTTGCCTCTTCAGATTTGTGCCCTCATGGTTAAGTATGGCTGTCCCAGCTCTGAGCTTCACGTCACTACATTACTGTCCCCAAAATCACTTCTGATGTGAACAAAATGGAGTTTGTTATATACGTGTTTGTATGTGTGTATATATGGATAGACCGATGATAGGAAAACTTCACAGAAGCCCTCAGAAGACTTCCTTTCAGTTCTGACTGGCCAGGTTCTAATCAGCTTCTTCTGCTCATACTGTAAGGAAATCTAGGAAAGTCAGCTGTTGGAATTTTGAGCAGTTATAGTAGAAGCTCTGCGACAAGGGTAAAAAAGAGTAGGAGTGCAGCCTGGAAATGTTACGTAGGCAGCCAGCCAGTCTGTACAATCCTCAAAGAGAGGAGAGACCATGTGACCACTGGAGTTGTCAGGCAAAGTAAAAAGACATCAGCTTGAGATTAGAAAGAATTTCAGAAGAACTAGAATTTTATAAACCCTGGAGCAACCACACAAAACAAAAAGCTACAGCTAATAAGCCAGAAGTGGTGCTAATATAGACTACAGAAATAACCCCAAAAAGTACAGGAAAAGAAAAAGGAATAAAGAACAAATAGGACAGATAGAAAAATAACAAGATGGTAGACTTAAATCCCCCCCGGTATTAATAAATACAGTAAATATAAATTACCTAAACACTTTGAATGAAAGTTAGAGATTGTTAGACTACATTAAAAAATATATATACTATCTATAAGAAACACACTTCAAATATAAAAATATATATCCATTAAAAATAAAAAGATGTACCTGTTAACCACTAATCATTACTATCAAAGTATCCCTAAGAACAAGGACTATTAATAAAGATAAAAGTCAATTCCTACTGGCAAGAGTATCAATTAATGAAGAACTTGGCAATTCCAAACAGAGTTTCAAAATACATTAACTGACAGAACTGTAAGAATAAATTGGCAAATTGGCAAATCCGTAATTATAATTGAAGATTTCAACACTTCTCTCTCAGTAATTGAAATAAATAGAAAATCAGCAGGAACGTAGAGGTCTCAAAACATTACCACCCAGCTCTTAACATAATATTTTAAAAACCACTGTAAATTACATAGTACATATAGGACATTCACCAATTCAGAACATATACTGGGCCGTAAAAAAGTTAGATTGTTCAACTGTGGGCTTTCCAGTACTGGTTTGCATCTCTTGGAAACCTGGAGGCATTCCTGAGCCTGACATTCTTTTAGCCAAGAGAACAGGTAAGAATGGGAAAAGATGCCAAAACTGATCTGAATATCATTGGCATCAGTGTTTTCCTAATTCTAGCATATCAGATTCAAATAATCAGAGAATATGTATTGAGAAATTAAACAACTTTCAGAAATTTTCCTTGACTCATTTAATTTTTTAAAATGTTTATTTACGGGATGCCTGGGTGACTCAGTCAATAAAAGCGTCTGCCTTCAGCTCAGGTCATGATCCTGGGGTCCTGGGATCAAGTCCCGTGTCAGGCTCCCAGCTCCTTGGGGAGTTGGTTTCTCCCTCTGCCTGCTGTTCCCCCTGCTTGTGCTTGGGTGCTCTCTCTCTCTGTGTCAAATAAGTAAATTATTTTTTTCAAAAGCATGGGGGAGGGGGAGGTAGAGGGAAAGGGAGAGACCGTCTTAGGCAGACTGCACTGAGCGAAGAGCCAACATGGGGCTCCATCTCATGACTCGGAGATTAGGACCTAAGCAAAAGCCAAGTGTCAGATGCTTAACCACCTGTGCCACGCAGGTGCCCCTCCTTGACTATTTAAAGTACATAAAGAGGGCGCCCGGGTGGCTCA
This sequence comes from Lontra canadensis, assembly GCF_010015895.1. Classification (NCBI taxonomy): domain Eukaryota; kingdom Metazoa; phylum Chordata; class Mammalia; order Carnivora; family Mustelidae; genus Lontra; species Lontra canadensis. The sequence goes on along the minus strand of NW_022630996.1, from coordinate 44,572,538 downwards.
GTGGATTAAGCCTCTCTGCCTTTGGCTCAGGTTGTGATCTTAGAGTCCTGGGATTGAGCCCCACATCTGGTGCTCTGCTCCGCAGGAAGCCTGCTTCCCTCTCTCTGCCTGCCTCTCTGCCTACTTGTGATGTCTGTCTGTCTGTCAAAATCTTTAAAAAAAAAAAGTACATAAAGAGGGTCTGAATAGTTGTATTTAAACTATTTTCAGAAGACATTCAAATAAAAACCTATTTGTTTGACTTACTGGAAATATTAAGTACGATTTTCCAAACTTATGAAATGAGAAGTTGCTTTGACTACTTAGGTACTGTCAAATACTAAATGAGGAAAGGAGTAAGCAAAATTATTTGCTTTTCAAATACTGATCTAGGATTTCATGACGTGCTGAGCAATGAAAGAACTTCTGATTATACGAGGGAGCACAGCCAACTAACTGGTTGGTCATCAGATGAGAATGAATGGAATGAAAAACTCTACCCAGTATGGAAGAAGGAAGACCCAAGGTGGAAAAACTCCTGGAAAGGTAAATCACATATTCAAGATAAACGACTGTCATTTCCTATTTGACTTAGTCTCTTACATTGTAGACTTGGAGATCACATGGCTTACATTGCTTCTAATGACTGTACTCTAGTTACCAAGTGGGAGGCACCTGGATTTGGCAATCTTTTTTTTATCTCAACATTGTCACTTTCTAAGTCACACACACTCAACTTTAATCCACTTAGAAATTGACAAGTTCGTAGTTCTTGGAAGATTTTGGATAGCAAACAGATTTCGCCCTGACCCTCTTTACATAATATGGGAATGGTCCACTTCAGAAGAGCTGAGACACTCAAGCAGTTTTGACCATATCAGAAGTGTGGTTTATCAGAAAGTATCTTCCCATTTGCATGAAAGAGTGAGTCCTTTAGTCATCGGTTTTGAGTCTAAAAAATACAAACCTTTAAAACTTGTTTCTTCAATCCAGTTGAGCAGATTCTTTTTTATCTTAAGTAAATGTTCTTTCTATGATCAAAGACTTAACTGGTCTGACCTCCTTGTTTCCCCACCTTGTAGAATGTACTCTGAAAGCAAAAGTTAGGAATCCAGAAAATAATTTATTGCTAAGAGGCATAAGGATGGGAGGGCTGTCAGTAGAGCATGTGACTCTTGATCTCTGGATCATGAGTTCAAGCCCCATGCTGGGCATAGTGTTCACTAAAAAAAAAAGAGAGAGAGAGAGAGAGAGAGACATTGGGATGCTCTGGTCCTTATTGGTGGATTCAACTCAACTCTGTTTGTCAACAAAAGGGAAAAGATGCTTGATCACTAAACTGCACTTTTCTATGTGCTAGGAGGCCACGTGCAGGCGATTCTGACCAGTGACTCACCAGCACTTGTGGGCTCAACGATCACGTTTGTGGTAGACCTGGTGTTCCCCAGATGCCAGAAGGAAGATGTCAGTGGCAACATAGTTTATGAGATGAACTGCAGAAATGGTAAGGAATGTTACCCATGCCACAGGAATAGGCTAGTTTTCCTAACTACTGGAGACCCATCTCATAAACCTAAACACTCACAGGTGCTCTGCTATCACCCCATGTCACCCCCTCCTCAAATTGGATGACAGGGACATGTTGCTCCATCCAGTTCCTGTATCAACATTAGCCAAACACACTTGAGCAAACTGGTGGCTTTCTGCCACTTGGAACTTTCTTCAAGAGGGACATCGTCATGCTCGGCTTTTTCTTAGGGTCTAGTTGATTATCCAGAGAATACCTTGTTGATTCTCGGATTTTGGTTTGGTTACTTGAAATTCTTCTGGATACTCGAAGAATAGCTGATCTGTCAAACATTTGCTGATCGGACTGATTTCTGCTTACAATTATTGCTTAACCCAGTGTTTTGTGGCTGGTGCAAATGCTAAGATGTGTATGTTGTAGTTTCGCTTTGCCCTTAAGGCAGGTAAGCTCTTTGTACATGTTAAAGAGCACAAAGGAACACAGATGCATCAAAGGAAATTGTCTCGAGAACTGCACATTCCCCAAATCTTGGAGCTAATAACTGAGATTCTTCAATCAGTGACAAGACTGTTAAATACCCTTACGATCCGACTTTATGACTTAGAACTTCTATTAAACTGTCTGTGTTCATTCCTTATTAATTTATCATAGTTCTATTAGGAAAACATTAGATCCTATATAAAAAGGGTTTAATATTTTTAAAGTGTCAAGTGTCTAAAATTTGTAGTAATTTTTCTCTTTCTAAAAATGCTAATTCTTATGAATGTTTCAAACGGCATTTTAGCCCTCTGAGCATTTTTATGTGAAGGAATCCTGTGTCTAAGGAAAATTTTTATGTAATACCTGTCACCACAAAAAGGAATCAGGGACCTTTGAGTTAAACACTGATTGCAGGTCTAGGGCAGGGAAAGTACCAGGTGAGTCTGGCACATCTTAGTGTGCCCAAGTAAGTAAATACTCACGGACTAACAGAGATGCATCACAAGGACACAGAAGCCAGCTTGCAGGGACTCCTTCTGGCTATTTGGGACAATTTAAGAATAAAAAATAAAAATGGCTCTAATACATTGATAAATAAAAAGATTCTTCAAAAATGTCAGTGACATAAAAAAAAACCAAGAGGGTGAGGGAACTGGTCTAGATGAAAAGATACTGGTCATGACTTGTTTACAATGAAATATGTTGGAGTGCCTGGCTGGCTCAGTCAGGAGAGCGTGCAGCTCTCCATCTTGGTGTTGTAAGTTTGAGCCCCACATTGGGTGTAGAGATTACTTAAAAAGAAATTGTCATACATACAAAAAAGTTGAAATCAGGGTACACTGAGTATACCAAAACCTCCTACCTAGACTCCACAATTTTAACATTTTTGCCATATTTACTTCTATCTTTTTTTTCCAAATCGTTTGAAGAGACAAAATAGTCAAATACAGTATGTGACCCATGATCAGACTATAGGAAGAGTGGTAATGATACTGTGGTTATGTAGGTTAATGTTCTTATTTTTAGGAGTGTGCCAAAATCTCTAGGAGTTGAGAGTTGTTTGATGCCAAATGACTCAGGGTTAAAACAAAAACAAAAACTACAGATAGCAGTATCAACATAAAAAGATAAAGCATCCCTCATTTTGGTTTGAGTACAGTTGTGGTGTGAGGTACAGTATTAAAAACAAATATATTCTAGTATATCTAGATTGGCTCTTTCTGAATAATTGCTTTATATGAAATTTTACTGAAATACAGCCTATAGGCAGAAAACAGACAGGTCATAAATACACACCACTAGATGAATTCTCAAAATTAGGGTTTTAGTTGTCCAACTATGTTTATATTTATGAAAATATGAAAAGGTGTTTAATTCAGTGATGAGCATTGGGCATTCTGAGCCCAGATGACAAGCCTGCTTGTTTCTTTCTCTGTTTAGATACTGATCCATCTCCTGACCTGTACGTTTACAACTGGACCGAGGAAGGCGGTTGGGGAAATGACCACAGCCAACACCATCACCATGTGTTCCCTGATGGGAAGCCTTTCCCTCACCACCCTGGATGGAGGAGATGCAGTTTTGTCTACGTCTTTCACACACTTGGTTGGACTTTTTACAAAACCCCCTTAGCTGCTTCTTTACCTGCCCTTCAAATTTTAACATTTTTTTCCGCTTTTCTTATTCTATAAGCAAGAATGCTAACACTTAAGAGTTTAACAACAGTTACTCTGTGAACTTTCCTTAGCTGGGGTGGAGCATGAGGGATAAAAATGAAAATCTTGTTTAGCTTTGGCAAATCTTCAGAACACCAAGGAATTAGAAGAAGGGAAAAAAATTCATTTTTCTTTCTTAAAAGAAAACTATTCAGTTTCTTTCTGTCTAAAACAGTAATAGAAAAAATAGGAATATTTGTTCGAATGGCACACTGATGGGCATTTGATTATTTTTAAATTTTTTATTATCAAAAGATTTTTTAAGAAAGAAACTTACGCTCTTTGTAGGAAATTTGGAAAATGCAGGAAGAGTACAAATGAAAAATAAATCATCTGTAATTGACACCAGAGATTATCACTGTTAACACAATGGTCTTTTTTTTTTTGCTAGTATTCCTTGATTAAGACTAGAATGTATACACAACCTTGTTATCATGAGTGCTTGATCATATCATTAAAATTCCTATGTACATTATTTTAATGACTGCATAATATTCCATTGTGTAGAAATAACATAATCTAACCCCTGTTCTTCTTTGACAAAGCTTACACTCTTTTTTTTTTAACCACAAATGGTATCCACTCTTGTTTTATTATTGGTGAAGTGATTATTTTTAGGAGGAGCAAATTTAGGTTATGATTAGCAAAGTTGCTAAGTTCTTAAATATGTCACCAGGTGCCATCTGGCTCTGACAGCTTGGAAACTGCCACCATCCATGCAGGCTCCAAACTTCTAAATGTTTTGTCTTTTTTCATGAATTAGAGAAAGTTTCTTTGTCCAGTTAACTCATTTATAAATCAGAACAACACATTAGTAATACACATCAGCTTAACAAAGTACAAAATATATATCAAATATTATGCCCATCTAGTTAAATTGGGGTTGAAGGCTGACTTTGTTTCCGTGCCTTCATGGCCCAGTCAACTCCCCAAATGTCACGATTTCTTTGACCAGACCATCTGCGTGGAGTCACGTATGCTCCCTAGCACTCTGGTCTCTCGTTACCCCTCTTTTTAGTTAAGATATCTATTAAAACCAGTTTTTAGCCCAGAAATTGCTGTTTTTCTAACACATCTGTTTTGAATTTTCTTATCTGACGTTAACTGATACTGTCCTTCAACTAACACTTGCTTCTGTGGTCTCCCCATGCCAGGACTAACATTTTCCTCATGTGTGACTAGCCCCCTGCGAGACACCTCTTTCCCCTACAACCTGCAAAAGAACTGCCTCTGCGGCTCCAGGTAAAGGGGATTCCGAATCACATATCCCTGAGATTAGTGTATTTTTCTGATATATTTGACCGTGTGTTAAACATGGTCTTTAAACACCCCCACAAGCATCCGTCTTGGCATCCCTGTTGTTCAATCTTACATCTGTGTTGAGTGCCTCAATAGCATTAGAAAAATCCTTGGGCCCTGAGGGATAGGGATCATTTTTACTAACTAGCTGGTGGCAATCAGATTTAGGTTAGGGCTGGAGAAAGAGAAAGAGTGAGTCAAGAATGTCCTAGAAATGTGTTTATAGAACCACTACATTACTTTTTATGTCTACCATACCCTACCTCTTTTTTCACCACTTACTTTGTTTTATTATACACAAATTCTATTAGAAAATGGAGGATTCTAGTCCCCTAAAAAAGAAACTGCTTGATACAGCTGAAATGGTAATATTGTTACAACAATATTGGATAAATTTTTTTAGCTCCCTTAGACACCTCACTATTGCATTGAATGGGTATTCTCCGGGAAACACATGTATTTCAAGTGCCAGACATCTTACTTACAAACATTTTTTATTTGTAAACTAAGGACTAAACAGTATTTTCCTACTAAACTTCTCTTTCCATTTTAACCAACTACATACAATTATATTTATGGAACAGTGGGTTTATGTTATAAGGTTTTATATAAAATGAGCACCATCTCCCTTTCTGAAGCAGCCAGGACCTACATCCTCATCCTGTTTTTCCTTTTCCAAGAGCGTTCTCTAAGTGGCAGTCATTAGTCATAAAGAAACAACAACTTCCTATAATGATCATGTAATGTGGCCAATAACTAAAAATTTCCATCCTCCCAAAGGTCAGTATTTGCAGAAGTTAGGACGGGGTTCAGCAAGAGTTTCTATAAACACAGCCAATGTGACACTTGGCCCCCAACTCATGGAAGTAATTGTTTATAGAAGACACCACCACGTATATGTCCCCATCGCAAAAGTGAAAGACGTGTACGTGGTAACAGGTGAGTGAGTGGTGTGAACTTGAAGTTAACTGGTGGTGAGGCATTTCATTCTGGTGATGTTAGTGGATTAAGTAAGAGTTAGAGCTAAGTGTTCTGGGCTAGGTTACAATCTGTATGGGTTCCTTCCCTCGCTTATATATTTAAATATATTTTACTCCATCTGTGTTTCCAGAATAACTTGGAAAACCCCTAGCAAACTTGCATAGGAAGAGGGAAAATAATGCTAAATTATCTCTCATTTTAGTTTTAGTTTCTGTTTTTTTTTTTTTTTTTAAGATTTTATTTATTTATTTGACAGAGAGAGAGCCAGTGAGAGAGGGAACACAAGCAGGGGGAGTAGGAGGGAAGAAGCAGACTTCCCGCTGAGCAGGGAGCCTGAAGCAGGGCTGGATCCCAGGACCCCGGGATCATGACCTGAGCTGAAGGCAAATGTTTAACAACTGAGACACCCAGGCACCCTTCATTGTAATTTTAATTTTTGAACCTAAAAGCATTATCGAAGTCATCTACTTAAAATCAAGCAATTGTGTTTTCTTTCTATTTTGGGGTATATCTTTTAGATCAGGTTCCTGTATTTGTGACTATGTACCAGAAGAATGATCGAAATTTATCTGATGAAACCTTCCTCAGGGACCTCCCCATTATGTTCAGTGTCCTGATTCACGACCCTAGTCACTTCCTCAATGAGTCGGCCATCAACTACAAGTGGAACTTCGGGGATAATACTGGTCTGTTTGTTTCCAACAACCCAACTTTGAATCACACATATGTGCTCAATGGAACCTTCAGCCTTAACCTCACTGTGCAAGCTGCAGTGCCTGGACCTTGTCCTTCACCTTCACCCAAACCTCCAAAACCCACCTCTCCTTTATGTAAGTGTTTTCCAGGTGATCTTTGAGGGGGGTTCCTTAACAGCTATTTTTTTTTTAATCTAATAATACAGGTTACATAATTAGATCCCTAGCTTAAAGAACCGTGTGCTGAGTCTGCTGTGATTCAATTCTGTACGTGTCATTCTTTAGCCACATTATCACCATTTTAAGCTGTTAGAATATGGAAGAAAGGAGAGTATGTTTAAATTCCACTTTGCAAGTAGAATTTCATGACTTAAGTGCCATTCTTTGACCTTTCCAATTTGTACTGGTCCTTGTTATGTGTACAAATGCTTTCCCTGTCTGGCCCGTCACATTTTTTTCTTTTTTTTTTTTTTTATAAACATACAATATATTTTTATCCCCAGGGGTACAGGTCTGTGAATCGCCAGGTTTACACACTTCACAGCACTCACCATAGACATTTCTTTTTTTTTTTTAAGATTTTATTTATTTATTTGGGAGGGAGAGAGCACAAGCAGGGGAGCAGCAGGCAGAGGGAGAATCAGGCTCCCCGCTGAGCAAGGAGTTCAATGCTGAACTCGATCCCAGGACCCTGGGATCTTGACTTGAGCTGAAAGCAGATGCTTGACTGACTGAGCCACCCAGGTATCCCCCATCACATCTCTGATTCTCTCCCATTTTTTCTCGTTATGAGAATACATCTCGCCCTTCATAAACATTCAGGCCATCCCCACTGTCTTCCTTCCTCCTCCCACATTTCTCCCTACGTCCATTCTCCTCCCTTCCCGGCCCACATCCATCTAGTGTCCCATCAAAACACAGCTGTACTTGGAAGTGGTTTCCAGATGGCCCAAGAAAGAATATACCTTGAGAGTAAAGACTCCAGACATTAAGATTGTTCTAGATATAAGGCATAATAAATTAAATCCCATTCTCTACTAATAGTATATGTACTATATAGTATATGTACTAATAGTATATGAGGCCATTTTAAAAGTTCCTAAGAGTCTACTTTGGAAAGTGTTAGCTTCCACCTAATGCCCCCTCCCACCCCACGGTGCCATGAGTACTCAGCACCCCAATTTGAAGGGGATGGTAATATACTGCCATCCTCCCACTGGTCACAAGAGGGCGCCATCACCAAGCCCAGAGTAAATAGTCCAACCTGATGTCTAGACTTGCTGCACTTGTTTTTACCAAAACCTGTTATAAATAATAAATTGTTGTAACAGTATGTTATTAATAAAAGGAGATCTCATTAAATCTGGAATATCTAATCAAGACACTAAGTTATTACTAATGTTGATTCATTATTTTTTGAAATGTTTTAAATTACAAAATTAATGCATGTTCCTTAATAAAAATTCTAGCAATAGAGAAGCCTAGAATAAAAGTGAAAGTCCCTACTCACATTCTCCTCCCAAGAGTTAAACCTTAGTAACAGCTGGAAGCGTTTCTTTTCCGATCTATTTCTATGCCTTTACAAACATATTTTATAACTATACATATAGGTGTTGTTTTGCTTTTTAAGGAAATGGGCTCATGCTATCCATGTGGTTCTATAATTTGTTTTTCTTCACTTAGCAAATATCATGGACATCTTTCCCTTGTCAGTACATAAAATTTAACTCACATTATTAAATGGCTACATAGTATTTCATAGTATGTATAAACTTAGAATATAAGTAATGTATGTATAAATTTATAATTTATTTAACCATTATCTGATGATGGTTGATTAAATTAATCCTAATTCCAGTTATAAATATAACTGCACTGAACAACTTAATCATATAGCTTCATTCTGATATTTCTGTAGGAGAATTTCTTTTTCTATAAGTATCAATGGTTTTCTTTACAACTAAGGAGACCAGGTATAAAATTCAAAATTAATTGTAGATTCCTGTAATATCTAGAACTGTCTAAAAATTCCTAAATGGTAAAGGTTTAATGTTAGTTTATTTAACATTAGTCTATTTTATTCTCTTAAAGATTTTATTTGAGAGAGAGCGGGAGAGAGAGAGAGAGAGAGAGCACAAGCAGATGAGGGGCTTGACCCTAGGACTCCAGGGATGATGACCTGAGCCAAAGGCAGATGCTTAACCGACTGAGCCGCCCAGACGCCCCAACATACGATTTTATCTGTCACACCCTGCTTGATTTTGTCATGATTGTTGTATCATACATTTTAATATGGCTTCTACCTTTCATTTGGTTCCCGTGTTTAAAGAAGATACAGGATTGTGTTCACTTACATAATTTAACAATTATAACGCCTGCTAGTTCTCACATCTCTGTGAATCATTCATATTCACTTCAAATTTCTGCAGTAATTTAATAGTTCAGAACTCTTGATGTTTTTCTAAAGGGCAGGTAGATGTTTAGATTGTTGGTTATCAAGTACCTGTTTAGATTTGGGGTTATTATCTATTATGTAAATCTTTTACATTCTCAGCAACTCATCTAAAATCTTATTAATCCAACTTTCCAGCATCAGCGGGTGGCCGCCCCCCGGAGCTGAGGGCGACTCCTGAGGAAACCTGCCATATTAACAGATATGGTTACTTCAAAGCCACCATCACGATTGTAGGTAAGAGCAGCAGGGGCAGGATGTTGGAATCTACCCCGGGCCACCCTCTCACCCTCTTGACTCTGGAAGGGTGGGAGCTGGGGCCCTCACCCTCTGTTCAAGGTGATGCCACGTGGGCACAAAGCCAGGACGTCACCTGTTTCTAGATTCTGACTGGCCTATGCCAGCCTTCCTTAGACATTCTAGTGGAAACGAGCCCAGTGTGAGGCCCACCTACTAATGAGTCTGCTCCAGACCTACATCCCCCACCCTGCGCATTCCAGAAATCTGAAGGAACTTGCCTTTGAAGAAAGGCCAGTAGCAAGTTCCCACAACTGCCACTTCCTTCCTCTCTCTGATTTCACAAAGCCTCCTGCCTAGTGTGTAAGGAGCAGGGATGAGCGGGGCTACCACAGATGGCTGTGTATTGTGGGCACTGCCCACAGGCACCCCCACAGAGAAGACAGGTGGGGGCCGAAGCCCAGCCAAGGCACCCCAGTTCTGGAGATGGGGGTAAATCCCCGACTCTGTACCCCGGGGCTGAGGGAAGCCAGCTGGGCCGGAGCCCAAGGCCTACGTCTTCCCCGGGGGTTACCTTTCTCTGAAATTCCTGCCCGGAAGGAGTGCAGCCTTCTAACACATTCACAGGCTCCAGAAACCAAGGGCCAGGTTGGAATGAGGAGCAATTCGGTTTCACTTTGAACGTGCTGCATAGACACGTATCCACCTGCGGGCTAGACTCCCAGATCAGTGCAAGAATGCCGTGTCTCTGTTTTGTGTGGCTTTCTGATTTGTGAAGGAATAATTCGGTCTGGTTTTTGCTGTATTTTGATGTGTTTTTCTGGGTGGGTGTTTTGTTAGATGGAGTTCTGGAGGTCAACATCATCCAGATGACAGACGTTGTGACGCCCGTGCCACAGCCTGACAAGTCGCTGATGGATTTTGTTGTGACCTGTCAAGGGATGTGAGTACATCTCAGTCAGAGGATCAGGCCAAGGCCTGAGCAGAGGCCGTCACACCAGCTCCTCTTGGAAGCTGATCTAGATTCCCACTCATCTGTCAGCTACAACCAGGAAGGGCCCTGGGAGGGGCTCAGAAGCACTCGTTTTGCTAGATTGGGCAATGCTCATTACCTTTAAATTGCTGATGAAATTGAAGAGTAAATTATTGATTGAACACTTACTGTGTTCTTAACATTTTACATCGGTTCTCTTATTGAATCCTTACCCAATCCTGAGTCTCCTCATCTTACAGATGGTTCCACTGAGGCACACGGTGATTACAGAACTTGCCCCATAGACGGTGGGTACCCACAGAGCATGGTTCACAGGCTGTGGTCTGTCTTGGAGCCCAGATACTAGGCTCCTTGAGGCCCCTCCAAGTGGTGGGAAGCCAGTGTGGAATGGCCATATCTTAGCATGAATTAATAACAGTGCCCAATAATCCTGTATCTCTAAACTTTACAAAGCTTTTTCTTTTTTTTTTTATATTTATATAGGTTTATATTTTAGTCTTTTTAAAAAGATTTTATTTTAGAGAGAGATAGAGAGAGATCGTGAGCCCAAGAGAGAGCAAGCACAAGGCAGGCAGAGGGAGAGGGAGGAGCTGACCCCCACCCAGCAGGGAGTCCAGTGCAATCCCAGGACTCTGGAATCATGACCTGAGCCAAGGCAGACACTTACCAGCTGAGCCACCCGGCGCCCCTACAAAGCTTTTTCTAATTCATTATATAATTTGACCTCCTACGGCTTGGTTAGAACTATATAATAGACTAATAGAAGTTAATAGACTATAAGTTAATAAATACAACATTAATTAACTGAGTAAGCTAAAGCATTCATAAATATATGTGTAATGGATAAATTAAGTAATTAAAATGTATGTATGTAAATGTATAAATTAATGAAGGGAATGAGATGGTATAAAAATGTGGCCTCATTTGATAAAAAGGGATAGCTAAGAAGCTCTCCATCTTAGGGAGAGGTGAGGGGTGACGATGACAGAAAATTGAGGAAAAGCTGATGGAGGAACGAGGCCAGCTGAGAAGAGCGGGTGTCCTCCGTGCACGCCATGCCTCACCAGATCAAGGTCGGAGCAAGGTCTCTCCATCCAGGAGGTCCACCCACAAGGGAAACCCTGCTGATGACAGTAATGCGCGGTCACGTTGCCTCGTGGTCGTCCAGCCTCACTTATTCAAGTCCCAGCTCCACCCCTAATGGCTCGCGTTAGTCTCCCAGTTGTCTCCCCCTCGCTGAGCTGGTTTGTCGCCTGCTACACTAGGCTTATTTTACTTTCCTCATCTTCCTATGAGAGGAGTAATCAAGGCCATATCACACATCTACAGTTTTATGTCTTGCACATAGTAAATCTTGACTCAACCGCCACTGTTGCTGTCACTGTTTGACCTCTGTGGGGACCCAGGTGGGCCAGCTCTGGCATTTAATAGTATCCTTGGCCGACACCTCAGCAGACCACAGCTGCAGGCATTCTAGGGAGGAATGACTTGGGCTTCACACAGTTTCCAACAGCCCCTTGCCTTTGGACAGGGGGCAGTCATAATTTCTTCCTCCTCCACCCCCAGAGCCAAACCTTACTGAGGATACAGGGGAAATAGTAGCTCATACTTGTTTAGGAGTAAATTATATGTGACAATTTGACATCAAATGGTTTGATATTCTTGTATCATATGCAAGAATCAAATAATAAGGATCCAAATTAATTCTAGTGGAATTCAAATCAAATTCTAGTCAATTTTATGGACAGGTAATGATTATGATTGTCCCTTTTAAACTGATATTATATCTCCCTCCCCTGGTGCCGTCTGTCCCCCTCAGAATGCCCACGGAGGTCTGTACCATAGTTTCTGACCCTACCTGCCAGATCACCTACAACACGGTCTGTGACCCTGTAGATGTGGACACAGATGGCACTTGCTTGCTGACTGTGAGAAGAGCGTTCAGTGGATCTGGGACATACTGTATGAACCTGACCCTCAGTGATAATACAAGTCTGGCCCTCACGAGCACCCTTGTCTCTGTCTCTGCAAGAGGTAAGTATTGTTTTGTGGTTGTACGAACATTTCATATCACAGGTACTGTGTGTCCTATGCTAAAGCCCTTCAAGGCTTCGCTATCAGTGTTTAATTTTATTTCACTGAAAAAAAATCACTGAACTGTCGTTAATGTGGATTTGACAACTGGCATGAAAGTCCCACAGCAAATCTACTTAGGGAAGGGATGAGAGAGAGAGACCCAGTGAAATGACCAAAGATAAGTCTTTTGATGAAAAAAATCAGCTGTGATCATGGACCAGTAATAATGGGATATGATCACTGCGTGCTCGAAGAGATTTATATGTCAAGGGAAAAGTATGAAGCCTAACATCAAAAAATAACAGTGTTCTCCAATTAAATTCTAAAACAGGGAGACTGGTACCCTATTGTCGTAAGAATCCACCTAGGCAAAGACATGAAGCCAAGAAGAGAAATGAGAAAGCAGGTGGACTGCTGGCTCCTTTCTAACTTGCCGTGTGTCCTCTCTTTCCCTTCTCAAAGTCTACCAGTCATTATCCTGAAACAGTAACAAACCAGCTTGCTTGTCAGTGTTCACGAGAAAATCTACTCTTTCCCCTGCTGGTGCTTGGGGAGGGGAAATGCTGGCAAAGTGGGCTAAGGAACTTCACTGAGAAATTGTCATTTACTGGTGGCTTCCAATTTTCTCAGTCACCAAATTAGGACTCCACCTGGTGACCCTCGCTGAATTTCACTTACAGTTGACTTTGTTGTAAGACACTGTTTTAGAAGAAACACTTTGGGTGAAATGGGAACGAGATTAAATTGTGCACACATGACAACACTTACTGTTGCTGCTTGATTTGAGTATTGTCCCATACGCCCTCATGACTAACTCACAGCTCCTTTGGATTTGGAGCCTGTCTCATAAGGTAAAATGTACTGAAACAGAGATTTACTCATTAATTGTATAAAAGGCAGCTTTAACCTCATTGAAAGAAAAGCTTAAGTAACCATACATAGAGTGATGTGTATGAGGGCTTATAGTTGGTGAGATCTAAGGCACTGATTTAAAAAATAAAACCAGGAGGCAAAGGTGCCCTGCTTCTGCCAAGGCTGCTTATGCTGGGACTCCCGGTGGGGAGCTGGGAGGGTGGGGAGGAAGGAGGCAGGTTGGAGTGCTGGGACCCAGTGGGAGTGAGCGAGTGCTGGTCTTCGAGCTGTCACCTCCAGGAGCTGCTGGGGTTAGTCTCGGACAGCTGTGGGGAGTTCTTAGAACAGCCTTTCAGGGTCATACCCTATTCTACAAAGCCTCCTAGGAGCTGGCAAACCACTGCTCTCTTACCAGATTAGATGTTTAGATATTGGCTTTCCTTTCCTCCTTCTTACAGTGAGTGAGAACTTTAGGTGACCTGAGCCATTTTCAAAATCCAAATAAAGGAAGCTCAGAAAGAGAGCTTTCAATCCAGGGGGGATTGTAACTTGACGACTTGAACTTCAAAATCAGAATTTCAGAAACAGATCTTTGATCAAAAGCAAACCAATAGACTTTTAGGAGGAATGACTTACTCATTGATTCCATGAATGTTCATGAAGCACCTGCAATTCTTTAAACAAATATTCATTGAGCATCTACTCCGTGCCCAGCAGAGCTGTAGGCCTGAGATACACAGTTCCAGACAGAGTGGGGAACAAGAGGAAGAGGGCTTTTGTGGGCTTTTGTGAGCCCTGCTTTTGTGGGCTGAAAGAGATCACACATAAGATGACATTGTGAAGAATGTCCTGGCATGGAGAGTGACAAGCATGGGGGAGAGAGGGGACAGAGTTTGGCTCTCCAGACTGGGGAGGTCAGTGACAGTCCTGCCTACCCAGCATCATCTGCTTGTGAAAAGCCTCCTCTGAACTGAAGCCTGACTTTCAGGAATGAGCAGTCCATTTAGATGGTTGTAGACCACGGGTAGGGCTTGAGTTTTATTCTGTGTATAAGGAGCCTCCAGCAGGTTTGAAGCATGCTCTGATAGATGCCTTTAAAGATCATTTGAACTACCAAGGGAAGCAAAGATCACGGGAAGGTGAGAGTGGAAGCAGGTAGACAAGATGTCCTTTTGGGGTGGGGGGGCAGAGGCTGGTGGCTGGAACTGCACAGTGGTGGAAGGAATGGAGAAAAAAAGATCAACTCCAGTTCCTCTTTGACAGTAGGGACAAGATGAGTTAATTTGCTGCTTTCTGGGAATCCAGAGAAGACACAATCCCACAGTCTGGGAGAAGGAAAGAAGCATGTGTATAAAGCAGTAATTGCCACACAGTGTGATCGAGGCAGAGGAAGAGAGGCAAGTAGAGGAGTGACACAGGCCGGTGTCCTGACCCAGAGCCCTCAGCCCTCATGAATGTCCAGAAGTCACCCCACAGGGTGAATGCTTGAAATGAGCCCAAGGGAAGGATGTTCCTGGCAGAGGGCATGGAGATTTGAAAGAGCAGGGGAAGGATAGGCCACTCCAGGATCTTTAGCATAGCTGGAAGGTAGGTAGTGGGAGATGGGGCCAGAGGAGCAGTGGGGAGAGTCATGGAGCCCTTCACCGTGTGGGTGCTGCGGGGTCAGCTGAGACCTGAGCAGGTGTCTCCAGGACATGACATCTCTCTCTGAGCCCTTAACACAGTGTTCCAGACATGCTAACTCATTCTCTAAATGGAAGATAAGCTGACCCAAAGACTATGTATTATTTAATGGAAAAGATTACTGAAAACCCAGAGGGAGCCATATATCTTCGGGTAGCTCCCTTTCTAATTTATTTAATTGCATTACAAGTAGCATGTCCCTTAGGCGGAGGATGTCACTAATACTGTCTTGCTTCTGTTTTAAGACCCAGCTTCCCCTTCAAGAATGGCAAATGGTGCCCTGGTCTCCGTGGGCTGCTTAGCCATATTTGTCACTGTGATCACCCTTTTGGTATACAAGTAAGTTGCTACTTTTAACACTTTAAGTTGCTATAGTATATTGTCAAAAATAAGTTGCAAATTTCTGCATAAATGGGCCATTTTCCCTTTTTTGCTTTTAAACAGTTTGGGTAGGGGAGAAAAATCTTCCAGTGAATGACGAATACCAAACTAGACTATTAATTTTGCTGTGTGTGTGTGTTTTTTTAGTCCTAAAAATGCTACTAGATACCAGTAACTTTACAAAATTGTGTCAGTTTATTTACCATATAATCACAAATTAGAATAGTCAGGCACATTTCTTCCATGAAGAAGGGAAAAAACTATACTTTCGTAAGACATCAATGTCTTAGAAGCTGTGGATTGGGTTAAATGGAATTAACCCTCTTGTATTTGGCATGTAAGAGATTATAGAAAGTAACATAGTCCAGGTGGAGATCTTTTGCTAATTTGTCTAACATGTTGTTTTCAGAAAACACAAGGAGTACAAACTGGTAGGCAGCAGTGCTGGGATCGTGCTCAAAGGCCAGGGCCTGAATGCCCTCTTCAACCATGCAAAGGCCATATTCTGCCTTGGGAACCAGGAAAGAGATCCTTTGCTCAAGCATCAACCAGGAACTGTTTAAATCTTCAGCTTTATTTGTGATCAACAGCTCACTCTTCAGGGCCATTTATGTGAGCTGTGCCAGACTTGATGGCTATTAACTTCTATTCCTAAAGATTACTGTTAAAATATATACTGTGGCTTAGGGAGGTCCAAAGGGTTTTTTATATAGGCTAAATGACATCTCAGAGAAGTGGGGAGGAATTACACCGTGCGTGGCCTCAGCCTCGTTATTGAACTGATAAAAACCAGTTAGCAGAGCTTTCTTTCATTATGATTTATGATTCACTTATAATGTCTTAGGTGGTCAGTGGGATAGACACACTGTGTCCAAAGAGTAAGGGGAGAAGGTACTATTCATTAGAGTTTGGCCTCGGTTCACTGGAAGGGGAGGCCAGACGCTTTCTGGCTCTCCGTGTTCAGAGCTAACTGAATGCTACTTCAGATGAACACGTGTGAGCTCCTAGCAAAACAGTAACTGGCCAGACATTTAGTGTGATGTGCATGCTTCTTATGCTAAAAAAAAAAAAGTATCGACTAGTCTAATACATGGGTGTGAATATTTTCATGACCACCTACCCTGCCCAGATGTGTAAAGGAATGCTACTCATTTCTTTATTCCATGGACCTTCATTGACTACTTTCTGTGTGTCAGGCATGCTAGGGACCCAGCCCTACACTCAGGGTGCTGACAGTCTTGTGTATGTATCTCAATTTCTGTACACTCAGGGGCATGTGTTTGAAATTATATGTTACGATTTTTTGAAGAAGGAGACCCCTGCTTTTCCTACTGGTTTCTCTATTTAAATGATACAAGGATTTGATCAGTTAAGGCCTCCATTTGTCATTAAAACTCTCTACCAGATGTCAGACAGGACATGCTTTTTTTTCCTCCTTCCTGAAAAATAAAGTATGAAAAGAGATAAGATCTTGGAATTGTAATTATTTTTCCAATTTACTGTTTGCCTTTCTATTGTGTTTATAGTTTGGACACATAAAGAGCTGTTTAATGCTGCCCTGTGGAGCACTGATAATTTCACAAGGATTTTATATTTTAAAATATAGTGTGTTCAGTTTCAATAAATGTATATTAATCAGATCAATCTAAAAAAGTTTCTGTGAGCAAATGTTCTGGACTCTTTGAACTGTTAGTGTTGTATTAAAAACAAAGGCAAGAGGAACATTCTGGGTCAGAGATCTGCAAGTTTTTTTTTGTCATGGGCTAGGGAGTCAATTTTTTTTTTCTAGATGTTATTTATTTATTTGACAGACAGAGATCACAAGTGGGCAGAGAGGCAGGCAGAGAGAGAGGAAGGGAAGCAGGCTCCCTGCTGAGCAGAGAGCCGGATGTGGGACTCAATCCCAGGACCCTGGGATCATGACCTGAGCTGAAGGCAGAGGCTTTAACCCACTGAGCCACCCAGGCACCCCGGGAGTCAATATTTTAGCCTTCATGGGCCATACAGTTTCTGTTGTAACTACTCACCTCTGCGATTGTAGCACGAAAACAAGCATATATGTAAATGAAAGAGCGTGCTGTGATCCGGCAAAAGCATATTTACAACGAAAGGTAGTAGGCCAGATTGGGCCCATGGGCCACAGTTTGTTGACTAGTGTTCGAAACTAAAAAAGGCCAAAGAGGGTGCCTGGGTGGCTCAGTTGGTTAAGCATTTGCCTTCGGCTCTAGTTATACCCCGCATCGGGTTCCCTGATGGGCTGGGAGCCTGCTTGTCCCTCTCCCACCCCTCCATGCTTCCCTCTCTTACTATCTCTCTATCATAAATAAATAAAATCTTTAAAACATAAATAAGCAAGCTTGCCTGTTAGCATTAAAAAAACAAAAACTGCTGTGAAAGGTATTTTTGTGACAGCTGAGGGGAATTTGAATACACACTGGATGCTAGATGATATGAGGGAATTGTGAATTTTCTTACGGAGTAGTCAAGATTTTCTTAAGCAGTGAGTGGACACCAACGTTTAACCTAGTTCCTTTACTTCGCAGATGTCCTGGAGGCCAAAAATAAGCTTTTTTTTTTTTTTTTTTTTTAAATCCTCTCCAAAGAGTGCAAAATTTGCAGAACACAAATAGTTGAAATTTCTCTCTAATTATGTGCTGGCTGTAGGTCAGTGGTTCTCAGCGCAGGTCACTTGCCCCTTGGGTGCATTGGCAATATTAGGAGACATTTTTTGATTGCCATCATTAGGGTGTGAGTGCTGCTGGTCTAGCGGGCAGAGGCCAGGGTGCTGCTAAATGGCCTACAGTCTACAGAACAGCACCCCACAACAAAGCACCCCATGTTACGTGACCCCAAATGTCAAACCCTGTTGTGGACTAAGTGAAAAGGTCCAGGACATGGATATAAAGAAAGAAGATGTGGATTTGACTCCTGCCCTGTCATTTTTTTAAAAGGTTTTATTTATTTGACAGAGACACAGCAAGAGAGGGAACACCAGCAGGGGGAGTGGGAGAGGGAGAAACAGGCTTCCCACCTAGCAGGGAGCCAGGGATCATGACCTGAGCTGAAGGCAGCCACCCAACGACTGAGCCACCCAGGTGCCCCCTGCCCTCCCATTTGAAGCTGAGTAGCCTCCAAGCAAGTTTCCTGGCCTTTCCTGAGCCCTAGTCTTCTCATCCGTAAAGTGGGTATGCAATCCTTCCCTGGCATACTTCACCGGGCTGCTACCAGTCCACCTGAAAGAAGGAATGGACTTGACCCCACTTTGTATATGGCAATAGTGGTATATTCTCTGTGTGAGGCCCAAGGACAGGAGCAAGGTGAAGGGGCTTAGTCATTTTTGTGATGATGGGGAGGCCAGGACGTTAGTTCCTAAAGCAAAAATATAATATCAAGTTTCAGCAGAATCACTTGTAGGTTGTTACAGGTCGGCTGAACCCCACCCCTACAGCTTCTAATCCAGGGTTCCGGGATGGGGACCTATAGTCCGGATTTTTCACCAGTTTGCAGGCGATGTGGATACCGCTGGTCCAGGACCTGAGAAATACTCGTCTTGAGATCCGTTCTTCCCTTATTCTATCAACAGGGGGTAGCAGAGAGCAGCAAATCCACGGTCACCTCGGAAGCCAGTGGAAATCCCCATCCAACTTCCCTCCATTCTAGTCTAACAAATGGCAGGAGAGAGAGCCAAAATCAGGAATTACTTAGATTTATATGCTCCATGTGACCTTGGTAACAAGTCATTTAATTTTGGCCGAATCGCTCTCTGTGAAATGGGGGAAACAACCTGAAAGATAGTGGGATGACTTGATTAATGTTTGCTGAGAATTAGAACTTCCAAAGAAAATTGAAGTGCATAGGTAATAAATTATTCTGGGAGTTTCTTATTTCTAGGACTTTTTATAAATGTCTGCCCTTTGAACACTTCCCACTCACTCATAAACACTGGTTGCCGCTGTTGAATTTCCAATTGTTTAAAGTTTAGAGGGCAGTACTTTCAATGCCTTCATTACATCCCGAATGGACAGCTCCAGACCTCAGTGACAGGCAAAGAGCAGATGAGAAGACAGTCCTCCAGGGGATGAAGGTGACCATGGGGCTTCTGGTGGAGAGGAATCCTTTAAGGTTTTTTACAAAGAAGCATCCCAAAGCTGCTAGATTACATACCCTTAAAAGTCAGGGGTCAGTTCCCAGGAATCCTTCCTTGAGGACCGGTTTTGTTCCTTCAACCATCATTTACTGATCCCCAGTATGTCCCAGGCTCTGGTCTGGAGGGGACACCGCTATGAACCAGAGACAAGGACTCTGCTGTCTTAGAGTTTGGGTTCTAGATGTTCACTGAAATGACAGCCCTAATCTCTGGCCTGGATCCCCCCCCACAGCCTGGCCAGTCCCTCATTAGCTTCAGTCTAATCTGCAGAGTCCTAGTCCTCTGTGACTTAGAGCTGAACTGTCATTCCCTTTTGAAATTCTGGAATAAAATTTGCTTTGGACAACTTCCATAGGCCCTTCAGAATCTGGGTGTCTTAGTGGTACTTTAGAATTTAACCACTTTTAATTCTCTGTATAATTTTCCCACAGATAACATCATGGCATCTCCCTAATCAAAATTTCTAATTCAGTTGTCACTGTTACTTGCACTGTATAGGTTTAAATGGTGCAAATTAAATACCAGGACTGGAGTTTGGTAAGTCCTTAATTTGAAGGTGTTTATTAGAATAAATTCCTTTGGGATTTAAAAAAAAAAAAACTGCTGTTGAGAAGTGGCAGAAGGATTTTGTGGCTGTGGATCTAGTTTTAGGTTGTAGCTTTTGGAACTGAGCTGAGGAAGGTAGGTAGGGCTTCAGTGGACACACCTGAGCTTCAGCCTGGCCTTGTCACTCACTGGCTACATGCCCTGAGGTCAGTGATTTTCTCTCTGCACCAGAACCTCCTCAACTATAAAAGGGAAGGGAGGGAAACTAAACTGGGTGAACTCTAAAGTCTTTGGGTCTCTAACGTTCTGCTAGGCAAAAGGGGAGGATGATATTACCCAGTTTCCTTACACTGGTGGCAGGAGGATTGTATTCTAAATCAAGGGTTAGCACACATGGCTTATGGATCAAATCTGGCTCCCTGTCTGTTCTTCTGTGGCCCATAGGCAAAACTTAGTTTATATATTTTTTAATGTTCAGGAAAGGTCAAAAAGTAATATTATTTGGTGCCACTTAAGAATTACATGAAGTTCAAATTTCTGTGTCTATAAATAAAGTTTTATTGGAACATAGCCACACTCATTCATGGATATACTGTCAGCAACTGCTCTTGCATGAAAACAACAGAGCTGAGTAGCTGGGACAGAGATCTATGGTCTGCACAGCCTAAAATATTTACTACTTAGTCCATTAAAGAAAAAAAGTTTACTGATTTTTGCCTTTAAAGCATTGTTCAACTCCTTTCTGAACTCAATTGAAGAACAAAAAATTCTTCAGAGAATTTCAGTTACATGAAATGTAATTTTCTTAACTGAAGACTTTGAGTTCTTACTCTCAATTTCATATCACATTATTCTGTAATGACAACAAATGCTGTATTATCAGACACAGTAAGTTAAGTGTACCTTGTCTATGAGCCACGTTGGGGAAATGTCAGAATAGATCTTTCTGGAAAAAAATTCCTAATAATCCTCTCAGGAGAAATTTCAAATAGGAAAATCACAACATAAAGAATGAAGTGAAGAAGGATTCCATAAACCCCCAGAAGTACCAGCCATAAAGAAAAAGATTTCTATATTGGAAATTGTTCTAATTTTAAAGTTCTATATGAAAAAGACATCATAAACTTCTTGCTTAAAACACACACACACACACACACACACATACACACACACACACAGAATTCTCCTACATTGCTGGTCAAAGTGCCAGATGGAAAAGAATTCAGCTGTTTGGAAAAAACAGTTTGGCAGTTTCTTATGAAGTTAAATATACACGTACCATATGACTTAGCCCTTGTACTCCTAGGTATTTACCCAAAAGAAATTAAGACACGTTCGCACAACAACTTGTACTGAAATGCTCATAATAATGTTATTTATAACAGCCTGCATTTCCATCAGTTGGTGAAATAGATAAGCAGATACGTTATGGCCATACCATGAAATACCACTTAAAAATGAGTAAACTGGGGTGCCTGGGTGGCTCAGTCATTAAGCGTCTGCCTTTGGCTCAGGTCATGATCCCAGAGTCCTGGGATCGAGCCCCTCATCGGGCTCCCTGCTCAGCCGGGAGCCTCCTTCTCCCTCTCCCCCCCCCCCTGCTTGTGTTCCCCCTCTCGCTGTCTCTCCTTCTCTGTCAAATAAATAATTTTTTTTTAAAAATGAGTAAACTATTGATAGATGGAATAACATGGATAAATCTCAAAGCATTTATGCTAAAGAAAAGAAGCCAGGCATACTGAATGAGACTGTTGATACGATTTTGAGGAAAAGGCAACACTATAGTGACCAAGAGCAGGTCATGCTTGCCTGGCACTGGGAGGAGCGAGGAGATTAACCGGGGGCGCAAAGGAACTTTTGGGACAAGGGACACTTTTTAAACCAAAACAGTAGTAATTACATAACTGTATATATTTCTCAAATATCTAATTGTAGGCTTGGCTATGTGTGTTTTATAACTGTACAGCGGTGAAGTTGATAAAAAATGGAAAGATACAGACTAGAAGACTATGTTTGCAATACATGTAAACCGATAAAAGATTAGTACCCAGGGTTTACATAAAGAACTGTTAGGGAAATGCAAATCATCATTTCACACCCAGTAGGCATCACACCAATGAGACATCCTTTCAC
This sequence comes from Lontra canadensis, assembly GCF_010015895.1. Classification (NCBI taxonomy): domain Eukaryota; kingdom Metazoa; phylum Chordata; class Mammalia; order Carnivora; family Mustelidae; genus Lontra; species Lontra canadensis. The sequence continues at coordinate 44,550,360 of NW_022630996.1, read as the reverse complement.
ACCCAGTAGATTGGCAAAGATGAAAAAATCTGACGAAGCCAAGTGTTGGCAAGAGCGAACACCAGAATACTTAGGCTTTGCTGTTGGGAGATTAAACAGGAAACACTGATCTTTGGAAACCATCTGGCATTCTCTGGTGAAGTTGAAGAGGCACATATCTGTGACCCAGCCCCCTCACTCCTAGGTATAGAATGTTCCAGAGAAACTCTTGCCCATGTGTTCCTGTGGATAAGACAAGGACATTCAGAGCAGCATGAGGAACAACCCAAATTGCTCCTCAATGCATCCAGCAGTTGTGATATGCAACAAAGACTAATCACCAGTAGAGATGAACGAAGCTACAGCTATAAACACCAAGAAGACAGACTTACCAACAAAACTGTGACAGAAAAGAGCAAGTTGTAAAAGAATACATGCAACATGACACCGTGTCCTTAAAGTTTCCAAGAGCAAGGAAAACTAAACTATAAAACTAAAGCATAAAAATATGTCCTAAACCTATAGGAAAAAAGCAAAATCATTATTCTATGAAACTGAGCCCCGTGACTGTCCCTGGGGAGGAGGAACAAGGTGCTATTGGGAGCAGTACTCAGAGCTTCAGTAGCGCTAGCCGTGTTTTAGTAGTTGGGCTGACAACAGGTTTGTTTTATTATTATCTGTTATATTTTCCCTGCATGTCCTGTGTATTCTTCAGTAGTTTGCAAATGTTTTCAAGTGGAATAAAATAACTTCTAAAAGTAATTTGAAGATAAAGACAACTTAGTAGAAAAAAATTGGCTCATGAGCAGTCAGTCCACAAGAAGAAATCCAAATGCCAATACACACATGGAAAGATGTTCAGCCACAGCAGAGATGGGGGAAATGCCACTGAAAAGAAGACAAGTAAAACAACAACAAACCATTAGTAGGGTATGATAATAATCGGGTAAAATGTAAAAATATTTGAAACAATACTATAAATTCTGTATGGATACATACAGAGATAAAGAACAGAAGGATGCATGGGAAAGGCACACAGCAAAGTCAGGAAAGGGGTGCCTGGGTGGCTCAGTTAAGCAGCTGCCTTTGGCTTGCTTCATGATCTCAGGATCCTGGGATCAAGCCCCTCTTGATTGGGCTCCCTGCTCAGCGGGGAGTCTGCTTCTCCCTCTGCTTCTGCCTGCCGCTCACCCTGCTTGTGCTGTCTGTCAAATAAATAAATAAAAATCTTTTTTTAAAGTTCAGGGTGGGGGCGCCTGGGTGGCTCAGTGGGTTAAGCCTCTGCCTTCGGCTCAGGTTATGATCTCGGAGTCTTGGGATCGAGTCCCGCATCAGGCTCTCTGCTCAGCAGGAAGCCTGCTTCCTCCTCTCTCTCTGCCTCTCTGCCTACTTGTAATCTCTCTGTGTCAAATAAATAAATCTTTAAAAAAAAAAGTTCAGGGTGGCGGTTGTCTCTAATGAAGGGGAGGGAGACATGGGATTAGGGAGGGGTGTGAAGGGGCTTGAGCTCCTTCATGCTCTACATGAATCATGTAGATTCATGTAAATCTACATGAAGATTCATGTAACGTGTCTAAAAGGGAAATGAGGGGACACCTTGGTAGCTCAGTTGGTTAAGTGTCTGCCTTCAGCTCAGGTCATGATCCTGGGGTCCTGGGATGAAGTCCTGCATTGGGCTCCCTACTCAGTGGAGAGCCTGTTTCTCTCTCTGCCTGCTGCCCCCCACTGCTTGTGCTCTGTCTCTCTCTCTCCTTCTCTTTCTGACAAATAATATTTTTTTTTTAAAAAGGAGGAGAGGGAAGATCTGAAACAGCAAAATGAAGACCTGGTAAACCTTGGTAGCTCATTTGTTTTTCTCTCCACTCTTCTAAAGATTTGAAATACAGCACTATAGCTTTTTAAAAAAATGAATTATTAACAATCTTTACATTCCACATGTATCGTCTGGATAACCTTATAGAAATGAAATTTAAGCCATTTCTATTCAAAATTGTCTAGAGTTTGAAACTCAAAACCCTGCCCTCTTTGCTTTTTCCTACAAAATCTACCCTCCAACTTAAAGACGTTTTTTCTTATTGGGTCCACCTTTTTGGGTGACTACTCCAAAAAATTACCTCACCTTGCCCTCACACAGGCACACCTCAGAGATACAGCAGGTTTGGTTCCAGATGATGGCAATAAAGTGAATCAAATGAATGTTTGGGTTTCCCAGCACATCTAAAAGTTGTGTTTACACAATAGTATAGTCTATTAAGTGTGCAATAGCCTCATGTCTACGTGCATACCTTAATTAAAAGTACTTTGTTGCTAAAAAAGTGCCAACCATCATCCAAGCTTTCAGCGATTTTTTGAGGAACCTTTTCCTGGTGGAGGGTCCTACCCGGATGTTGATGGCTGCAGACTGGTCAGGGTGGTGGTTGCTGAAAGTTGGAGTAGCTGTGGCAATTTATTAAAATAAGACAGCAGGGGTGCCTGGGTGGCTCAGTGGGTTAAAGCCTCTGCCTTCGGCTCAGGTCATGATCTCAGGGTCCTGGGATCGAGACCCGCATTGGCTTTCTGCTCAACGGGGAGCCTGCTTCTCTGCCTACTTGTGATCTCTGTCTGTCAAATAAATAAATAAAATCTTAAAAAAAAAAAAAAGACAGCAATGAAGTGTGCCTCCGAGATGAACTCTTCCTTCCACGAAATGCAAGACTGTGACAGCTTTGTACCCACAGAACTTCTTTCAGAATTGGAGTCAGTCCCCTCAAACCCTGCTGCTGCTTTATCAATTAAGTTTATGGAATATTCTAAACCCTTTCTTGTCATTTCAACAATCTTCACAGCATCTTCAGCGAGAGTACATACATTCCATCTTGAGAAGCCACTTTCTTTGCTCTCCCTAAGGAGCAGTTCCTCATCCATTAAAGTCTGATCATGAGGTTGCAGCAATTCAGTTCCAACTAGAATTTAGTTCTAGTTCTCTTGCTATTTCTACCACATCTGCGGTTCTTCCTCCCCTGAAGTCTTGAACTCTAAGTCCTCCATGAGGGCTGGAATCAACTTCTCCCAAATTCCTGTTCATATTAATAATTTTGTCCACTTTCAATGAACTACAAATGTTTCAATGGCATCTAGAATGGTGAATCCTTTCCAGAAGGTTTTCCATCTGCTTTGCTCAGATCCATCAGAGGAATCACTATTTATGGCAGCTGCAACCTTACAAAATGTATTTTTAAGATTTTATTGATTTATTAGAGAGGGCAGAGTAGAGAGGGATGGGCAGAGGGAGAAGCAGACTCCCTGCTGAGCAGAGAGCACGATGTGGGAGTTGGTCCCAGACCCCAGGATCATGATCTGAATTGTAGGGAGACACTTAACTGACTGAGCCACCCAGGTGCCCCCAAAATATATTTTTTCAATAATAATATTTGGAAGTTGAAATTACTCCTCGATCCGTAAGCTGCAAAATGGACGTTGTCTGAGTAGTCATGAAAACATTAACCTCAGTGTCTATCCACATCAGAGCTCTTGGGTGACCATGTGTATTAGCAGTGAGCAGTAATATCTTGAAAGGAATCTTTCAGGATTCAAAAAATACTAATTCAAAGGGATACCTGTACCGCATCATTTATAGCAGCATTGTCTACAGTAGCACATTATGAAAGCAGCCCAATTGTCCATCGATTGATGAATGTATAAAGAAGATGTGCCATATTTATATATATATATATATGAATATTATTCAGCCATAAAAAAGAATGAAATCTTGCCATTTGCAATGAAAGGGGTGGAGCTAAATATTATGCTAAGTGGAATAAGTCAAAGAACGACATCCCGTATGATTTCACTCATAGGTAGAATTTAAGAAACAAATGAGCAGAGAGGGGGAAAAAAGAGAGCGAGAGAAATCAAGAATCAGACTCTCAACAATAGAGAGCAAACTGATGGTTACCAGACGGGGCGCTGGGGGTGGGGGTGGAAGACATGGGTGATGGGGGTTAAGGAGGGAACTTGTTATCATGAGCACCAGGTGTTGTGTGGAAGTGCTGAATCACTATATTGTACACCTGAAACTAATACTACACTATGTTAACTAACTGGAATTTAAATAAAAACTTTAAAACAAGGAATCTCTTTTCCTGAGCAGTTGGGCACAACAGCGGGCTTAAAAATATTCAGGAAACCATGTTGTGTGAACAGTTGTGCTCCCAGCCAGCTTTGTTTTTCCCTTGAAAGAGCACAGGTGGAGTAGATGCAGCACAACTCTGAAGGGCCTGAGCGTCTTCAGAATGTTGGATGAGGGCTGGCTTCAACTTCTTTCAAGTCGCCCGATGCATTAGCCCCCAACGAGAGAGTCAGTCTGTCCTCTGACGCTTTGAAGCCTGGCACTGTCTTCTCTCTGGAGCCAACCTCTGCCAGCTTCAGACTCCTCTTGTGCCGCTTCCTCCTCTCTCTCAGCCTTCACAGAATTGAGGAGACTTCGGACCTTTCTCTTGGTGAGGCTTTGGTTTAAGGGAATGTTGTGGCTGGTGTGATCTTTCTAACTATATCTAACTACAACTTTCTCCACATTAGCGATAAGGCTATTTTGTTTTCTTATCATTCTTGTGTTCACTGGAATAGCACCTTTAATTTCTTCTAGGAACTCTTCTGTTGCATTCACAACTTGGCTAAGGAGCCCAAGAGACGTAGCTTCCAGCCAAACCTAGCTTTTCGCATGCCTTCCCCACTCAGCATAATCATTTCTAGTCTCTCATTTAAAATGAGAGACGTGTAACTCTTCCTTTCACTTGAACACTTGGAGGCCATTGTAGGCTTACTAACTGGCCTAATTTCCATGTTGTTGTTTGTCAGGGTGTAGGGAGGCCCAAGGAGAGGGAGAGAGATGCGGGGTGGGAGGTGAGGGTGGGGCACCACCAGTCAGTGGAGCCCTCAGAACACACAACATTTAGTAAGTTTGCCGTCGTGTATGGATGCTTTCTGTGGCACCTAAAAACAGTACAATAGTAGCATCAAAGATTACTGATCACAGATCACCATAACAAGTATATTAATAATGAAAAAGTCTGACACATATTGAGGATACCAAAATGTGACCCAGAGACGTGCAGCGAGCAAACACCATTGGGAAAATGGTGCTGACAGACTTATTCAACTCAGTGTTGCCACAAACCCTAAATCTGTAAAAAAAAAAAAAAAAAAAAAAAGGCAGGATCTGTGAAGTGCAGCGAAGAGAAGCACAATAACATGAGTTTGCCTTTATAATAAAAGCATCAAATGCTACCGTTATTTTTTTTTTTAAGATTTTATTTATTTATTTGACAGAGAGAGAGCACAAGTAGGCAGAGAGGCAGGCAGAGAGAGAGGAGGAAGCAGACTCTCCGCTGAGCAGAGAGCCTGATGCGGGGCTCGATCCCAGGACCCTGGGATCATGACCTGAGCCGAAGGCAGCGGCTTAACCCACTGAGCCACCCAGGCGCCCCACTACCAACGTTATTGATGCTGAAAGTAGCTGTGCGTTTGATGTTATCACCTTTTTCCAGACAGCAGCTTCATGAGTCAGAAGCAGGAAATGGCCGAGAGAGCCTGGAGGAAACGCCATGTCCCCAGAAGCCGCTCATATCATGGCTAGCCTGGGCCTCAGACCTTTCCCCAGGGAGCTAAGGAAGCCTCTCTGTACTTTAAGAAGCTTGAACAGACCAGCCTGTGTTGCTCCTAATAGTTTTACATATAATATTTCTCAGAATTTCTATTTGGCGTGTATTTGGGAAGTCCCCAGGAAAATGGTAGAATGGATGTGCCACCACTGTGGGCCTGAATGTCTGTTGTTACTTGTTTCTGTAGGGGTGGCCCCAAACTGTGCCATTGTAAAGAGGAGATCCCAGGTTCAAACTTGGCCCCTCACCACCTCAGGGCACCCTCCTGAGGTGGTGACCTGACACCGGGCTGGAAATGAGCCACAGTGGGACCTAAAAGGGAGGGGAGCTGCTGCTGAGGAGGCCTCGGGTTTGCCCTGAAGCAGCCTGCTGGAGTTCTGCCATCAGGGCTTACACCCTTGGGCTCTTCAGAATTACTCGGCTCATCATAATTCGGAAATAGAGGAAATTCATAAAATTTAAAAAGGAAAAGCAAACAGAACCTTTATCGTCAACAGATCAGAACAGAAGAAATCGGAGGCTAGTCAGAAATTAGGCTGTGACAGAAAGAAAACGGCCCACGGTATCGTTGGGGAGTGGAGCTCTGGTTTACCTTTTGGGTCAGGAGGGCCACGGAGCTTCATAATCATTATGTAATGCCACAGGAGAAAGCTCATGGAGCTGGGCTTCAACTAGTCAGAAGGGGTGTGGGCCTGGGGAGAAACATGTTCCGTTAGTACCATTGTTGTAGGTGCCATTAAGGATGCGTGTTTGACAATAGTCGAGCTAAAATGCAGACTCAGGGGCCTTGCGCCTCAGAAAGACAAAGTTGAGATAAATGTGGAGAGTTATATCTGAAACCCCTTTTTCTGAAGTGTACGGGGACCTGGGGGGTAGGGGGGAGCGTTATCCAAACTGCTTCTCAGGGTGAAATGACTGTGTGCCTCTGATGCTTCAGGCAAGAGTGAGATGTTCCATTCTCATCAAAATAATTCCCAGCAGCAGTTTCTCATAATCTATGATTTCAGAGACAAGGTTTATCAGCACTGTGTCCTTCATGGTAATTAACAAAAGTTCTTCGGTTTTGTTCGTGTGTTTTTACAGATTTTCCTTCCTGCCTGAGGTAAAGACTTGGTGGTGGTGGGGATGTTACCCATTAGCGGGGTCCACAGAAAACCAAAATGTCCCCTATTTGAGAATGGAGCCATCTGCTCTTAGGCTTGGATTTTGTTTTCTGTCCGTGGTTGCTTTTTATTTATTTATTTATTAAGATTTTTATTTATTTTTTTGACAGACAAAGATCACAAGTAGGCAGAGAGGCAGGCAGAGAGAGAAGAGGAAGCAGGCTCCCTGCTGAGCAGAGAGCCCGATGCAGGGCTTGAACCCAGGACCCTGAGATCACGACCTGAGCCCAAGGCGGAGGCCTTAACCCACTGAGCCAACCAGGCGTCCCCGTGGTTGCTTTTTAAAAGGCAGAATCAGAAGGGGATGATGGTTTGATAATCTCTACCTTTGGGGTGCTGAGAACGGAGGGTTTGAAGCAACTTACTGAAGGAGTTGGGAATTATGAGTTAACCAGGGTCCTTGACTAAAAAGACTTCCTAAGATTATGAACCCTAATAACATCATTATGTTATTATGAACACACATCCAGGTGTGTTCATTCAGGAGCCTCCTGTTTGTAGCAGTCAGAAGGCTCCCACACTTGTTTCCTGGGGCTTAATGGGAAACTAGGCAGGAAGGAAGCTGCAGTCACAGAGATGTCCTCTGCAGCTAGCTCCAGTGACTGGGAAGAGGATAATGGTGTTACTGGGGGAGATAACATCAGAGGGGCCTCAGGGACCTGCTTCAAAGAAAATACACGGGTGGGGGGCGGGGGTGAAGAACAGAGCAGGTTGGGACAGAGCAGAACCCAGGGGTTAAACTACAGAAAGGCTGAGCAAGCTTCTCTGATGTACCCACACTTGACCATGGGGCACTTAACATCACCTCTGGCACATGATTGTTTAATAAATTAATGACTGAATACATATAGTCTGGGTACTGAGAAGTTTATGGAGTCCAACCTCCACTGAGTTTGTGCATCAGTTTCTTAGGACACTTGTGTGTCCTAATCTTCAAACCCATGAACCTCCTTTTGGTTGCAAAAGGAGGTTCATGGTTGCAAACCATGGTTGCATGGTTGCAAACATTGTCTTTGACAGAAGAAATACATTTCCCACAGAGAATGGATGTAGATGCTAAACACAATTCAATGTAATTGTATTTAAAAACATGGCTTAGGGGTGCCTGGGTGGCTCAGTGGGTTAAAGCCTCTGCCTTCAGCTCAGGTCATGATCTCAGGGTCCTGGATCCCTGGGCTTGAACCCTGAATCGGGCTCTCTGCTTACTGGGGAGCCTGCTTCCCTTCCTCTCTCTCTGCCTGCCTCTCTGCCTATTTGTGATCTCTCTCGGTCAAATAAATAAATAAAATCTTAAAATAAAATAAAATAAAGTAAAAGCATAGCTTAACTCACAGCAGCTTTTTGTCATATGTGGAAAGAACCACAATTTTTTAAAACAAAACCTCATTAAAATAAAAAAGGTTGGGACCACCACTTTCCAGCCTCAGCTAATGTTCTTCTATCATTTAAGTTTCATCTTTTCCCCCAGATTTCTACTGTTTCTGTCCTCAGGATACCACACAGAGAGAAGGGCTGAGATTAAAATTGCCTCCCTTACAGTTCCCATTGGTTACAGATACTCTAAGTATATTTCTATTTAAAAATTCTTTGGTCCTGTTTTACAAACTTCCTAATCAGAAGAGGGGTAAATCCTTTTGAAGAGAAGAGGAGTGGAGAGGGATCTGGCTCCTGTGACATATGTAGCACAGGTCCTGACTTGGGGGCAATGCTCAGTGGGCGGTTCTCATGGCCTGCTTTGTTAACACCCAGTACTGCAAGCACCTGGCCCTGTCTCAGTCATTCAGCTTCATCCAGCAGGACATGTCCAAACTTCATCAGCAGGTCTACAAGGAGCTGTGTCACTGCAAACAAAGCTTCATATCCCAGACCTCAAGCCCATTCATTAATGGGCATAGGGACACAGGGGACCCCTTCCTTCCCAAGAAACTCCAGTGCCTTTCCTCTCTTGCCTCTTCCCACCCAATTCCCTTTGGTTTGTCATATTTAAGCGTTAGAAGAGGAGAAACAAAGACTCATTATTTTATAAATGTAGGGGTAAGGCACCATCTTTCTCCACCCCGAGCTCCCTGTGGAGCACGTCGTCTGTGTTGCATGCTTTCTCAGATGTTTTGTGTTGGTCTGTCTGGCATACTCTTCATGCCATTAAGGACGGGGAGTCCAACCTGAATAAGATGAAGCACCGGACCTATGGTTTCAGGGCATCTGAGAACACTGCCACGGGCTTCTCCCTTGAAGGACCATCTGAGAGAGGAGGGGAGACACCTTAATGTTTAAGGTAGGTCCCACAGGGTGAATCTGAGTTCATCTTGTGAAAAGGTGGAGGCAGGGCACTCTAAAAATGGAATAGCATGTACAAAGCTTGGCATTGAAAGGTTATGGTATATTTGGAAAACAGCAAAAAGAAGATGAGGCTAAAATAATTCTAGTAGATGACATAGCATGAAGGGAGGAAAAAGTAGAGATGAATTGGTGACAGAACTGATGGGAGCTCAGACTGAGGAGGTGGGAATGAAGACCAGAAGTTGAATTAAAAAAAAAAAACAAAACCCTTTGGAGGTAGCATAAACAGCTTTGACAATGGACTAGTTATTGCCAGGAGATCCTGGAGTGAATGTAACCCAGAGTTTAGGATATGGGAATGATGATCCATTAAATAAGATGGCAAATACAGATGGCAAATCAGGTTTGGGATGTTCAGAGAAAAGGGTAGTAACATGGAGCTGATGGCAAAATCATCAGGAGGAGCACCAAATCCAAGCATATGTTCTGGGAAGTGGTGGTGAAGAGGGTAAGACTTAACTTTTATCTGGAAAACTGTATTTGCTCTTGGCCTAAACAACACCACAGAGAATGTACAGGAAGGACTGATCTGATAAGGAAGTTTTCCAAATGGTCCTTTACACCTCAGCCTCCCACCTCACCCCAGCCCAGAATAACAAGATTTTCTTCATGGGATTTCAAATTTGCAAGGGAATCTTGATAATTTTCTTGGTAATGGGCAATGAGTAGGAAATTTTATGTCCTAATTCCAGTAATTATTGCAGGATTTATAAGCATAATGGTCAAGAAAGAATTCTTTTTTTTTTTTTTTAAGATTTTATTTATTTGTTAGAGAGAAAGAGAGTGCACGTGGGAGCACAGGCAGACAGAGTGGCAGGCAGAGGCAGAGGGATAAGCAGGCTCCCTGCCGAGCAAGGAGCCTCGATGTGGGACTCGATCCCAGGACGCTGGGATCATGACCTGAGCCGAAGGCAGCTGCTTAACCAACTTAGCCACCCAGGCGTCCCAAAAAAGAATTCTTGAGACATTTTACAGTGCAACTTAAATTAAGTTTATTTAAGTAGCTGGGGACAGGACTGGTGGGCAGAAAGAGCCGCACTTTTGCTGTATGAAGCTGGTCCTTCTATGCATCATGCTCAAGGGGGAGAAGCGGAAGGGAATGTGCAAGGACTAATCATAAATGTCTTCTTCGAACTTCTGCTTATAAACACTACTTTCGTAAGACTTCTTTGTTGCTTATCATTCAACTAGATACTAACTACTGGTGAGAAGTATAGGCAGTGATGAGACGCTTAAGAAGGTAGCAACTAGTAGTATTTGATCCTTATCGGAACTATGAAGGCTATATATAGGCCAGCCTTTTGGGCTAAAGGGAAACAGTCTTTGCTTCTGTCCCTCACCATAGTCAACAGCAGCAACTTCCATACATTCTGTACCAGCTGTTTTAGGTTTTGCGGAGACCACGTCAAAACAAACATTTCTGCTTTCGTGCGGCTTACATTCCTGTGGAGGAAGACATTTTTTAAAAAGAGACAGCGGATACCATAGCGCATTGCACTACAACGTAGGGAAAGCAAGGGTTGGCAGTCAAATAACTAGCCCTTCCACTCCCGCAAAACCTAACCCCCAAATCAGCCCTTCCGGGTCACCGCCGGGCCCACGGGCACTCGGACTCCGCCCCGCTCCGGGCTCTGGTCCCGCCCACGCCCCTTACGTCAATTTTCGAGGCCTTGACGCGTTGGCCTAGCCAATGAAAAGCCGACCTGCTCGGGCTCCATTAAGGCCCGCCGGGTGAGTCGTCGCTCGGGAAAACGGATGGGCTCTGTAAGCTGTGTGGCGCGGCGATTTGGGTCGCTGCTGTGGCGCAGGGCTCTGTCCCCGGGAGCGGTGCTCTCGGCGGGCTGGGGGCCACGGCTTTGTCTGCTGGCCGCGGGTCGGCTTAAGGCGGGACCGGCGTTGGGCCTGGCCTGCCTGAGCCCCGACCGCGCGCGCGGCCTGCACGGCGGACCGGGCTTAGAGGAGCGGGCGGAGGGGGCAGCTGGCCAGAAGCGCCCGGAGACAGGCACAGCAGGTACCGGCCTGGAGGAGGGCGGCGGGGGCCCCTGCCGGCAGCCGGGAGCTGGGTCTCGGCCGAGGAGCCTCTGAATTCTCTTGTTTATGCCTTTCCCTTGGAGAAGGGAAAGATCTTTTTTCCAGAGCGGGAAAGATGTTCAGAGATGTTGGCACCAGCTTTGCGTTTAACGCGGCGAGAGAGAAACTAATGTCTCCAAAACCCCAGACGTCTGAGTGGCCGCATCGGACCCTTGGCATCACAACCTCACTGTCCTCAGCTGCCTTCGCTCTTCCTAGAGTCCCGAGAAGCGGACTTGCCGAAAGTGTTGGGGCGTGAGGATTCTGAGGAATGGCTGGGTCTGGGGCCTGAGAGGTGCATAAGAAGCTCTAATAGGGGACGGCGCCAATTGAAGTTCCTCTAATTACTGCAAGTTTTTAGAAATTTGAGAGACTGTAAACAGATCTCATCTGTGAAAGGTTGGGGTCTGAGAGGGAGAGGTCTTGGTGGACTTAGCCACCAGGTTCTTGGGAGTCAGCTTTAGAATGTAAGAGAGCTTTAAATTTACAGGTTCTAATACTCCAAGGTAAAGAACAGAATATGCAAATCTCTACAGAAAAAAGAAAGTTAAGTTTTCACAGATAACAGTTGCTACATAATCCAGATGGCTTTAACAAGAAAATTGAGCCTTCAAAATGAAGATCAATGTTAAATTTTTAGCTCTCATTGGTTGGCGTGGGTCGTGTTTGTTTATTCTGCTAGGCCTCATTTTCTTCATCTCTCATGTGTTAAGATTGTGGAGCAGATGCTACTACCTAAGAGGCTTTTCAGCTCAGCTGTGTATGTTTGAGGTGTGTTCCTCAATATTAGTGAACAGAAAGTCATTTGTTGTGGATGTTCAGTTTTACTTGAATGTGGTAATATCGAAGAATGTATGGTGGCTCTGTGTAACCTGAACATTCACTCTTACCATAAAAGTTGAGCGATGCTGTATGAAACCACTGCCCAGGTTTAGCTTCCAGGAGGCCTGGACGTTTCTGTCTTTCAAAACATTTTAGATCTCAACACCGTCATCGAGGAACAGTTTCATTGTTAGCTGCTGCATCTGGATGCATACAGAATCTTCTGTTTGGCCACCTGACACAAGTGAATCTTTGTGCATTTCAGATCATACTGGTCCCAAGTTTGACATCGATATGCTGGTTTCACTTCTGAGGCAAGAAAATGCAAGAGACATTTGTGTGATCAAGGTTCCTCCAGAATTGAAATATACAGATTACTTTGTGATTGGTAGTGGAACTTCCACCCGACACTTGCATGCGATGGCCTACTACATTGTCAAAATGGTAGGATGCTTTCTTTTGTCTTTGGAATCATTCACTTAATGGAAGAGTGTCAGGGCATCATGCTGACGAGCAACACTTGAAAAGTACATCCATCATGAAGTGATGTAAGAAGTCCAGATTCTCAGTATTTGCCTGAGTGTTTGATGTTCCTTGATAGTGACAAGGAGACAAATGAGTCAGGATATTTCTAATTCTTGTCTTTCTCTTTTTTTTAGATTATTTATTTATTTATTTGACAGAGAGAGAGAGAGATATCACAAGGAGGCAGAGAGGCAGGCAGAGAGAAGAAGGGAATCAGGCTCCATGCTGAGCAGAGAGACCAATGTGGGGCTTGATCCCAGGATCATGACCTGAGCCGAAGGCAGGGGCTTTAACCCACTGAGCCACCCAGGCACCCTCTAATTCTTGTCTCTTGTGGTCATTGAATGAATGGATGAATGAATGAATAAAAAAATATAAAAAATATAAAACAATTTGAGGCAGGCTAGAAGACAGTATAACCCAGAGGAAATCTAGAGTAGCACTGTTCATTATGGTAGCCACTAGCCACATGTGACTAATTATAAATTAAAACTTCAGTTCTTCAGCTGTACTAGCCATATTTCAGGTACTTGGTAGCCACATGTGGCTAATGGCTACCATATTGTACAGCACAACTATAAAATGTTTCCATAATTGCAAAAAGTTCTTTTGGACCATGTTGGCCTGTGGTTTAATTCAAATGTTTGAATGTGTCCAGTGTTTCCAAGCACTGTGGTGGGTATTGGAAGGATGAAAAAATTTAGTCCTCACCCTCTGAATTCATAGGTCTAATTGAGGAAAAGGAAGACCGTTCATTTTCTAATTAGACTGAACAGGAATCAGAGTGAGGAATATACTTGGAGACCTTTAGTTGATTCTGATAATACTCTACAGGGGAATATAACCTCTCTCAGCTTGTTGAAAATTGGTCATAAAAGGTATGGTTAAGACCAAAACAAAAGTTAGGTTTGCCTAGAGAAGGGTGGTAAAATAAGAAGGGGACTGAAAACAGAACCTTGCTGCAATATGGCAAAGCAAAGGGAGATGCCAAAGAAGGAGTAGTTGGAGAGATAAGAAAGAGAACCAAGAGGGCATAGAGAAGAGTTACAAGACAGGGTCCCAGGATCTCTGTTAGAGAGCTGTTAGATGTTCTGGTGGGACAAAGGAAGATGAAGACTTAGAAGTGACCTCTGTGCTTGGAGATATAAAAGGAATGAGAGGTTTTACGTTTTAAGCATTTCACCATTTTTTAAGATGTGCAGTTAAGTGGCAGTGGTTACATTCACATCAGTGTGCTGTGATTTACCACCATCCATCCCCAGAATGTTTTTTATCTTGCAAAACTGAAACTCTCTACATTAAGCAGTAATTTCCCATTCTCCCTCTGTACCCTGGCAACCACCATTCTTTCTTTCTGAATTCAATGCAGTACTTCATGTGAGTGAAATCATACCCTGTTTGTCCACTTATGACTGGCTTATTTCACTTAGCAAAATGTTTTCAGGGTTCATCCATGTGGTGGCTTGTGTTGGAATTTCATCTTTTTAAGACTGTATGTTACTGTATGTATAGATCACATTTTATCTGTTCATCTGTTGATTTTCATTTGGTTTGCTTCCACCTTATGGAGATTATGAATATTGCTGCCATAAACGTGAGTGTAGAAGTGTCTGTTCATGTCCCTGCCTTTAATATCAGGAGCGGAATTGCTGGATCCTGGTAATTCTGCTTTCAGTTTTTTGAGGAGCCACCATGTTCTTTTCTTTAGTGGCTGCACCACTTTACATTTCCACCAGCAGTTCAGAAGTGTTCCGGTTTCTCTATATCTTTGCAAACACTTCCTAGTTTCTGGGTTTTGGATCATAGTAATCCTAATGGGTGTGAAGTTGCATCTCATTGTGGTTTTGATTTACACTTCCTTAATGATTAGTGATGTTGAGCATCCACGTACGTGTTACTGGCCATTTGTATGTCTTTGGAAAAAGGCCTAATGAAGTCTTTTGTCTGTGTTTTAATCAGGTTGGTTTTTTTGTTGTCATCATTGTTAAGTTGTAGTTTTGTATATATTGTGGATATTAATCCCAAAACAAATACGTGATTTGTAAATATTTTTTTTGTTCTTTAGGTTGTCTTACTGTTGATAGTGTCCTTTGATGCACAAAAGCTTTTAATTTTGTAAAGTCCAGTTTATCTTTTGTTGTGCCTGTGCCTTTGGTGTCCTCTCCAAGCAGTCATGCCAAATTCAGTGTCATGTGTCAGGAAGGCTTTCCACTGTGTTTTCTTCTAAAAGTATTAGGTCCTATGTTTAGGTCTTTGATCGGTTTTTAGTTTTTGTAGATGGTATAAAGTAAGGGTCCAGCTTTGTTCTCTTGCACGTGGATGTGTAGTTTTCCCAGCCCCGTTTGTTAAAGACTGCCCATTTCCCACTGAATGAACTTGGTACCCCTGTTGAAAATCGCTTGATTGTGTGGGCTCTTTCTTTTATTCCATTGGTCTCCCTTGCTCACTGTTTTCAAGATTTTATATATTTATTAGAGCACAAGCAGGGTTGGGGGTGGGGCAGAGGAAGAAATAGGCTCCTCACTGAACAGGGAGCCTGAGGTGGGGCTTGATACCAGGACCCCAGGATCATGATTTGAGCCTAAAGCAGGTGCTTAAGCGACTGAGCCACCTAGGTGCCCCACCCTTTTTAAAGATTTTTATTTATTAGAGAGACAATACAGAGGTGGGTGGGTGGGCAGAGGGAATCTCAAGCTGACTGTGCTGAGTGCATAGCCTATCCCATGGCACAATCTCAAAACTCTGTGATCATGACCTGAGCTGAAACCAAGAGTTAGATGCTTAACTGACTTGAGTCACCCAGGTGCCTTGCTTGCTCACTGTTTTGATTACTGTAGCTTTGTAGTTAGTTTTGATAACAGTAAGTTGAGAGCTCCAACTGTGTTCTTCCTTTACAAGACTGTTTTTGGCTATTTGGGGTCCTTTTAAATTACATATAAATTTTAGGATGGACTTTTCTACTTCTGCCAAAAAAAAAAAAAATGTCACTGGGATTTTGGTAGGGATTGCATCGAATTTGTAGATAGCTTTGCCTGGTACTGACATCTAAACAATTTAAGTTTTCTAGTTCATGAACACAGTGTCCGTTTAATTGATGTTTTATTTAATTTCTTTAGCAACATCTTACAGTTTTCAGTGTACAAGTCTTTTGTCTCCATGGTTAAATTTATTGGTAAGTATTTTATTTATGATTCCATTGTAAATGGAATTCTTAGTTTCGTTTTCAGGTTATTGATTAGGTAGTGTATAGAAACATAGCTGATTGGGTATGTTAATTTTGTATCCTACAACTTTGCTGAAATCATTTATTTTAACATATGATTTTGTGGAATCTTTAGGGTTTTATGTATGTAAGTCATGTTGTCTGTAAACCGTGATAATTTCATTATTTCATTTCCAATTGGATTACCTTTTTTTTTCCCTCCCTTGCTCTTATTTATCTGGCCAGAACTTCTAGTACTATATTGAATAGAAGTGGCAAAAATGGGCATTCTTGTCTTGTTCCTGACCTTAGAAGAAAAACTTAGTGTTTCACCATTGAGTAGGACAATAGCTGTGGGCTTTTCATGTATGATCTTTATTATCTTTTAGTATTTTTGTCTTTGAGTATTTTTGTCATGAAAGGGTGTTGAATTTTGTGAAATGCTTTCTGCATAAATTTGAGATGATCCTGTGGCTTTTGTTTTTCATTTTGTTAATGTGGTTTATTATACTGATTGATTATGGAACTATCCTTCCACTCCAAGCATAAATTTCACTCAGTTTTGTTGTATATCCTTTTAATATACTGTTGAATTGGGCTTGCACATAATTTATTGAGGATTTTTGCATCAGTGTTCATCAAGAATACTGGTCTATAGTTTTGTTTTTTTGTAGTGTCTTTGGCCTTGGTTTCAGGGTAATGGTAGTTGCATAGAATGAGTTACAAAGGATTCCCTTTTCAGTTTTTTAGAAGAGTTTGAGAAGAATTTGTGTTAGCTTTTGTTTATTCATTCATTCATTTATTTGTTTTCAGCTTTGGTTTAAATGGTAGAATTCATCTGTGAAACCATTTGGTCAGGGCTTTACTTTGTTAGGAGATTGTTCGGTCTGGTCTTGTTTGTTCATTCTTTCTTTTAACTGAGATATAATAGTGTTTGGAGGTTTTCTTTTCTTTTCTTTCTTTTTTTTTAAATTAACATATAATGTATTATTTGCCCCAGGGGTACAGGTCTGTGAATCCTCAGGCTTACACAATTCACAGCACTCACCATAGCACATGCCCTCCCCAATGTCTATAACCCAGCCACCCCATCCCTACACCTCACCCCCAGAAATCCTGTTTGTTTCCTGAGATTAAGAATCTCTTATGGTTTGTCTTCCTCCCAATCCGGTCTTGTTTCACTTTTTCCCTCCCTAGCCCCCACAATCCCCCCACCCTGCCTCTCAAATTCCTCATATCAGAGAGCTAAAATTGTCTTTCTCTTATTGACTTACTTTGCTTAGCATAATACCTTCTAGTTCCATCCATGTCATTGCAAATGGCAAGATTTCTTTTTCGATGGCTGCATAGTATTACATTATATATATTTTTTATACACACACACACATACACGCCACATCTTTATCCATTCATCTGTTGGTGGACATCTAGTTTCTTTCCATATTTTGGCTAATTGTGGACATTGCTGCTATAAACATTTGGGTGCACGTGCCCCTTCGGATCCCTACATTTGTATCTTTAGGGTAAATACCCAGTAGTATGATTGTTGGGTCACAGCGTAGCTCTATTTTCAACTTTTTGAGGAACCTCCATACTGTTTTCCAGAGTGGCTGTACCAGCTTGCATTCCCACCAACAGTGTAGGAGGGTTCCCCTTTCGTGTTTGGAGGTTTTCAATTACTGATTCAATCCCAATTCAGTCTTGGTAAATTGAGTTGATAGGAATTTGTCCATTTTGTCTAAATTATCCAATTTGCTGATATATAGTTCATATTATTCATCATGCCTTTTTTAAGAAGTAATGCCCCCGGGGCACCTAGGTGGCTCAGTGGGTTAAGCCTCTTGCCTTCAGCTCAGGTCATGATCTCAGTCCTGGGATCGAGCCCCGCATTGGGCTCTCTGCTCCGCAGGAAGTCCACTTCCTCCTCTCTCTCTGCCTGCCTCTCTGCCTACTTGTGATCTCTCTGTAAAATAAATAAATAAAATCTTTAAAAAAAAAAAAAAAGTAATGCCCCCTTGGATTTTAGTTATTTGGATCTTCTGTTTTCTCTTAGTAAGTCTAATTAAAGATTTGTCAGTTTTATCTTTTTCAAGGCCCAAATCTTGGTTTCATGGTTATTTGTCAGTTTTGGTTATCTCTGATCATCGTTTCCTTCCTTCTGCTAGCTTTAAGTTTAATTTCTTTACTTCCTAGTTAAGGTGTAAATTTAGGTTGTTGATTTGGGAACTTTCTTTTTTTCATGGAAGCATTTGTAACTATAAATTTCCCTCTTCACATTACTTTTACTATATCCCATTAAGTTTTGGTATGTTGTATTTTAATCTCATTTGTCTCAAGATATTTTCTAATTTCCCTTGTGATACCTTCTTTGACTTACTGTTTTTATGGCTTTTCTGTTTTTCCTTTTGTTGCTTTCTGGTTTCATTTCATTGTGATGAGAAAATATACTTTGTGATTTCAGGCTTTTTAAATTCATTGAGTTGTTTTGTAGCCTAACATATCTATCCTGGAGAATGTTACATGTGCACTTCAGAAAAATGTGTGTTCTATTTTGGATGGAATGTTCTGTTAATGTCTATTAGGTCCAGTTAGCCTGTAGTGTTGTCCAAGTCATCTATTTCCTCACTGGTCTTTTTTTTTTTTTTTTAATCCATTATTCAAAATGGAGTACCGGGTCACCTACCTGGGTGGCTGAGTCGTTAAGCGTCTGCCTTCAGCTCAGGTCATGATCCCAGGGTCGGGGATCAAACCCCACATCCGGCTCCCTGCTCAGTGGGAAGCCTGCTTCTCCCTCTCCCACTCCCCTTTCTTTCTATCTCTGTCAAATAAATGAATAAAATCTTTTAAAAAAAAAATGGAGCATTAAGTCTTCCATATTATTGTGTTGTCCTCTGTTTCTCCCTTCAGTTCTATCAATGTTTGTTTCCATATGTTCAGGAGTTCTGATTTTTGGTGCATGTTTATTATTGTTAAATCATCTGGAGTATTGAACCCCTTTATCACTGCATTAGTATCCTTGTCTCTTGTAATAGTTTTTGATTTAAAGTCTGTTTGTCTGATACTAGTGTATTGGGTGTTTTGGACCATTCATAAGACCTATTGAGAATAGAGCCATGGGATGGTAAAATCCCATGAATATTGTCCTGAAGGTGATGTAGGTGAGGACCAGATGTTGAATGAGCTTGGTCCTCTTTGCCTCAGACACACCTTGGTGGATATGAGTAGAATGGCCCTTTCAGAAGGGATTGGGTAGTAGGTATTCAGTAGAGAAGAGGTATAGGAGGGTAGGTAGGATTTGGGTGTGGGGGAGGAATAGTTTCCTCAACTTACTATGGAGTATAGTTAACTTAGGAACTAGCCTACTCATTCCTCTTATGATCAAGAAAAATACCCCCACAGACCATCCTCAGTGAGAAGAGACTTCCTCCACCTCTCTCCTAATATATAATCTGGCTTTTTTCAGTATAAATACCTGAAATGTAAAAGTGAGCCTCATGTTAAGATTGAAGGGAAGGACACTGATGACTGGCTCTGTGTGGACTTTGGTAAGTTATTTTGACATATGTTGCAGATAAGTATATATTTTGTCCTAATCTTGAACTATTTTCAGTTGTAAAAGGATTGAGATCAGATTGTTTTTCATGTGATATTTTTTGATACTTGTTTAAAGTTTTAATTATAACCCAGGAGGTCTTATTAACATGTGAAAACCTCACCTAATGTGTAAGTATATAACTAGCCACGCAGTTCAGAAAGATGGTGGAGAACAGGGTAGATAACGTGGTAGAGGTGGGAGAGATATATAGAAGGCTTGGAGTATACATAACGTTGGCCCAGAAGGACTCAGATGAAGCGAAGGTCAAGGACCTTTCAGGTACTGAGAAGGACAAGAGCAGAGGACTGGAATTTTGAAAAGACCTAACAAATTTGGGTATTAATATATATATGTAAGTATTTCATAAGATCTGTATTATAAAGGAAAAAACAGTAATTGTCAAGGATTGTGAAGGGTCTGAGATTTTATAACTAACAAGTTAGCGTCCCAGTTTCATGGGCACTGGTGAAAGACGCAAGGCTATTCCTGGGTTAGAGATGGACAGTTTTATTACTCATCACAGTAACAGTAGCCAGCAGCAGCATTCGTTGTTTTTGTTGTTTTCATCAGCTTCCCTGAGCCCATTTTCTATAGGTAGAGAAACACCGGGGTAGATGACATCTGCAAAGTTCTGAGAGAGGAATCCTGAGATTAGGCTAGCACATCTTTTATAATGGGCAGGAAGTAAACCCACATTTGCTGTGTGTGGCGGAAGACACTTTCTCTGCTAAGGCTGTTAGGCCAGGGTTTCTGTGCTTTGTCACTCTTAACATTTTGGACCATGTGATTCAGGTGGGAGTGGGGAGATAGATCCTGTGCATTGTAGGATGTTAGGAGTCTCCCTTCTCTCCAGCCTCATTTGTAAAAATAAAAAATGTCCTGAGACCCGCTTCTCTAAGTAAACCTGTCCTTTGCTCTGGAGGGACATGGCCTCTTTCTGAGACTATTCACAGCCTTGAAAAGACAGTCTAGAAGAAAAGGCAATCCATGCTTTGCTCAGAGTATATTCAGAAATGGGATATCCACTGAGAGTGAAGTAATCACCAGGAATGTTACATATTGATACCGTGTCCTTCTCTTGTATAAAGCACTGAGAAAAGCAGAACATCATTTCTATGGCATTTCTGTAGGAAAGGTATCCATAATTTGCATTTCTAGTAAATTGCCTGGTAGTCCTAATTTGGATATGGATCCATTCTTTGACAATCACTGTTCTATCACAGAGGTTTGTGAGAGCACAAGAATAAAAGCTAATGAACTGCTTCTTTAACTCTTATCTGTCCTTTATTGATAGGCAGCATGGTGATTCATTTGATGCTTCCAGAAACCAGAGAAACCTATGAATTAGAGAAATTATGGACCCTACGTTCTTATGATGACCAGTTAGCACAGATAGCACCTGAGACATTACCTGAAGACTTCATTCTTGGAATAGAAGATGATACTTCATCCCTGACTCCAGTGGAGTTCAAATAAGAATAAAATAATATCAACTATTTTGTCATTATCAGATTTGGATTGAGTTACTTCTTAAAAATACAGCTGTGAAATCCCACCTGATTGGTCAGGTTGTTGTCCAAAGCCTTATCTGTGGGCATGCATGCTGAGTGTGGAAATTGTGGGTAAGTGAGCTGATTCTTACACCAAGAATCAGTATATTTAAACTAAAATTTTAGTACATTGTTTTTATTTCTGATATCCCAGCAGGATTTCACGGAGTTAGTATTGGCCTCTATGCTCTGCTCACAGTTTAGTTTTGCCTCAGTGTAAATCTTATTCTGTAGATGGAATAGCCATTTTTTTTTTAAATAAAGCAAACAGCACATCACCACCCTACTAGTCTTATTACTTAAAACGTACAGTCCTTACTTCAAAAGCAGCACCAATAGTATCAGGATCCACAGTAAGTACTACAGAATGGAGAAAATAAGGTAAGCACCAACATCGAGTGGTAAATTAAGATTGACATAGTATTACTAAAAATATATTTGTTTATAGTTCGATTAAATTTGAACATTCACATTTATTTGAAAAACCAGAAATAAAATATGCCATACGCCAGGCTGCACCTAATGATGAAAAACTTTATTCTGCATCAAGGTATCTGGAAAATGAAGCTGCATTTGGGGCACATTACAGATGAGGAATGATCCATGTGCGGTGAGTACAAAACTCAATTACAGAATTAGATACTCCATTACCATTGCTTAATTAAAAGTAAAACATGATTTGCCACACTAAAAGGCTAGTAGTGAAATATGACAATTTTAAACCAGCAGATATAAATGCAGCACCTATCTGTATGTATGTATGTATGTGTATATATATATATATATATACGTATGTGTATATATATATATATACATACATATATATATATACATATATATACATATATATATATATATATATAAAACAACAACAACAAATATGGGAAAAATCAAACACTGAGGAAGAGCTCTGGCCTAAGCACATCTCACCTGAAATCCAACCAGAAAGCCAGTCTATGATTTTATTTTTGCAATTCATCATATGAAAAAATTATGAATGCTAAGTGAATTAATTGTATGACAAAGGGCACTTTTTGGCTAAAACTACAAAATAAACTGGTTTTCTGAAAACATTTAGGAAAACATTTCAAGTCATTTCAAAATGTCTAATTGATAACAGTGATCTTCAGAAAAACTTATCTAGTCTGTAGAAATTCATCCTGAAATACAAAGGAGGCCATATTTTTCAAAGGCTTATTATATATGCCCTTAAGATCAGTGTAATAAGATGACTGATCATTAAATTTACAAAAGCAAAAAACAATTCTGAGAGCAGTGTGGCCTTGGAGACCACCCACACCCACATAATTGTACATACTGGGCTTTGCCATCAAGTTAAGGAATGGGTATATGAATTCAGTATCCTGTATCAAAGGTCAAATGTGTTCTCACAGTCATTCAAATTATATCGCCGAAATTATTTTCTAGTATCCTCTACTTTTTGACTTATTTTCAAATAATTGGTTGCAGAGAATACAGAAATCCTGCTGTATTTTATGTAATATTTTAGGTGGCCTTACATTTTTCTTGATTTATCATTATTTAAAAATCTTCAAAATAGCTTAGTGAGGCTCATGACAGTGCCTGGCACATGGAGATGTAGCCTTGATATTGCCTTTGAACACTGCCCCACCATCTGAGTACCCCATTGGTCTTCACAAAGCAGTTCTGTTGGGGTCTGCTCAACACGTAGACTGACTGGTCTGAAGTGTGTTGGCAAACTAAGCATCATCCTGTAAGACAAGCTGAAAGCTTGCTTTTTGGCCAGTCAGTTTCAGGTCCACAGGGGCTGCATCTCTTCATTAGATAGTGATAGTCTAAAGCACAAAGCATTTTTATGCATTTAATCACACAGCCAAACAAAAAAACTGAAGTCTTCTGAAGCCATTTCAACTAGCCGTTCCAAAACCTCCTGCAACCACTTTGCTCTGTTAGTACCATCGAAAAGGTTCCCTACCATAAACAAAAAATTAAATGGTATTGCTGCTCTCCAAATATAGGCACTGCTCCATATCACTGAACATTTATTAGATTTTCCAACTAATGGTGTCAAAAGCCTCAAAAACCTGAAATTAATTTTCCAGCTTTACAGTCACTAACCAGAAGTAAAAATTTTCTGTTATTCTCCTGTTAGCTAATTAAAGTTTTTTAAAAAACTGTTGGACTTTTATCTTTATAAAGTATATAAAATTTCAGAACAAAAACAAAAACAATTTTGCTTTCATTGCATTACTGAATACCTGAGGTAGTTGAGTAAAAATGCACGTTTAATACCCCTGCCAACACCATTCAGCACTTCCCTTAGGTTATTCATGTTAGTGTTACATTAAAAATAAAACTGACAACAGTTTTTCTATGCTAATAGCTTAACATTTAAGTTCCTATAATCATTCTGTTCTGATCCAATTTTAACAATTGGATTTGGGAGCAATCTATATTTTATTAATTTAGTGACTGCATCATTACGCCAATTTCTGGCATTAGGAGGGTATAGTAAGGAAAATTAGAATATTTGTTACACTGAGAATACAACAAAAGGGAAGTGCAGAGTTCCTCTTTTTCCCTCCCTCCCCCCCTTATTTTTTTTTTTTTTTTTTTTTAAAGCTGGGTGTCATACATTTTAGAGAGCATAAAGTATACATTCTCACAGAGACAGGAGTTCAAAAGTTGCCTGGTCCTCAGAAACAACTGGCTAGGTAAAAACTTGTGCACGTAACTCTGGATATTAGGGGTTCAGTGCCCGTCTGTTGGTTAAGCAATCGGTCTTTGGTTTGGCATCTGCCTCTGTGGTGGGCTGGTTCCTGAGCCTTTACTTCCGTCTTGACTGAGGTGGTCCACTTTGCAGAGCTTTCTGCTGTTGGTGCTGTTTTACCTGAGTCAAAATTTCCTGAATTTTTCTCTGGGCAACCTGCAAAAGGAGAGAGATTTGAAATTTCTACCTAATCAGAGGTTACTAAAAGTTATTTTACTCTTCCATTTGAACAACTTCAGATTTGAAGGTTAAAGATACATGCTAGTTTAAGTTTGCTAGTAGAGTCTGAAATTACCTGCTAAAAAGGGATTTATCCTGTTAAGCACCAAACAACATTAAATCTCTATGTGGGGTGGGGGCACACCCACAGGAGAATTGCTTCCGTTTGGGAAAGAAGCAAAAGAGCTTGCTTAGGACATGAGATCCCACTTGCCTGGCAAGCATAGAAGTGACCAGTTATTTTCACAACCACTTGGTCATTCTCATCAGGTGTCTGGTCACGAGGGACAACTACTTCTGCACTTGACAAATTCTGGAGCTCATTCACCTGAACAAGATAAGATAAGCAGAGATCATGTTAAATTGAGGTTTTAAAAAAATTACCATTTGCTGAGCACTTACTTTGTGGCTTTATAAATTTCATCTAATCCACTGATAATTCTATCAGGTTATCAGTTCTGTGCCCATTACAAAATGATAGTAAACTAAGACTTACCCCAAAAAACCGATTTGACCAGTTACACAAGTGAATGGCAGAACCAGAATGAATCCCTGAAAGTCTGATTCCAAAGTAAATGCTCTCAATTCAAAATTGTAAATAGCTTTGAAAGTTACATGTGCTAAAGAGAAACTGGAAACCACTTGCTTTTTTGTTAAAGAGGTAGGTTATAAAGATAGAGGACATTTAAAAAAGTTTTCTTTCCATCACTGTGCCAAAGTAAAAAGCTGAAGTTTACAGCAACCAAAAATGCTAAATGCCCCTTGTACATGAGACACTCCTCTCACATAAAGTGGTCTGAAAGCGAGACATTACTTTCACTAGTGGCTGACACCAACACTCAGGAAGAACAAAAGGCAGTGTTCTCCAAACCTTGGCCCAGATGATCCTGCTTTTTATAAATTAGCCCAAATTCAGGGACTTGGAACTCCTAAGTACCTTTCAACGCTTTCCCTTTCATACCACTGCACAGGTTTTGCTGAAGTACTTGCCGTTTTGCCTCCTTTTCCAATAACTCTGCCAGCAGCAAAGGATGGCACTCTGATATGAGCTTCAAGTTTCACCTCTTCTTTAGGACTAACAAAGTTTTCTTCTTTAATTTTTCCATAAATTCTTCCCTGAGCCTACAGATGAGAACATATCCTATCAGTGTCATTCATGAAGGGAAAGAAAGAAGGTCCATTAACTTCAGAGATGGCCCCAGTCCACTGGAATGGCCCTTGTCAGGGACACATCTGCAGGTGATAAGACTGTTGCAGATGGCCTAAGAGGCAAAGTTAGGAAGGTTCACAGTAACAACCAGGCACCACAGAGGTGGCAGCTGAATGACTGAAGAATACGATTTATTCTTTGAACAAAAAGAGCTAAAGGCAATCAGTACTCAGCTTAACTAAAAATAAATCATTGTTGTGGGCAAATAGTCATTTGCCCCCTGATCCTAAAAGGTAAAACCTTTCCTGCTTTCAGTAAGAAAGTAATTGTGTTTTTCTGGAGGATAAGAGATGGTAGGCTCACATCTGAAAGGACATTTTGTATTCAAACAGGTTTCTTCATCTTAGGCAAGTGGCTTCTACTCTGAATAATGAGGTGACAAAATCAGGTTAACACATACTTATGATATTAGTAGTCAACACATCTTGATACCTACTGCATACAACTAGACATTATATTAAGAAACTTCTTATTATGTACAACCATTAATTTGCTCTAGTATATACCAAAGGATAAAGAAGTCAGAGTTGGTTTAATCTGACAAGCTACGAGGGTAAATCCTAAAAACAAAAGTACCCAAAACATTTTAAATTTTCACTGGTGCAGAAATGGTAAGTTCCTTATAGGGGGTTACAGGAAAAACAAAATTCATCTTGGTACCCTATATTCCATTCATTCTCAAAGTCTAAAGCCACAGATCTAGGTATTAACACAAAGGACACAGGGATATACATCTCTTTGGAAAAAAAGGAAAAGCTCTCAGATTCATCAGAAAAAATACGGGTTAGGAGGTTTACCCCCCTTGGATCTCTAAAATAATTCACTTGTAACTATTACTGATCACATAAATATTTAAGCATTACAGCTTTTCTTAAGTAATTCCATTTAAGAGGACCATACCATCCCACATGGGCACTGAAGAACACAGGGAAACAAACTGAATTTCCCAACATACAATTATAGGAATTACAAGATAGCAGTTCCATTTATAAAAATGTAGGAGCTCAGCACCAAGAAGAAACATAAAATAATAGATGAACACAGACATCAATTAAGGTTTCAAACTAAAAGTGACTGACCCCATAGGATTGGGATAGGAATCAGTTTGCAACATTTCTGAGTTAGAACTTCAACTGCCTGGCCCAGAAGGCTGGTGTGAGAGACTAAATTTCTTCACCTGAGTTTTAGCCTAGCCAAACTGCACCCACCTCTCAAAGCATCTCCTTTTGTTTCTGTTCTTCCTGTAAATGAAGTGAAAAAAGCTTTGGATTTTTACTGAAAAAATGTGCCACAGAAAAGAGAGATCTAAGTGGTATTTTAAAGGGGGGGATTGGGGAGAAGTAGGTACTGTTACTAACTACATTTTAGGGCTAAGGTAACTTAAGGTTCAAGAGTTGTCCAGTTACACAGGTGGTAAGAATAAGATGGGTTTGGGATGAATTAGTTACATTCTAATGCAGTAGTTACTTTTACAACACTTGTACTACATTTTATGGGAGAAATCATGTTCTTGAAAGTACGTGTTTGAGAATTTGGCAGAGTCCACCTGATTCACCCCAAGTCTGCTGAAAACCACCACCAGCTTATTTATACTGTGCTTCCTATGTGGCAAGCAATATTCTAAGCACTTTATTTATTCTTTATACCTTATAATCTTGTTTCAACCTTGTGGGTGTTCTAATCCTCATTTTATAGCTGAGTAGCCAGAAAAAGGTTAAGTAATTTGCCCAGGGTCACACAGAAGATAAATGACAGAAGTAGCATTTGAAACGGCAGCACAGATGCTCGGTCTCTACTCTTCATCAACGCTCAGCATACTGGGAAGGGCACTTCAGCGGCAAAGGTCCCTAACAGTGGTTCACACCAGGACAAATGCCAGAAGAGTTCCTACCATTTCTACTTCTACAATTGGAAGGATTAGAGTGATTTGTGGTCAGAAAATGGACAAGGGCTCAGAGTTAGTTAATTACAAGGGTAAGAGGAAAGGGGGACATTTTAATCAAGGTTAAGGCCTCTCAAGGACAAGAGGAAAATTTAAGGAACAAGTTTTCCACAGCATAATAACTGGACAGGTTTATAAATTTGTCCTAAATGTCTCTCCTTCACATAGTAACAAGGCACTGAGCAAATTCTCCTCTGGGAGATAGGTAAACCCAGCAACCACTACAAAACTCTCAAAGTTGAAAACAAAGTTAGCTTTATTTTTGAAATGGAACTTTGGTTATGTTTCTACTCTGTTTTTAGTCTTATGATTTTCTGTTGGGAGATCCTTTTTACCGAGTTTTAGATGTATTTAAGGGAGAAGCCAGGTTACAGAGTTCCTGAAGAGAAGGCATTAACATTCTTTGAGTCCATTCATTGGTTACCTGTGCTCACACTCCAGAACACATACCTTGAACTGAGCCTCTGGTGGCCCAGTGATAATCACCATCCTCACTTTAGCATCTGGGGCTTCAGCTGGAGCAATCTGTAACAGGCACATCAAGGGGGGATGACACTTTTTCAGGTGCCACTGATAGAAACCTTCCACACACCAGCCTGACATTTGTGCATGACTTACTGAAATGTAGAATGGAAGCCTTTGGAAGGAAGTTATAGAGCAGCAGTGACTAACATGGGTTCATCAGTCCTGGCTCCTGCCATGAACTGTGTGCTTACACTGTGCCAGGCCCTGATGTGAAGGTCCACATGCGATCTTAGCGAATCCTCGCGGGGTTCCAGTGAGGTGGTGCGTGTTCTTTACAGGGGGCAAACTGAAGGCTGAAGAAGCTGAGTTACGTGGCCCGTCCATGATCACACAGCTATGCCAACTGGAGGGAGAACTAGGTCTGTCTCCACTGCCCATGTTCCTCATCACTACACCAATGGTGCTCAAAGTGTGGTCTTTGGCCCATATGCATCAGAACCCCCAGGTCTGTATGTGCAAGAAACTGCTATGTTCACAGATCCAAGACTATTGGTAAATTTTGCTTAAGTATGCTCAGTAGAGTAACATGAAGTAAACTAACATTAATTTGGCAGAAGGAAAGTAAACGGCTTTCCTATTTTTGCAGAGTATATGAAGTCACACAAAAAGCCTGGGCCAGGGGAAATGTTCCAGAGGCTACTGAAGGGAGAAGAACCCAGGTTTCTTCCACAGTCACAGGACTTGGGGACCCAGCTGGTAGTTGTTTTAAAAGAAAAAAACCTGCTAAGACATATGCTGTGTGTAAGAAGCAAATTCTTATTATTTACCAAATTTATTATGTAAGAATGGGAAGCAAAATATATTATAAAAACTTCCCCAAATTCTACCATTCATTTTAATCCCTGTCAGTTACTAATATAGTCCACTAGAACTCTTTCCACAACGTTTACAGTCAACAAATGTGGAGTCATCTTTTCTCCTTCCCTCTGTCATCTAGAGCCATGCTAATACTATTATTCTTACTATTCCTACTTTCTAGACTCACTAATTTTGAGTCTATAAAACAAGCAAATAATTACTTCCATTTAGTCTAAGCCCTTAGAATTATTCACAGGAAACCCCTGGAACAAAGATATCATTCTTTATCTTTCTTTTCTTTTTCTTTTTTTTTTTTTTTTTTAAGATTTTATTTATTTATTTGACAGAGATCATAAGTAGGCAGAGAGGCAGGCAAAGAGAGAGGAGAAAGCAGGCTCCCTGCTGAGCAGAGGCCAATGTAGGGCTCGATCCCAGGACTCTGGGATCATGACGTGAGCCGAAGGCAGAGGCTTTAACCCACTGAGCCACCCAGGTGCCTCATTCTTTATCCTTCTGACTAGATTTGTCAATACTGGTGAGGGAAAAGGCTGGGGCTAAGGGCACTCATACATGGAGTTTAAGAGTAAAAATTGCTCTCGTCTCTGAAAAGCCTGAAAACACACAACTTACCAAATCTATTTTTATAGACTTACCTTAAAGAATAAGGCTGTATATAAAAATTTGGCTAGAAGAACTCTGTCCATCACTGCACTGTTTGTGCAGAATAAGTTAGGAACAGTCTTAATGTCCAATAAGTGAACACAAATAATTAGCAAATGCCAAATATATGCCCATTAACTACATATACGAAATTTATGGATATATAAATCCATATATAAATCCAGCTAAGTTTCAAGAGTGGTGGTGCATCTTTCAGATTATGCGTGTTTCAGACTCTCTTGGAAACAAAACGTTTTACCCTTATTATAAAACCTCCATGAAGCCTGAAAACAAGAGAACTGAATACCCAAATAGTTCTCATTCATGAAATGTTCGTTGCAGTTTTTCCAAAGCCAGACTACTAGGTTCTTTATGTATGTGTCAAAGACTTATTTTTAACTCAATCAGGAAACTTGCAGGACCATAAAGTTGGTTCACCCTTCTATCTTTTACGGTCTCTTTTTCCGTTACCTGTTTATCTTGGCTGTATTTCCTGTTCATGTGTTTTGTTATCTTTTGCTACAGGAGACCATATGAGGGCTATTTCTGTGTTTTGCATCTTTATTAACTAATTTACATATAGTAGCATTCACTCTTTGGTAACAAATGCATAGGGAGATAACCACTACCACAATCAAAATAACAGTAGTTCAGTCACTGTCCACAATTCTTCCTGCTATGTCTCTGTATTCAAGCCTCTCCTAGCAATCACTGAATGTTTTTTCTATCCCTATATTTCTGCCTTCAGATTTTAAATATAAATGGATCAGAGAGTATATGGCCTTTGGGTTTGATTTCTTTCCCTTAGCATGCAACATGAGCTCCGACCAACTTGTATCTATCAATAGTTTGTTCTTAATATCTTCTGTATAGAGGGACCACAGTTTATCTATTTGCCCATTGCCCATATGTGCTGCTTCCCATTGGGGGACAGCTGGAAATAAAGATACTATAAACATTTGTGTGCAACTTTTTTATGTACTATTTTTTTTAAAGATTTTATTTAGAGATTCATTTATTAATTAGAGAAAGTACACATGCAGAGGAGAGAACCAGACTCCCCACTGAACATGGAGCCCTACACGGGGCTCCATCCCAGGATCCTGAGACCATGACCTGAGCTGAAATCAAGAGTCAGAAGCTCAATGGACTGAGCCAACCAGGAGCCCCATACTGTATTCCTTTAAATAAAAAATTTTATAAAATATTAACAACAACCAAAAAACCACCCCACTGGACTGATGCTTTCCTAAAGAAAGCTGTCACTGTATTGAGCCATTATTAATTTGTACATAGCTTAAAACACAATGCACTGTCTTTCTAAATTGCTTCTCAGTGTATGAAAGTACAGAATCTGCAGAGTACAGTTATCCAGTTGGTGGCCTCTGATACTTGTTATCCCACTTTCCATAATAATAAAGTATTTAGCTCCAACATTTCCCTCTTGGTTCTTTCAACTATGTCTGGCATTGTGATGCAGTTTCTGAGCAATGAAATAGAGATAAAAATATTCTATAGCAGCTAATAAGAAAACTCTGTAAGAGGAAGATTCTTAGTGTCCTCCAGCTGGCTGGCCCACAGACTTGTGAGAGCACAGAACACTGTCATGTGGGACCAGGAGGGACTAAAGCCATGCCTGGGGAAAATGAGCTAGAAAATAGGTCCAGGGACTTAGTCGACCAAAACTACCACACCAGCACTGGATTGCTTACCTCCAGAATACTTTTTTCTGAAAGTCAACTTTGTTGAAGCTGTAGTTGGGGGCTTTCCATCATAGCCACACCCTATGTAGCCCCAGTATAGGGTGCCATATTCAGTTCAATTATGAAGTGGCAGGACGACTCATGTTCCTGTAACTTACTGTCAGTAAAGCACTAAGAGCCACAGTCGGCAGAACAGTACCTTAATAGAAGCTCCTGCAAAGCGAGAGAGCTGCTTGATGTGCTGTCCCTGCTTGCCGATAATGGCGCCAACGGATAGGGCTGGGATAAACAGATGGACAGTCTCCATTTCTGATTGCTGTTGGAAAGACAGGACATACGTGTATTTGGTAAAAGTAGGCTGTTATCATTGGCAGAGGGATGGGGGCACTCATACAGTAGGAATATTAGGAAGCTGACAAGAGTTCGTTGGTAAGAGTTAACCTGAAGTTGAGAACATCTGTTCCTTCTGAAGACATCTGACTTTAAAAGGTCACTTTTCTCTACCAATTTTCTTTGAACTTAGGATGTTCAATCTACAGATTTAAAAGGTAAGTCAAAGTCACAAAGTTTAGATTCCTGACAAGCAAATGAAGTTGTGGGCCACACATCAACAAACAATGCATCCAAGGACACAAGTCTACACCATAGCCATGTAGGTTTTGCTTTGTAAACACCTGATGAACTCTTCTCAAAAGGAAGAATTCCTGAGTCTCTCATCATATATGACTGAATCATGTAAGACCTTACTGTCACCGTTCAGTACACAGCCATACCCAAGCAAAGGACAGGATGATGTATCACTTTAGTGGCAAAATACCCTAGGATTCTTTCCCATATAGTTCATTATTCCTCCCATCTCTGCCCTTCCTTTGCCACTTAACACACAGAAAAATTGGAAAACATTTTGAAGGCTAACTCAAAGATTTTTCAAAAATGGATTTTATCTGTATACTTCACTTCTCAACTTCCACTTCAAGCCAACTATGTCCTTCCTGAGTCATGTCCCTTTAAATGGTCACTCCTGTAGGGTCAACAGACAAGCACCAGAGAACACTGGGTTAAAAAAAAAAAAAAAGAAAAAGGCTAAACCAAGATTCAGTGATCTTATGGGTGAGCTATAGGTTCTAAAATGTAGAAGCAGTTCACATGTTCATACATTAAACTTGCTTACTTTTTAAGAAGGCTCCTTGTCTACTGTGGAGCCCCATGTGGGGCCCATACTTACAACCCTGAGATCAAACTCGAGCTGACATCAGAAGTTAGATGCTTAACTGACTGAGCTACCCAGGCACCCCAATACTTGCTTAATTTCTAACAACATTTAAAAAAAAATGTATCCAAGGAGAAGTCAATTCTAAGAAATTTATTCCAAGAAATATTTTTTATTTTCTAAGACTTTTTTTTTGAAGAGCAATTTTAGGCTTATAGCAAAATTGAGAGGCAGGTACAGATTTCCCATATATGCCAAGAAATATTTTAAGGTGAACTACAATTGAATACACTAACTTAATATGCAATTGTGTTTTTTTTTTAAAGTACACCTACTAATTAAGATTTATAGAGATATTAGAAAATATATTGCAGTCAGAAATGTACACATTAACTATTTGGTAAGAAACACTTCAGGGAATTCTCTCTTGAGCCTTCTTACATCGCTGTTACAGAGGATACTGTAAATTCCAAGTACTCAAGTTGGTCCCTAAAGTACTGTAGTCTGTTCACACAGAGCCATGAAACAACTTCAGTCTAATTTCTCATTTACCAATCTCTACACATTTTATAAAGTCTCAAACATGTCAACAGTTTTGCTTTCAAGCATCCCAGGAACTAGGAAAATCTTGAGAATATGATCATTTTTAAGGAGTTTCTGAAAATCTTAGTCAAAAGAAACAGCAGCACTGAGCCCATTCATTTTTATTGGGTATGAAAACAAACATTGTGCTACCTAATGTTGGTCCACCCAATGACCACCACTCTTACAACACACAAATTCCCAGGGGCATTAGCAGCTCCATCTTCTCCCCGTTAAGCCCAGAGTGCAAGCAGAGAGCACAGAGGACTCAGTACCACGGATCTGTGGTAAACATGCTGCTCAACAGCAGAAACCCACGTCTGGATGAATCGGCCATTCCACTTGCCCCTCAACACGCACTTACCAGAAGGCCGTTCCACCACAGAACACCTGTTTACTCACACTATCTGGTAGGAATTTTTCTTAATAGTCTATAGTTTCCTTCCTCTGAAGCAAAGATTTAAAAAAAAAAAAAAATGAATTAGTAAACATTCTAGAAGTAACAAAAGGAAGGAACAAAAACGCTGGGCTGGTTCTTTAAAGGAAAACCTTTTTGTCTAAGTAAGAGATAAGAAATTGAAATGAGGGGTGCCTGTGTGGCTCAGTGGGTTAAGCCTCTGCCTTCGGCTCAGGTCATGATCCCAGGGTCCTGGCATCGAGACCCGCATTGGGCTCTCTGCTCGGCAGGGAGCCTGCTTCCTCCTCTCTGCCTGCCTCTCTGCCTACTTGTGATCTCTGTCAAATCAATCAATCAATCAATCAATCAATAAAATCTTAAAAAAAAATTGAAATGAGAAAAGGGAAATATAAAAACATACATCAATAAACCTGAAAGTGTCAAAAATCTGTCTAGTAGGAGTTACCAAAAATCAATCAGAAAAATTTACATTGACCTAAGCAACTGTTACCTCTATAATCAACTAATCACCTAAATATAGCACCAGGCCCAAATAAGTATAATTCTTCCAGGCAAAATGCTCAAGAAGAATTACCAAACCCAGTGGAAAAGAAAATAGGTAAGGACAGGCAGACCTATTTCATGGGGGGAAATGGATTTAATAAACCAAAATAGTAAATGAATGGTAACATGCTACAAATAACATGGTCTAATTTTTTTTTTTTTTACTGTAATGATACAGCTTAGCTCTCTTCCCAATGTCATTCATATGGCCCTGCCTCATCCCATTAAACAGGGCATTCCTCCAGCTAGACTCACCAGGGCTGTCTCCTCTCCATGCATGAGTGTGTGTGTTTAACAGTTTTCAACTAATTCATGCAATGCTGCCATCAAATCTTTATACAAAAAATTGTGCCCTTGTACAAGTACCTCTACTATATAAATTCTTAGTAAAACTGCCTGAGTCAAAGATTCGGAATGTTTAAAATTAATAATCATCAAGTTATACAAAAAGTTTCTCACTCTATTCACATAGAATGGTGGAATCCCGGTTGAGACATTCATGGAACGTGTGGGTGCTACCTTTGTGTTTAGCATAGTGGGAGATGGGTAAAAAACATGCTGAGGTCAAAATTCAGGTTTAAGGAGGAGGTACCTATGATCAGGGAGCAGTGGTATATAGGAGTCCTGTGTGGTGAGAGTTTGTGTTTTCTCTGTGAGGTGCATCACCTCATCTACATCTCACAACCCATACAACCAAGAGAAACAACATTTCCATCTTATAAAAGAGAAAACTGGAAGAAATAGAGTAAGGGACTTGTACATGGTCATATACTGACTGGTGGTGCAGCCAGCGTTCAGAACTGGACATCTCGCTCTCTCAAGCCATGTTTATTTAAAACAAAAAAAAAAAGGACATACCCTGCTTCCAATAGGTATGTATGTGCTTTAGAATACAGAGATGCAGAAGTGATTCCTAAGAACAGCCCAGGGGCACCTGGGTGGCTCAGTCAGTTAAGCAAGTGACTTCAGCTCAGGTCATAAACTCAGGGTCTTGGGATTGAGGCCCACATAGGGTTCTCTGCTCAGGAGGAACTCTGCTTGTCCTTCTTCCTCTCCCCTTCCCCCCTGGAGCTCGCTTGCTCTCAAAACAAACAGATAAAAAACCACAAAAACAAACAAAAACCAAAAAATCCCCAAAACAAAACCAAAAACAGAACCCATGTAACAGCCCAAAGAACTCCCAGGTGAGGAGTGCTGCCTTCCCTGGCGCTATCACTCTTCTATCTACCTTGGTAGGACTTCCTCAGGCAAAAGAAATTTCCCATATATTGTTGGCAAAAGCTTAAGCCTTTGATCATCAATGTGCAAAAAATGGCATCAGAGGTAGTCCGTTAAAATTTATTTATTTGGGGGCACCAGAGGGCTCAGCATCCAACTCAATCTCATGTCTTGATCTCAGGTGTGAGTTCAAGTCCCACATTAGGTGTGGAGCCTACTTTAAAAAAAAAAAAAAAATGCCTTGGGGCGCCTGGTGGTTCAGTGGGTTAAAGCCTCTACCTTTGGCTCAGGTCATGATCCCAGGGTCCTGGGATCGAGCCCCACATCGGGCTCTCTGCTCAGCAGGGAGTCTGCTTCCCTCCCATCTCTCTCTCTGCCTGCCTCTCTGCCTACTTGTGATCTCTGCCTGTCAAATAAATAAATAATCTTTAAAAGAAAAATGCCTTATTTTGAAGAAAAGGGGTAACTAAAGATTAAGAATGATGTAATGGGGGTCAAATGGCACAAACTTCCAGCTATAAGTCACAGTAATATAATATATAGCTTGATGACTATAGTTAATATTATACTGCATATCGGAAGGTTAGGAGAGATCTTACAAGCTCTTATCACAAGGAAAAAAAATCACTATGGTAATGGATGTTGACTTCTTGGGTGATCATTTTGCAATCACGACAAATATCAAATCATTATGTTGTACTCCTAAAACCAATGCTGTATGTCAATTATGCCTTAAAAAAACTTAAACTTTAAGAATAGTTTAATTGAATCACACACCAAAAAAAAGATGATGCGCCAACAGAACAGGGATCCGACAGCAACAGGTTTGTTTTCTCATTTGCACACACCTGTCTTAGGCATCTTTAAGGTATTTTATAACTTAGAGTCTCATGTTTGTTTCTGCTGTGAGAATAAAATAACCATGTCATGCAAAAGTTGTCAAAAAAACCTTCACACAAGTCCTTCATCTTTACCTGACAATTATTTTGTTGTATCTGAAGGAGCTATTTTCAAGATCTGCAGAAAGTTTGGTTTCCCTATTTTTTCACTAATTTCTGTAACACTGCAGTCAAATCTCTAAACATAAATCTTGGGCTCCTATATAAATACTTCCAAGATCTTATGTAACACAAACACCGGATCAGAGTATTAACATTTACAGTTGACAGGTATTTCCAAATTCTCATACTAATACATGTGTTTTACGGCCAACGAATATATTAAAGGGGGAAATCCTATTTTGAACCACGCCTTTCATACTTACAAAACAGAAAGCAACAGAGGATTCGAAACCTCCATGCCAAGTGTTCTACAAATGAAAATCATCTGAACTGTGCTCTTCTTTCCAAGTCTTTTCACTGACCTGTAACCCCCAGGAGGTACATCCTATTTCCTGTTAAGAGTGAACCTCAAATTCAACTCCAGGAAATATTACTGAGGAAAATCATTGGATTGTTTCTTCAACATATGTACACAGAGCTGTACTACTTTCTTTACAACTTGGTATTTCTGACGTTCC
Source organism: Lontra canadensis (assembly GCF_010015895.1). Taxonomy (NCBI): domain Eukaryota; kingdom Metazoa; phylum Chordata; class Mammalia; order Carnivora; family Mustelidae; genus Lontra; species Lontra canadensis. The sequence continues at coordinate 44,514,176 of NW_022630996.1, read as the reverse complement.
CCAGGACATAATACGACACCACAGGTCTTAATACAGCAGTCAGCTACACGAAGCCTCCCTGCCTCTCTATACCAGCCCTCTTAGAACAAATATTCCAGAAGAGGGTTTGACTTGCCACTGAACTCTCTGCTGTGAGAGCTGTGATAGGGCCCTGCCCTGCACAGCTTGGCCAAGTCACTTCTGCTATTCACTAGTGAAAAAACTGAATGAGTAACATTAGTTACTTGTTCTTTAGTATTTCCCAGTGCTAAGAATAGTGCCTCTGTATGCAAAGCACCATATCTCACAGCCTGCCAGTATGTTCTGCAATGACCATGTACCACTTATTCCAGGGGACCTTTCTTATTTTAATAACTGAATTAATTCAGCATTGACCATAAATTGTGCTCAATAAAAATTTGTCATTCTGGTCCTTATGGTAAAATTGATACATTAATATTAACTTTTTTAAAGTAAAGATAGGATCTAAGTATTTTATCTCACTGAGAACATCTATACCATGTTCTTCTGAGTAATATACTTTTGTTTTTGGCCTGACAGTGATGAAGACCTTTTTAATGATCAGACGAAACCCAGTGTGTAATTCGCTCAGATCTGCCCCGTTGTATTTTGCCACAACTGTGTAATTATTTGTTTTCTGGGCCCTGTTCCAGAAAAATTTTAGGCTGCTTAGAAAATACACATAATCTAGAAGTAAAACAAAGGAGGTGAAGAAATAAGAGCATAGGGACCAGAATATAAAAGATGAAGCCAGGAATGCTGTTCTTGTATACACTTGGCTCTAAGCTTCCTAGCAGCTGATTTAAAAAAAGAAAATCAGCCGCATAACTGAGTATGCCTGGAAGAGAGAAACTATCCATTTGCTTAGTAAAAAACACTTTTCCCAGGACTGATCCCAGAGAGCAACTTCTCTCTGTCTTCAGAGGAATAATGTCAACAGGCATCCTTGGAGCGAAAGCCGCAGAGACTCGCAGGCACAGTGTGGGCATGTGCCCTGGCCTAGAAGATGCTGAAGACAACTCTCCCAGGAGAAAAGCTCAAACCGAGGCTGCTGGCACAAAAGCTGAACAAAAGCCAAATAATCTTTCTGACACAGTGACGAAAGCCATCAGCGCTTTTTTTTTGGTTGCTTTTTGAGGGTGGGACTCAAGCCGGAGTCAACACACCCAATATGAAGACTAAAAACAAACTTAAAAGTTGTGTGAGGTTTTGAAAAAGGAGGGGTGGTCAGTAGAAAAGGGCCAAAAGGACCAAATTTTAACAGAAAGGGGGTGAAGACATAAAAAATCTGTATACAGACAGAAAACTATTCTGTGTTGGGACGAAAAGAGGCCCAACCGAGCCTGTCTGACAGAAAAAGCAGTGTCAGAAAGAAGCAAACTAAATGTACCAAGAGGGGGTACCCCGCACTGATGGGCAGTGAGGCGTGCCCCTGGCAACAGCACCTTAATAAAAAGTTGACTCATTAGATGTCTGAGGCTTGATGAAGACATTTCCGAACATCACCCAATTCCCTTCACGCCAATTCCATATCCACCGAGCACCTCCCTGACCGTTACTTTTTTTTTTTTTAATTTGACAGATAGAGATCACAAGTAGGCAGAGAGATGGGGCGAAGCAGGCTCCCTGCTGAGCAGAGAGCCCCATGTGGGGCTCGATCCCAGAACCCTGGGATCATGACCTGAGCCAAAGGCAGAGGCTTAACCCACTGAGCCACCCAGGTGCCCCCTGACTGTAAGTTCCTTTCAAAGGAACTTTTCCTCTGGGAATATAAGGCACCTCACATTATTATCCTGCCTATTTGACAGTCATTAAACTGGCTCTGTGGTACAAATTACTGTTGTGTAGAGTTCTGCATAGTAAGCCCTGTTTCCAGGATGTGGATATGTAGATAATTCTTACTTACAAAACTAAGAAGCCAGAACAATAGGTTATGATAAGCCTCTTGCACCTGTGACTTCAAGTCTCTGAGATCAAGCTTGAAAAAAAACTCATCAGCATTACCCTTCCTTTTACACATTCTCTGCATTTAAGTCAATGTTCAGCTTCATTATCCTGAACACTTCTTCCTAAACCTTCAGGTGAAGGATAGTCACATGACCCAAGCAGCTTCCCAGTGGATTTCTGCCAGATGCCTATTGGCAAAACCTCCTTTGGACTTCTTGGCAGACTCTATGTTATAGCTTGAAATAACATAAGAACAAAGCTGCTCAACTGAAAGTTTGCATAACTGGTGAAGTCTGCCAACGAGTAATTCCTAATCATCTATCATGAGGAGATACAAGAATGAGCAAACAGTAAGGTTAAGTGTATTTCCTTTGTGGGGAACAGAACCTAAGACATCACACAGGCATGGAGGCAAGCCTGCCAGCAAGTAAGACCAGCCTTCAGGAACCTGGAAGGACGCCAGTGTTTCCCTTTGGTTTGTACAACAGATAGCACTGGGGTTTTTTGCTTTGTTTTGTTTGTTTTGTTTTAATGGATTTTGGTCTGGAACTGAAATTAAGTTTACTCAACTTCATGACCTGAACAGAATACTGAAGTCTTCAAAAAAAAAAAAAAGAAAAGAAAGGCGGCACAGGAAGTTTCTCCCCATAGCTAAGTAACCAAGGCCTCCTAGAGGTAATAGTATATACAGTAAGTTATTTACTTTTTTTTTTTCCTGACAAAAGAGCTGTACCTATAATAAGAAATCCTAAGTAGTAAGGCTAAGAAAATGGATTCAAAAATCCCTTTCAACTCATAAAATATTGTTTCTTTCTTTTTTTTTTTAAGATTTTATTTATTTATTTGACCAACAGAGATCACAAGTAGGCAGACAGGCAGGCAGAGAGAGAGAGAGAGAGGAGGAAGCAGGCTCCCCGCGGAGCAGAGAGCCCGATGTGGGGCTCGATCCCAGGACCCTGAGATCATGACCTGAGCAGAACAGAGGCTTTAAACCCACTGAGCCACCCAGGCGCCCCTAAAATATTGTTTCTTAAAGAGCACCTTCAACTAGCTAAAAACCAAAGAAAACGTTCATCTTTCTTTCCTCTTCGATAAACAGAAACTTTGCAATTTTCAGACCACACTATTGTTCTGGAGACTTCTGGGAAGATTCCAAAGATGCTATCAAAATTATGAAGACAACAGCACTTGAGCTAACTCCTGCCAACCCAAACGCCAGGAAATAACATTCAGCTATGGATGCTGTCCTGGGCCATGCCAACTTCAGCTTTGCTCTGTTCAGGAACTGCCAATGGCCTCTTCCCTACTGTTCGAGCATTTCTGAAAGGAGCATTTCTTGTCATTTCTAAACTCAAAGTTTGCCAATTAAGTACTGCATGAGCCAGCTGCTAGGCAGGAACTAGAGACTTTTTGTCTGCTGGAAGAACTGACTCTGGCTCTATTAGAAAAAAAAAAAAAAAAAAATCCACCTGGCAGGTTCCAGTTAGAATACACTGAGGGGGTGGGGTGGGAGGGTGAGCAAAGTTCTGGAATGGAACAGAAGCAAAGGATTTATCCAAAATCAAGGTGCATCAATTCTTTCATGTTACAAAGCAGCAGTGAGAAAACACGAGTAAAAAAATGAAACAACTCTAAAAGAAAGAGGAAGCAATACATAAAAAGAGAGTCGAGTCTTTGAAACATTGAGTCATCAAAACCTACTTCTTACCAGGCAATATACACTTAAAGTAAAAGAGATCCACTGCTAACCTACAGGGCATCAAGGATTAAAGAGTCAACCTTAATGAGTAACCGACTTCCCTGTGAGAGCTTCTAAGGACCAGCAAGCTTCTCCTCAGCAGCCGTAGACGCCAGGCCGCAGTGGAGGAGCGTCCTCGCGTGCTGAGGGCAGGTACCAGCCAACCTTTACTCCGCTAACCCAGTTTTTCAATAAATGGCATCACAGACCCTCAAAGACCTACAATAGTAGGTTCTTCAGCAAGAAGAAAAGTGAAGCCAGGGGGGAAAAAAAGGAACATAAAAAGAAATGGTAAGAAAGAAAACGGATCAAGCTTTGATAAATTTAATTATTGCCTTTAAAAACAAGTTTGTGTTTCAAAAAGTGGTGACCAGTAGCTAGACTTACTAGTATTAGTGATCTGAGTTTAGACAAAGAACCAAGTCTAATAATGCAGAGTGAAGGCAAAACCATTCCAACCTAGTACTTCCCTACAGAGAAGTTCTATACTAAAACAAAACTTGTCAGAGAATTGTTCCCCTAAAACAGTAAATCAGGAAATTACCTCATAGCTATTTGGAAGCAGAATTCATTCTAACTAGTATCCAGAAACATAATATATTCTGTGAAAACGGTGTTTTTCCCCTTTGTTTTGATGTGAAAATAATCTGCAAGAGTAGAATCTGAAAGATCCCATTTTCTCCTCCAGAATCAATTTAGATTATTCTGGGGTGTTTTTTTGGGCAGTTGGGGGGGTGGGCAGGATAGATGGGGTTTTTGTTTGGTTTCATTTTTGAGAGGACTTAAAAGCTCACCTACACCCTCGCAGGCTCTATTTGCAGGTAATATCACAAAATCCAGTGGGGCAGGGTTACTCATCTCTACAGCTACAGACACTGCTTCCCAGCTTCTCTTGTGGCAGATGTACCCGATGTTATGTTCTGGCAAACATGACTAACCCGTGGAAGTGTAAAAAGTGATGGTCAGGTAGTCCCCATATAGGAGGTGGCTGCTGATTTTTTATCCTTCATCCTTGCTGGCTGGAATCAGACTCAATGGCTGGAGCTTGAGCAGTCATCCTGGTCTGGGAGGCAGCATGCTAACTAAGCCAACAGGAGCACCTGTCCTAGATGATGCAGCACCACCACTCCCAGCCTTGGATTGTCTACCCTTCACCTCTCTTGATGAAGAAGGAAAACTCATTTAAACCAATTTTTTTTCCCTGTAACACACAGCCAAAGCTAATCCTGATACACATAGTATGCCAAAGTATATTTAAAGGCATGAAAACAGACATATGGCAGCATCCCACAGACGTTTCTGGCCTGGTATTTGTGGATTGTATTAATAGGTGATCCAGAGGAAAGGAGGGAAGTTTTTGATCAGGTTTTTGTTTATCTGTTTTTGTTTTTTGTTTTTTTTTTTTTTTAAGCGTCAGAGAGAGCATGCAAGTGGGGTGGGGTGGGGGAGCCTAGGGAGAGCATCTCAAGTGGGCTCTACGCCCAGCCTGGAGCCTAAGGCGGGGCTTGATCTCATGACCCTATGATGATGATCTGAGCCCAAGTCAAGAGTTGGACATTTAACTGACCAAGCCACTCAGGCACCCCTTGCCCACACTTTAAAATAAAGCACCAAACAAGCTAGAAAGAGTGATATGCCTGAGTGGTATGTATTTATGTTTATCCCAAGTATGGTCTGCTGTGCATTACCCTTGATATTTTTCCAACATTTAAGTCCACCTTCCACAGAATAGTAAGCACTCCTTGCAAAACAGTAATTTGACAATGAATGGGTAACAAAGGACTCCTGCTGACCTTTACAAAAGTCACCAATTTCTGAGCTTCCATCTGCTCCCACGGAGATTCTGATTTATGTGAGTCCAAGGAGAGACACAGGTTCTTAACCAGTTAAGAAACAGAGCAGCTGTTGTTAACCTTGGCTACCTCCACACTAGGGTCAGCCAGAGCGCTTTCCAAGGTATTACTACCAGGGTCTCACCCCCATTTCCTGCCCTGGGGGATGGATTCTAACACAAAAGGTCTGGGGTAATTCTAACATAAAGAACAAACAAACAAAAATTCTTCCTCCTAAAGCAGATAGTAGAGAAAGCTACTCTTTACAGAACATTGCCAACTAAGAAATGTAAAAGATGACAGACATAAAAAGAGTAATGTATGATTAGGCAAATGTCTGTAATGGATACGAAACCCACGGGGGGGGAAAGAATGTTAGGGAGCAAGACACATATTCTCAAAGTACTACTGATTACATCTTCATCATAGATGGGAAAGGAACCCTTACAAGACCAGTGCTCTAACCCCTGAGCTATAGGGCCAAAAGGAACCCTTACAATGCAGAACTCAGACACTACCTTTATTTTATGATCAAACAACATGACCAACAATGAAACAACATGGCATCATCTGCTTCCCAATGGGACACAGAGAAGGTATTCCTGCCTTCAAAAAAGGTACAACCCTGAGCCTAATCATGTCCAAGCAGTCAGTCAAACCCAAATGAGGTGGCATTTCAACCACTCGGCTGGATTTTTCATTCCATGAATAAAAAAACAAAAAACAAAGGTGGGTAGGCAGTAGGTGATATCACGTGGAATGGACTCCTGGTAGAAACAAAAAGCAGGGACTAGAGAGACATGACAACTGCAATACAGAATCCTTAGTTGGGTTCTTTAATGAAAACACAGGTATATATAAGAACATTATGGAGTAAGTATGAAATTTAGGTACAGACTACATATCAAATAATAGTATCGTGCCAAGTTTTTGTTTTTGTTTTTTAAGATTTTATTTGACAGAGAGAGCGCGAGCAAGTGCACACAGCAGGGGGAGCGGCAAGCAGAGGCACAGGGCTAAGCAGGCTCCCTGCTGAGCAGGGAGCTCGATACCATCTGGGATCATGACCTGAACCAAAAGCACTTAACCTGACTGAACCACCAGGGGACCTTGCACCAAGTTTGTTCTTTATCTCTCTCTTATTTATTTATTTATAAAGATTTTTATTTATTTGAAAGAGATCACAAGTAGGCAGAGAGGCAGGCAGAGAGAGAGGAAGGGAAGCAGGCTCCCCGCTGAACAGAGAGCCCGATGTGGAGCTCGATCCCAGGACCCTGGGATCATGACCTGAGCTGAAGGCAGAGGCTTTAACCCACTGAGCCACCCAGGTGCAGCCCTATCTCTCTTTTTTAAAGATTTTACTTATTTATTTGACAGAGACAGACAGAGAGAGAGGGAACACAAGCAGGGGGAGTGGGAGAGAAAGAAGTAGGCTTCCAGACCAGCAGGGAGCCCAATGAGGGGCTAGATCCCAGGACCCTGGGATCATGGCCTGAGGCAAAGGCGGATGCTTAAAGCCTGAGGCACCCAGGAGCCCTTCTGCCAAGTTTCTTAAGAGTGATCACGATATTGTGGTGAACATCAAGGTGAATTCCTTGAGGAGACTAAGTTAAAAATAGTACAATGCTCCCATTAATTATTACTTTTAATTACAATGTTTGTAAAAATATTACCAAATTTCCAAGACAGGATTATATACCTATGTATTTCTAAGAAGAAAGGTAATAGTGAGCCCATATTTCTGAAATCCACAAAAACAAAGATTTCTTCCATTCTGGAGAAAAGGGTAGATTACAGGAATAGTTCTCCCCATAATTTCTGACACATTCTTTGAGGTTTAAGACTAGCATGCAGAGAGACGCCTGGGTGGCTCAGTTGGTTAAGCAGCTGCCTTCGGCTCAGGTCATGATCCCAGCATCCTGAGATCGAGTCCCACATCGGGCTCCTTGCTTGGCAGGGAGCCTGCTTCTCCCCCTCTGCCTCTGCCTCCCACTCTGTCTGCCTGTGCTCGCTCTCGCTTCTTTCTCTATGACAAATAAATAAATAAAATCTTAAAAAAAAAAAGACTAGCATGCAGAGATAAAGCTAAGTTTAAATCTTCATAAAAATTCTAAGAACACATTCATCTGCACAAACACATGCAATATAACCATAATTTATCAACCACTCCAACTAGATAGATTTGTCTTTCTTAGCACTTACTGTTTTGAGTGCTACCTCCTACACCCATTTAGAGAAATGTCCATGTGTGAAGTTGAGGATTCTCTTATTTCACTGCCTACATACACGTAGAATAAAATGTCCACTTGAATTCCGCAAAGAACTTGGATTGCTAAGATTGTCCACATTTTATTCCTTTAAGTAGAGAATTTCCTTTTCCTGCCCATGAAACCACCAGGCCCTCAGGGGTTCTGAGCTCCTTCCCCTTTGCACTATTTCTACCATTACTACTGGCAGCTTCTCCATCTTCTTCTTTTTTTTTTTTTTTTTTTTTTAAGATTTATTTGACAGAGATCACAAGGAGGCAGAGAGGCAGAGAGAGAGGAGGAAGCAGACTCCCTGCTGAGCAGAGAGCCTGATGCGGGGCTCGATCCCAGGATACTAGGATCATGACCTGCACCGAAGGCAGAGGCTTTAAGCCACTGAGCCACCCAGGCGCCCTAGCTTCTCCATCTTCTGATCTCACTGACTGCTTCTACACCTAGCTGATTTAGTTTTAAAATCTCAGGAAAAGCAAAGACCACCTATTCCAGTGGGATCTTCCCTACATTTACTTTTTTTTTTTTAAAGATTTTTTTTTTTTTTTTTAATTTGACAGACAGAGATCATAAGTAGGCAGAGAGGCAGGCAGAGAGAGAGATGGGAGAAGCAGGCTCCCCGCTGAGCAGAGAGCCCGATGCGGGGCTCGATCCCAGGATGCCAGGATCATGACCTGAGCCGAAGGCAGAGGCTTTAACCCACTGAGCCACCCAGGCGCCCCAACACCTCAATTTACAAATTGGCAAAATGAGGAACAGATAGATTAAGGGGTGTGCCCAAAGAGAAAGCTAGTTTAAGGCACCTAGCAGAGATGCAGCTTACAGAACTTCTTCAGCACAGAGTAACTTTAAATAATCAGTTCCTTGTCACTTTTAATCAATGCTGTTTTACACAAAAGTGTCAGGGATGCATGTGCCCTAAACTCAGTAATATGACAAATACATCTATTTATAATAAAGAAACTAGCAGGCATATTACATGTTAAGTCCATATTCTCTCCAATTCCTATTTTAGGCTCACTTTGACTCTCCTATTAAATGTTTTAGATTTGAATTCTGTAAAAACTAGAAAAGCCTGACTCGAGAGAAGAGTCCTTAAAAGATAATTCATCTAGTTCAGTTTCTTCACTGTGCAGGTTTGAAGACAAACGCAGAGGGAAGAGGAGAGTGACCTACGGCGATACAAAGCGCGGGCAGAGCTGGGCTGGACCAGGGCTCTCACCCCAGGGATCCTTCCCCCAGCCCCTTTAAGCATCAAGGTACACACAAGTCAGCTACTTCACAGCACCTTCAGCTGTGCTGGAAAGCTTCAGACACTGCCTGGTGGATCTATTCACACTGATGTGGGGCTGAGATTTTGATGCCTATCCATAGATTAATGGGCTTTGTCATATGGCTTCCAGGACGAAAAATGTTCAGAGTGGCAGATGAGTTGCAGGGGAAGATGCAAAAGTTGCTGATCATAAAGGCAGAAACATTGTTAAGAGGTCAAATGTGAAAAACACTTAACACAGTCTGGTGGTTAAGGACAGGCCAAGGAAATTCTCCTTCATAAAGAGATAAAATATGAACAATCTGGGGCACCTGGGTGGCTCAGTGGATTAAGCCTCTGCCTTTGGCTCTGGTCATGATCTCAGGGTCCTGGGATTGAGCCCCACATCAGGCTCTCTACTCAGAGGGGAGCCTGCTTCCTCACCTCTCTCTGCCTGCCTCTGCCTACTTGTGATCTCTCTGTCCAATAAATAAATAAAATCTTTTTTAAAAATGTGAATAATCTTAGCAATCTGTGTTCTCTATACAATTCTAGAAGCATTTTACTCTACATGTAGTCTAGGCAATGTTATGATGGAATGCTGAATGATTTCCAGCTGGACATTTTCGTAAATTGGTAGAGGAGGTACTACTCAAAGCATCTATTACAGAAGAGTCAAACAGGAAGGGAGAGATGTAAACACAATCTATGATAGAAGATCCTAGAATGTTGCTAAATTTATTTCACATGACTGTCTACCTCCAATTATCACCAATTATACAACAGAACTGTTGACTACTTTCCAAAAAAAATTACTATGTAAAGTATCTGTTATGCTGCAATTATTTCTATACTATCACTGGTCTCCCATTTTTGAAACCTCAGAAAAATGTTCTTCTTAAAAAGCAAATATAAAAGTAAGATTTCTTTCTTAACAGTCTACCTCTTTACAAATGAATGAAAGCTGTTTAGTGGTTGCACACATATATACACAATAGACCTGTAAACAAAACTATCTTGAGTTCACTGTTTAAAAAGCACACTCAAGGGGCGCCTGGGTGGCTCAGTGGGTTAAGCCTCTGCCTTCAGCTCGGGTCGTGATCCCAGGGTCCTGGGATCGAGCCCCGCGTCAGGCTCTCTGCTCAGTGGGGAGCCTGCTTCCTCCTCTCTCTCTGCCTGCCTCTCTGTCTACTTGTGATCTCTGTCAAATAAATAAATAAAATCTTTAAAAAAAATTAAAAATAAAAAGCACACTCAAAATGGAAAACACGTCTTTTTGGGGGAAAACATGTCTTTATTAGTGACTTTTTTTTTTTTTTTTTTGAGATTTTGTTTGAGAGAAAGAGCACTCACGTAGAGAGGGCGGGCGGGGGAGGCATGGGGAAGACAGCAGCAGGGGCGGGATGCAGACTCTCCCCGTGAGCGGTGAGCCCAACATGGGGCTCAAATCCAGGACCCTGAGATCAAGACCTGGACCAAAGGCGGATGCTTCAACGACTGAGCCACCAAAGCGCCCCTTTATTGACCTTTCAAAGCAGTTAACTTCCAAGTGAAGTTAAAGATGAAGGAAGCCTTTTAAAAGTTCTTTCCTTCAACTTTTAGAAATAACTTCCTCCCCCCACCCAAAGTCTCAAACTTATCTTTCGATATTTAAAAACCAATGTTGACAACCCTACCACCCGAAAAGTTCAAAAGGATAATTCACAAGTTCACTCTACAAAGAGGGAGGTAAAAAGGTTCTATTGACAGGAAATGGAAAGCACGCGCTGACTCTGAACCTACAGATCATATAGGGACCAGGTTTTACATTAGAATTTGTCCTGATTAGCATTTAATGTCACACTGCTTGAGGGTAACAAAGTCTGATTGTGTCCCTCTGACTGCATCCCACTCAATCATACAGAAAGCCAAGGTACATTATCTTACCTCAAACTGTGGGTAAGGAGGAGTCATAGTTGAAGGGGGCCCTGAGGTGGGAGGTGGCATCCCTGAAGTGGGTGGGAACAGACCCAAGGCATTCAGATTTAATCCAGGAATTAAATGTGCTTGAAGCTGCAATAGTAAAAAGGTTTCTCATTTTACAATTAAAAAATTAAATGTGAGTATTTATAAATGATAATATTCAGATTGTAACCTCTTGTCTAGTAAAGAAAAAATCATTTTATGACTCAAATTTTAGAACAAAGCAGATGTTCCATGTAATTATACTTGAGTATATATATATTATTTCTTAGTATTTTAAAATCCATGTGCTCATCTGCCCCTTCCTTGATGTGAAGCTACACTACCTTTCTTAAAGCAGGAAACACCCTTCCTTTCCTTAAGAGTGCTTAAACAAATATGTACTTTGTATGCTATGGGCACATGGTAAATACAGACTAAAAAATATGCATTAGGTGAAGAAGTAATCAAACAAGATTTGTGCATTAAAAAGCAAACTAGATATATAGAACAAGCGGAGACAAAATTTGGCAGCCATGGGTCTAAATGCCACAAAGTGGCATGGGATATCAGGTCCCATCCCATGTAACTACGGCAACTAAACCTATCTTTGGAGTAGATCCAGGAGCCAGAAAGGGAGTTTTGTTTTGGTTCAGTTTTATAAAGGTTGTGGAAGTGAGGTGGAGATTAGAGAGTTGAGATGTGAGCGTACTTGAGAAGCTCTTTAAAAGGTATATGGAGTTGGATTTCCTTGCAAGGGACTCTGAAACATCAGATGAGCAGTGATGATGGTTAGGTAGGCCACGAAGCCAGTCATGTGGGCTAAAACAATCAGCATTCTTCTAGGATCCTCTCACAAAAGGTAGTATCATTTCTCTATTTTCCTTCTTTTAGGTATAGGGCCCAATTGAGGAGTGTTTTTTTCAATCATTTACTTGAAAAATCAAAATGACTTTTGAAATGTTACATTTTCTGCACCATTCCATCCATTAAGAAATGTCAGCCATTCACTTTAATTGCCTTCATTGTGCTAGACAAATGATTTTGTCATTTTTAATTCTTTTGTCTCCAGGGTTTGTGACTAACCAAGTAAGTTTTAAATTTGAATTCTTTATAGTTGCTTTTATATGCATGTTATCCATTGTAATCCCAGTCCTACTCATGGCATCAACGTAGGCACAGTAGCCCCATTTTACAGAAGAGGAAACCAATGCTTGGAGACCAACCAAGAGAAGAGACTTGCAGCTAATAAGTAACTGAGCTGGGATTCAAAAATCAAATGTTTGATTTTCACATACCTACTCCTTAAGCCTAAATTCCTACTATACTAATCTTCTTCAAATTAACATATTAGCCTTTTTAGGTAAGTATTAGCCTTATGTAATAGATAAGGAAGCTAAAGCTCAAAGACTAAAAACTTTGCTAAAATCACAGATAGCCAAGCCTGATGTCAAACAAAGCCTTCCTCCCAGCTACCCCAGGGGACACTGACTACGGTATTAAAAATCAACAAGAGACTACATCTAATGCTTGCACCATTAAAGACATCAATATTAATGCAATTGAAACATCTTTTAACTGTTCATCAAAATAAAGGCATCTCCTCCAATATCAAAACTAACATTCATAGAAGCAATATCATTTTCATAAGACTCCCTGATTTTCTTCATTATCTCTTCCTCAGCTTTGGCACATGTTTCAACGTTGCCTTTAACTGTAATGGTGCGCTCTGGATTATACAGCGTCAATTCCTGCAATCTGTGGAATGAAAAAGAGGAGAAAGAAAAAGAATGGAAATTACAGGAGGAAGACAGCTCATAACAGTTCAGCCACAGATGGCAACTAAACCCAACCGTGGTGGCTGGCGCTATGTAAGAGTGGGTGGTCAGACACAAGGCACACTGAGTAAGCCCCAGAAGACGTGAGTCCAAGAACCACAAAGCTGCAGAGAGAATCCTTCTCCCCTCCTACCTTCTCAGTAAAAACTACTAAGTGTGAACAGTTCAATGAAGTCCATGCTTGCAACACAGTGTACTTATTTCTTGTCCACTTTTAAGGTGAACCTTTTTCACACTTTAACAGTGAAATAAAGAAAATGATCAGAGTGATGTACAGTTTTAGTGGAAACCAAGAACCAGATGTACATAACCTTTAAAAAAGATGTTCCTAGTCCGCACTGACCAATTCTACACATCACTGGCATTCTCATGCAACTGCATCTTCTGGGTCACCAAGCAAGAAATAATCATGGTAATATTCCCAAAAAGCAAACTAGAATTCACGTGTCCAAACTTACTTTTTGCCAATAATTTTAGAGTTTGGATCAAAGTAAGCTGGAGAAAATAACATAAATCAATCTGTCTTGACTAAAAAAAATGATCCCTTGATGACCATTAAGAACACTAAAAAGTTAGAAGGCATTAGCAATATTCAGCAACTCTCTCCTTGACCTAAGTCCCTCTGAAGCTTCAAAATCCATTCAGATGACATCTGAGAGTGCCTGAGCAGGAGCTAGTCAACAGCCTTGAGAGGAAGCAATGGGAGACTCTTAGCCATGGAAAAAAGACTACATAGGTTGAAACGATACAGAAAATTGGTGTAGCTCTCCATAACTATAGTTAAAACTCTCATTTTCGGGGTGCCTGGGTGGCTCCATCATTAAGCATCTGCCTTTGGCTCAGGTCATGATCCCAGAGTCCTGGGATTAGGCCCCACTGGGCTCCTTCCTCAATGGGAAGCCTGTTTCTCTCTCTCCCAATGCTCCTGCTTGTATTCCCTCTCTCACGGTCTGTCAAATAAATATATAAAAATTTTTTATAATTTTGTAATTTTTTAAAAAGTAAGTAAAATTAAATTCTCACTTTCACTACTTAGCAGCAGAATGTCTTAAGCTAAACTTGAGCCAGATGAATGGGTTAGTGTTCCTCAACTTTTTCTCTAATCTGCTAAAAAGGTAAACATCTACGCAGGGAAGAGTATTTCATAGATCTAAAAAGATGTATTTTTCATCTCTGGTCTCAACTCACCTCTCCCTTAAGGATTTCATATTAGGTTTTTTTAAATAGCTGTTTAGAAGAGCTTTAAATTTTTTTTTTTCTCTTAAAACCCTCCCCTTCCTAGGTGTAAAATTCAAGAAGGGTAGGATTGTTTATTATACGTGTTTTTTTCTTTACAACAGCTTCCAGCTTCTGAGATGACCTGCTCTCCACAGTGTAATCCCCTCCCTCGCTGAGCAGAGCTGACTTGTGTAAATCATATTAGAAAAATGACAGCATGTGATTTTGAATTCGGAGGCTGTGTCATAAAAGACATTGCCACTTCCATCTTGCTCTTTCTTGGATAAGCCACTCTGGGGGGAAGACAACCACCAATTCTTAAAGACACCCAAGCACCCTGTGACGTGGCCTCCCACCAACAGTCAGCATGCACTCATCAGCAACATCAAGAGACCCTGAGCCAGAACCATCCACTTAGGCTGCTCCTGAATTCCTGACTCACAGAATTCAGGTGAGCAATACATATTTACCATTGTCTCAAGCTGCCAAATGTTGGGATAATTTGTTACACAGAGACGGATAATAATCTGGGTTATATATTTCAACTTTGGGAGTATATGTCAGAAAACCTAAGACTTTAGCTAGAAAATACGAATATAAAGTATTTAGCACTTTCTGCATCTTTAGTAGGAATAGATAATGCTTTCAATATGGGTTAGACACCAAAAACAGATTAGGTTTGAGAAACAAAATGTAAGTATGGTGGTACAGGCTGGCCCAGACACCTCGAAGATGGGAGAAACTCTGCTGAATATATAACCTCCAGCTTAACAGCAGTGCTTGAGAATTTCCTAATTCAAAGAAAGCAAGGAAGCACTTACGGAGATATTGTGATTTTAGTATCAGTGTCTTGCTCAATTTTTTTAAGGTTTCTTCCCTCCTTACCAATAAGACGGCCTACAAAGTTATTATGGGCTAATATCTTCAAGGGAATCTCTTCCGTGCTGTAAATAAAAAAGAAAAAGGTCATAAAATCAGGGTAAGTAAGTAAACCTTCTAGATAAAAAGGTAATATCCATTCATTAAACATTTACTCCCTCCTACCATACAGGAAGCATAATGCCAGGTAGTTTAAAGTCTGCTGACCTACATTCTAGCAATGTGTGATTAGAGGGAGCACACACACACACAAAACCATTAACAAGCATGTGAAGTTAATTTTTAAAACCATTTTCTTGTATGCATCTTAGGGAATATCTTCGAAGGATAGATTCTCTTAGCTCACTGAAAACACCTTTTACTCAAATCCATATCCCTAAATCCCCAATACCAGAATACAATGTATAAACACAAAACAGTATGATTTTGCTATAAATTTTTAAATGCATTCCTAGAGATACATGCACTATTTATAGAAGAAAACAGAAGAAACTCAATAGTGATTACTCTTTAGGAGAAGAGTGTAAGAACAGGAAGGGGGGCTTTCACTTTTCACTGAGTACCTTTTTGAATTTCTAATTGATACCTATCACTGTTTAAAATATCACAGGTATTATCTGGATGGTGAGCTTTTTAAATTTTTTCTCTATTTTGAAATAGAATTATAATCTTATAGCAACATATCACATAACTAAAATATATTTACTACATGTTAAAGGTCCCTACAACTTAAGTGCTGTTGATTAGGTTCCCAGGCTAATGCTAGTACCTTATTTTGGACTCTCCTTTTAGGGTAACACTGTGCTATAAGCTCAAGTGGCAAAGAACCCAAACTCCACTCACTCCAAGTTCCTGTGGGACAGGCATTTAGAGTTTCAACCCAGAACACCCAAAAAAATCTTCAGTTTGCCTTAGCACAGGATGAGGGATTTCTCTGCTTCTAGCCTCCCTGTTGCTGCAGAGTAGGGCTGGGAACACAACAAGAACAGAGCTCCAATGGGTCCAGAGTAAAGGAGTCAGGATTTGAGGTATATTTTGAATAAATCCCAAGGACACTTCTTGGTCCTTAGGTGGGCTTCCTATCCCGTAAGTGCCTTCTTCTATAGCTAGACATTCCACCACTCACAGCAGTCACTCCATATCCAAACATGACAGAAAATGAAACATTTAAAAGACATGCTTTCCAACCAAATCAATAGTGCCAACCACCGTAATTCTTCAGGACAGCATTTCCTTGTGTTTGTTGGCAATTCCTAAGAACTGTGTCCTAGAATTCCAAATCAAACAGCATGAACATCAAATCTTCACAGGTTAATCCTCTTTACTCACAATTTTATATCTTGAGCTTCCTTATGCATAATCTCCAGAATAGACTTACAAGCCGCAGAGGTACCTTCAGGGGTAGAGAGGATAGTAATTGACTTCTCAGCAGCGCCTGCATTCTCTTTACGATGGACATCAATTCTTATGGTGAGCGCAATGGAAGAAGGAAAGGAGAGCTGTAAGCACATATTCACAATTACAGAGTCTATACCAACTTCAAAGTCATAGGACTTCCGGGGAAAGAGTGGATGACTCACTTCCCTCTAGAGTATAAACTCTTGATAAGCTGTCAACTTTTGATGTCTTAAAGACAAAATTTGAATTCCAGGAATATCCACCACCCCCCCAACCCCTTTCCTCAAGTAGGCACATCTTTTCATTCTCCCAAGCTGTATGTGCATAATTTTTCATCTTGGTGTCACAGAACAAACATCTCACATCAGGGAACCTTGGTTCAGACAAAAGGGCTTCTTCTGCTCTAACCAAGAGGGCCAGAGTTGGAATCCCACAAGCCAGGCTGAACTCATTATGCCACAGAGAATATCCATTATCCATCGTATGAGACTTTGCTCATCTGTTTCTTCTTGCAAGGCTCTTTCCACATTTTGCCTCCTTGATAGAGGAAAGTTCACCAAAAAAAAAAAAAAAAAAAAAAATAGTGATAGCAATGGAACTCCAGAAGATGGCAATCCTACTTCCGAGAAAACCAAATGGCTAATCAAAACGAAATGATGTTCAACCTTCCTAGTAATTACATACATGTCCATCAAAACAAAATGTCACTGGGTTCCAGACCTTCGAATAGTTTAGATAAAATTAAGTGTTGGCAAGAGGATGGAAACAGGCACACTCACACTTTGGTGGGGGGTGTAGAACAAACAAGCAGGACCTGCCAAAGCAGAAGTGCTTATCTCTTGACCCAAGAATACACTTCTTTTTGTAACATCTCCTACAGATACACTCTCATATGTGGGCCTGTAAGTGGTATTTCTCACCCTCAGCATTACTGACATTTTGGGCCCGATTATTCCTTGTTGGGAGAGTCGTTCTACACGCTGCAGAATGCTCGGCAGTATCCCTGGCCTCAGTCCACTAGATGCCGGTAGCACCCCCTCATCCAGTTGGGACAATCACACCTGCCTCCAGAAATGACCTAATGATGTCTGCTAGGGGGAAAAGATCACCACTGCCTGAACACCGCTGGCCTAAGAATGTTCACTGTGGCACTACTTACACAGAAAGAAAATTGGAATTATCTTTAAAATGCTCATCAGGGTACTATGGTGAGCGCTGTGAATTGTGTAAGACTGATGAATCACAGACCTGTACCCCTGAAACAAATAATACATTATATGTTAATAAAAAATAATTTAAAAATTTAAAAAAAAAATAAAATGCCCATCAGGAAGAGGTTGTTAAGTAACATGTCATCCAGCGGTGTAAAAACATGTTGTCAAGTTACAGGAACTAACAAAGTAAGAGATCCTTCATCTTCCATAAGAAACAACACAAAACTTACCATGATAGGATTTCTCTTTTAAAGCTATACATGTTAGTAGGTACAAGGAACAAGGCCTACAAAGTTACATTCTCACCTTAACAATGACTACCTCCAGGAATAAGATAAAAGGTAACCCCCCTTTTTCAAAAAATTTGCATGCTTGTCTATGTTGAATTAAATAAAAAAATAAGTCTTCTGTTATTTAGAAAGTACAAGAAAGAAAATCAGCTATCTGGAAAAGTGTGTCTGGGGAAAATCAAGTACTGGCGAGTCCCTCTAGCCACTCGAACATTAGAAAACCTATAGAACTCCTGGCTGTTAAGAATGACCACTTCAAGGGTGCCTGGCTGGCTCAGTGGATTAAGACTCTTTAATTCTGGCTCAAGGTTCCAAGCTTGCTCAGCAAGGATTTTGCTTGAGATTCTCTTTTTCACTCACCCTGAGCTCCTCCCCCTCCTCTCTCCCTAAAAGAAATTTAAAAAAATGAAATGAAATGTACTTGGTTTTAAAGATAAGAAGAATGACCACTTCATCACACCAATAAAGTCGAGGTTTGGATTTCATTTTCTTAAATGTTTGAAAACTGGTGATTTATCTCAGAATTAAAACCTAGACTAAGGGGCACCTAGGTGGCTCAATGGGTTAAAGCCTCTGTCTTCGGCTCAGGTCATGATTCTGGGGTCCTGGGATCAAGCCCCTCATCAGGCTCCCTGCTCGGCGAGGCACCTGGTTCTCGCTCTCCAGCTCCCCTATGCTTGTGGTCCCTCTCTCACTGTATCTCTCGGTCATAAATAAAATCTTTAAAAAAAAAAAAAAAAAACAACCTAGACTAAAAAATAAGGGCAATAAGTAGGTGGGGGGATAGGTAGGATAAAGGGGATTAAGAGTGCACTTAACATGGTAAGCACTAAGTATGTATGCAATTGTTGAATCACTATATTGTACACCTGAAAATAATGTAATGCTGTATAGTAATTATGCTTCGATTTTAAAAAATTTCCAAATCCTTAGAAAAAAAGAAAAAGGCAATGTAAAAATGAAACAAATAAGGGACATTTAGAAATAATTAAAAAGTGCTTCAGGTAACAGTCCCAATCTCAGGAATCATCTTTCCAACCACTGTTTCAATCCCCTGCCACTGTAAGTACTGCTTATCTTCTAGTAGGTAACATGTTAATGCCCTCCTTCTAGTTTATTTCCACCCATTCACTGTGTTAAGGATTATAAAACTCTGATGCTCTGAGAGAAGAAATACTGCTTTACAGATCAGGGCAGCCCTCTGAAACCATTCCAGAAACAGAGGATCTAATAATGACCAGGTTCAACGGCAAGAGTTAATTAAATCCACCGGCAGAACTCTGCAAATGAATCATCGGATATAACAAAAATTGCTTCCCTTCCCTCTCCATCCTCCATCTTCCTGCCTTAAATAAAACAAACAGTTCAATTTAAATAATAGAAGCCCTTTCCTCTGACAAGGAAATGAGTAGCTTTAAAAGGAAAACTCTAATCTGCCACACGACAAGGAAGGGAAACCATTTAATAATTAGCTTCTGCAGGTAACAGTGGGTCAAGAAAAGCAAGGAGCCCTCGAATTTTAATATTAAAACCAGGCAAATAAGATTAAAACTGATCCCAACTCTGGTTCACCTGTCTTCCCCACTCCCTATATTATGAAGTCAAAGACCACTGATTTAGCACAAAGGTAATCCATATCTAACATCTCGGGCTTCAAAGCAGGGGAAGGTTGGGGAAAGCAGGGTCAGACATCACTCTGCAGGTAGAGCGGGTGTGCAACAACACCAGTAAGCACAATTCGTTTGGGTTCTGCATGAGAAATGAGTCAGCTAGCTCAACACAGGCATGGTGCCTATGATAAACATGGATATCCTCGTAAGCCTACTGGAACAAACATACATAAGCAAGATACTCACAGCACCATAGCCGTACTTTCAGGAAAACACTGCTTAATTGCTTGGACCACATAAAATGAAATCATTTTCCTTACTAAATTTAAAAAGCTCTCTGTAGCTGGGCCAAGGCCATTTCCATACTCTTGCATAGAGTAAAATGGCCACTTCTCCCCAGTGCACTCAGTGTTCTTCGGGAAATACGGCAGCTGCTGTCCCAGCGATGTGCCTAGTGCACTTTACAGAACAGGGTTGAAGACAGTTCATTGCTAAGCTTCTTTGTGTCAAAATCTCCACATACAGCCTATCAGGATGGTTAATAAAGCAGAACAACT
The DNA here is from genome assembly GCF_010015895.1 of Lontra canadensis. Lineage (NCBI taxonomy): Eukaryota > Metazoa > Chordata > Mammalia > Carnivora > Mustelidae > Lontra > Lontra canadensis. The sequence continues at coordinate 44,494,204 of NW_022630996.1, read as the reverse complement.
AATACCTGATTCAATTTTAAATTGATAGAGTATCTTAGCCATATTTTAAGGGCACCGAACATAATTTACAACCAGTCATTTCATTCAAATATGATAGCCTTCTACATACCAAACCATGTGCCAGCAATGGAGCTACTGTCTGTTTATACTGCTTTCTACTCCTGCAAAGTGAACACCAATGTTTAATGGAGAATCTTCCAATTCCTTAAAATTGGTCTATTAAAGCTATCAAACATCCTTTAAAAAAAAAAAAAAGTCAATCTAACTACAAGGCTTAATCATGGGATAAGTTTGGAACATAAGCTGGATGATTTTTTACTGAAGTAAAGCAAGACTGAAAAACCATCTCTGTACTGGACCCAGAAAATTATTTCCAAAAACACTGCACACAGGTATTCCTGGGGATGGGGTGTGGATAGGGGAGCAGAAAACAACCAAGAAGTGGCCCTTTTATTCATCAGTGCCTCCCCCATCAGAAGTGGATTAGGGATCATTTGTTTTCCATTCATGTGTGCAAATTTGAAGTTTTCTTTGAGATTAAGCCTCAGATTTATATAAAGTGAACACTAAGGTATCAAATCACAAGGTTTTTCTGGATTCCCAACTACTGTGCAAGGAAGGATCATAGCCACACGGAGAAGGACACCAAGTACAAGAACTTACTCTGTTATTAAGATTCAAAGGGGAGAACATCAACACCCGCTGCGGCCTCACCAGTACTCACTTAGACTGAGTCTGTTTGGTAATGTTCCGAATGGTGGCGCCTTCTTTTCCTATTATGGCTCCAACAAACTGGGTGGGAACCAGCAGGCGTAGTGGCAAGTCACATGGTTTCTGCTTGGAGACTGATCCTGGAGACCCCTGTCTCGAGGAGCCCCTCTGCCCAAACCCACGGCGACCTCGGGGCTGCTGCGAGGGGTTCTGCTGCGCAGCAGTTTCATCAGGGATGTAGGCCACTTTCAATGTGAAGCTCTCCAACTGGAATCCATTTAGCTTGTCTAATGCTCTGGAAGATGACAAAGAGCGGAGTATGGGAAGAGAAATCGAGCTCTATAAACCTTTCAGCAAAGCAATACCCATCTCTTCCACTCAGGGTACTAGTTCTCAAACTTCTGTATAAAGCCACTGAATAAGCAGCAACCCCTTAACACACGTAATCCAACCCCCAAATACACACACTCGCAATGCGCAAAAAGACCAAGCTTCCAAGGAGAACATAATTACCATCTACAATGAAAAGTAGAAAATAAAAAAGCTTAATCAAAAGAGTTTAACAAAATGTTACTACCGTAAGGTTAGTAACAACTTAAGAGTACCCAAATAGCAAGAGAAGTGAGCGGGCAGTCTTTGTCCTGTTGTCCTGTTTTTCCAAATCAGAACAGAAAAGATGTTACAAATATGCACCTCCCTCACCTCACCCTCCTAAAAAACGCCAATATTAAAACACTGTAAGAATTTAAGAACAAATCTCCCTAGACCATTCACAGGAGAGTCACAGAAATTATTACTCAGGATAATCAATTCGTCAATAAATTCTCAGCGCCTATCATGAGCAAGTCCCTCAGAAAACAGCACTCCCTGACCTTGTGGAGTTTATGATCTGATTTGGGGCAGAGAGGCAGGGGTGCTGGTGAACCAAAAAAAGCAAATGAAGCTCTTTTCTTCTTTATCTATCCATCCATCCATGCATCCATGCATCCATTTATCCACCCATCTCTATATTTTCAGAGGAGCTCCACTTTTTTCTTCATTTTTAAACCTTATCATGGAAAAGTACCCATCTCCAGCAAACAGCACAATGAATTTTCTTAAGGCGAACGTGCATACCCAGATCCAGAACTAGGAAACCCCAATGCCCCAGAAGCCCCACTAGGACCGCTTTTCAGTAATTAGCCCTCCCCCAGATTTCTAACCCAATAGATTAACTTTGCCTATTTCAAACTTCTATATTAATAAGTATATATGAGTATACATATACGAGTACTATCATGCCTGGCATCTTTTACTTCCAAGATTCATCTACATTATTGTGTTCTAACTTACCTACATGTTTTATAAGCGGATAACTCAACAAAAAATTGATAGACAAGATATGGCCAAGATTTCAAAAGCACACATAAATACTTCTAAGAACATACACTCCCCAGTGCACAACAAAATTAAAAACATGTAAAGATCCCACGCTTTTTCTGTAGGGTTACACAGTCTTTGCTCAGATTGTGTTAATGGGCACTGACTTTAGCCCAGGCAGGGAAAGAAAAACAGGCATGAAGCAGTTTCTCTCTAGTTGCTCAGAGTGGTCATTTCTAGTTCACACACTGTTTTCCTTATCTGCAGATTCAGTTTCTGACTTGGATGCAAAGATGGAAAAAAGCAGTAGTTCTAACATCAAAAGGGCTCCGTAAGCATGCAATTGGCAGACAGGGCATGCAGATGTTCTCAGAACCCCTAATTCTGCCCTCTCTTCTTCCTTGAATCCTCTGCTGCATCACTGTCCCACAGTGCCTAGAGCACAGAATGAACCCAGATTATGAGACTGGTATCAAACAGAAGTATACAAATAACAAGAAATTTCTCTGTCCGCATCAACTCCCCCAAGACCCTTCCCACAATCAATGTTAACTGTGAAAATGTCTGCAAACGGACCAGTACTTTCCATACATGTACACACGTTTGTATATTTTCAGTACCCCCTTTAAAATCGTAATTGAACCTGAAACTAATGTAACATTGTGGGTCAACTATACTCAAATTTAAAAAAAAAAATTTAAGAGGTACAAATTTTAATTTTCCGTACTATGGATATAATGTACAACATAGTAACAGTTAATTTTGCTGTGTGGTGTATCTGAAAGTTGTTAGAAGATTCTGAACATTCTCATCAGGAGGAAAAATGGTTTCTTTTTTTTCTATCTGAGATGGCAGAATGTTAAATAGTTTGCCTTGGTAATCATTTCATCATATATGTTAAGTCATGATGTACATCTTAAACTTATATAGTCCTTTGTTAATTACTTCTCAGTAAAACTGGTAAGAAAAATTATAAATTATACCGACAAATGCACACCTACATAATTTGAACACAAATATAGTACAGAACAGTGTGTGGCTTCTAAATTAACAATATTTCAGTCATTTTTTAATTAAAAATTGCTTTAAGATACCTTAAAAAGGGGGCATTTGGGTGGCTCAGTTGGTTAAGCGACTGCCGTCAGGTCAGGTCTTGATCTTGGAGTTCCAGGATGGAGTCCTACATTGGGTTCCCTGCTCAGCAGACAGTCTGCTTCTCCCTCTGACCCTCCCCCCGCCTCATGCTCTCTCTTTCAAATAAATAAATAAAAATTTAAAAAAAAAAAAAAGATACCTAAAAAAATAAAAGCATAATTGAGATCTTAATATAGTTTTTGGTTTTGCTCCCTCCCCACCAAACACAATACATCTTGGGATATTTCTCAATGATCTCTTTTTCAGAGAACATTGTTTTCCTTTTTTTTTTTTTTTTTTTTTTAAAGATTTTATTTTTTTGTTTGAGAGAGAGAGAGAGAGACTGACAGGGGGCACACCAGCAGCAGGGAGAGGCAGACGGGGATGCACACTCCCCGCTGAGCAGCACCCTGAGATCATGACCTGAGCCGAAGGCAGACACTTAACTGAATGAGCCACCCAGGACCCCCAGAGGACATTCTTGTCCTAAGTTTCACAGGGCAATACCAGCACATATAGCACAACTTTCACCAATGCTCTGATAACAGAACCTTCCTTTCTCCCTCTTCTCTTTTTTCTTAGGGGAAAATGTGGATTAAGGGCCAAAAAAATATTTTGGTTATTCTAAAAGATGACTACAGCTGAGAAATTTTATTAACATTTATGAGGTATACTTATTATAGAAAACTGGAATTGGGGGTGCCTGGGTGGTTCAATGGGTTAAAGCCTCTGCCTTCGGCTCAGGTCATGATCCCAGGGTCCTGGGATCAAGCCCTGCATTGGGCTCTCTGCTCAGCAGGGAGCCTGCTTCCTCCTCTCTCTCTCTCTTTCTCTCTCTGCCTACTTGTGATTCTGTCAAATGAATAAAAATAAAAAATTAAAAAAAAAAAAAGCTGGAATTGCACACAAGTTTCAACCAATTAGATATTCATTCAAAGCAACTTTTAACTATTTCAAAGGCCATGGTTAAACAGATCACTGACAGTTCTTTCAAAACCATAAGGAAAGGGGCAGCTGGGTGGCTCAGTCAGTTAAGCATCCAACTCTTGATTTAGGCTCAGGCCATGATCTCAGGGTGGTGAGGTCAAGCCCTGCATTCCCATGTCAGGCTCTGTGCTCATTGGGGAGTCTGCCTCTCTCCCTCTGCCCTTTCCCAGAAAACTCCTGCGCACATATGCACCATGCTCTCTTAACAAATACATCTTTAAAAAAAAAAAAAAAAAAGGAAAGCTGAATGCAGTAATGAGGGGATCAACTCTATCTGTGGGCATAAAGGCAGTATAGTTTGCAATAATATTCCTTCCCACTATACAATTGAGTATTGCTAACTTCAGAAGGAAAGAAGTAAAATTGGTGGAGGTAAGTCAGTAATGTTACCCAAAAAAAGTAAATAACTTCTTTCTTGAGAGAGAGAGGACTATCCATAGACAGACACAGACCTCCTCCTCCATGGGGATAAACAGATATACACGTTAACCCCAGAACACTTAGAAGCACCTGGTGATTATCTAAATAAAGTCACACTTGTCCCCAAGAAACAGCTCTCTCAACCTGGCATAAACTCACTTCCAAACTTCATTGCTTTGCTTTAAAAAAAGATGTTTAGGGGGAAAAGAAAAAACTCCCTCAGAAGGTCAGACAGCATGGTGCTCCAGAAGCCAGTCCATAGCCTGGGTCCCCAGTGCTCCAAACTCAGACCGCTCCTATCAGAGGGCACTCAGCACATACTCTGTGTATCCCCCTGTCTAACTGCCAACCAAGAGTCTAGACCCCTCCAACCACAGTGCTCCAAACTTGGATATAGCTCAAAAGGTACAAGAGTAACCTAACTGCAAACAACGGCTTCATCATGATTAGAGATGGTAAGTTTTTTAAATTTTAGGTCAATTAACTGTAGCCTTTTTATGTCCAAAGTTTAAAATTCAGCTATGTCATCAGGGGGTCTGCTAACATTATAATATTTTCACCAGACCTACTGTTCATGCAAGATGTATGATAAACAATTATCATAATTACTCAAAACACGTGTTTCAGTTCAAGAGAACTCAAGGATGTTTATCAAGCAAGGGCAACCTCAGGATCCTGTTTCCCATCATTACAAGACTCTGCTCTGATGCGATTTTAATAGTCATCAGAAGGTGGTAAGTAGTTTTGCTAGCTGGTAGCACTTAATCATATTGATAAGAAGTTTTTCAGGGTAAGTCACAGTGTAGAGGTGAAAGGGCCTTGACATAGAGAATTAGTAGTTTAATTCAAGGACGAAGAAGAGGGAGATAAAGAAGAATTGAGGCCCAGAGAAGTTAAACTTATCCAAGAGTAAACACATACAGCTCTGAGTAGTACAAAAGATGATGGACCAGGGATCAGAATTCTAATCCAACCTGAACAATAAGTAGCCAAGTAACCTTGGAAATGTCGTTTTCTTGTTTGGCATTAGCCTCCTCACGGACAAAACTAACAGATCAGACTCATAGTCCCTTCAGACTCTAAAACTCTAGACCTCCCTAGTGTGTATCACATAGCTCTGAACAAAAGGATGTTAAGCCATTATTGGAAAGTCAAACCATTCTGTTTTCTCCTTGTAGCAAGAATAAGAGGTCGAAAAAATAAGAGGTTGAGACACACAATTCTGCCATAATTAGTAAACATCTGGTAATATACCACTGGCAGGGATGCAGCTTAAGGCAGTTATTACGGACAAAGCCCAAATATTTACCTACGAAGGAATTTATTACTAAACTGGTTCTAAAAGCAAAAAAAGAAACCTCCAACAACCTGGCTATGCAGCAGAGGGCTGCAAACAGACTGTGGTAGGAGCAAAATATTACAGAGATTACCAACAGTATAAAGTAGTTAATGGCAACACAATCTGTAAAACTCCACAAAATCACCTTTCGTCACTTTGTAAGTTATGACATGGGACAGTGTCCACTAAACTTCACGGCAAATAGTCTCTTGAATGCCAAAACGGCAAGAATTCCCATTGTTTTCCTGCTTTTTCACTCATTTCTTTTTCCAGAATAAATCTTCTATTTATATCGTTTTCAAACTTGAAGGGTAACTCTCCTCCTTAGCCATCAGCCACACTGCTTCAAACGCTTCTTCAAACGGGTAGTAGAGAATCTACAATGAGAGCTTCAAACCATGAACAGACTGTATTCCTATACCCTAACAAAAACATCAACATCACAAGTAAGAACCCTGCAGAAAAGGAAGTAGGAGAACGAAATAAATGCCTACGAATTCTGACGGGTCATTTCTGTCACACATTACAAACCTTCCAACGAGTAATGTCTGGATAGAGGAAACGGGATCCAGAGACCCATGCCTCTCTCGCTCCGAGACACAAGAAATACTTAAATACGTGCTATGTGCTTCTATTTCTAATGACTTTTTTTTTTTAATTTTCATTTTTGCTACCCATTTTATTATTTTAATAAATTAGTAATTCAAGACTTAAGATTAAAACTAATGTATGTATTTCCTAGCAATGTATGTACTTTTTATTTGTCAGAAAGAAAGAGAGAGAGAGAAGAGAGAGCACACAAGCAGGCAGAGTGGCAGGCAGAGGCAGAGAGAGAAGCAGGCTCCCCACTGAGCAAGGAGCCCAATTCGGGACTCGATCCCAGGACCCCAGCATCATGACCTGAGCTGAAGGCAGCAGCTCAACCAACTGAGCCACCCAGGCGTCCCTAATGTATGTATTATTAACCTTTGATTTTTCTTAGCCAGAAGATGGCAGGAAGTTCTATGTTAAATTCTAGAGACACAGTCTTACTCAAGAATCCTCTTAAAAGTGGCATTCATAGAGCTTTAAGTAACAAAGAGGAGCCACAAATGTTTCCAAATTAGGGCCCAATCTCCTGAGTATCGGTGGCCAGTCATTATCTGAAATGAAGTATACTATACAATAAATAATAGGGTATTACCAATAGCAATGAAAATGTTAGGAAAATGCATAATAGTGGCTACCTTTAGAGCTCTTACTACCTTCTGGGTATGATCACAAGTGTTTTGGAGGCATTATTTCAGTTTCTCTGAACATTCTCACGAGCTAAGGACTATAATGACTCCCGCTTTACAAGATGGGGATGAACTAAAACAGATTAATCTGGCCAGAGTCACAGTGAGAAAAGTGGTGGTACAGAGTCCATTCCATGGAACTGGACTCTGGAATATAGTCCCTACCCTCTACTCCCACCTGGGCAAGCACATCTCCATTACATGCACTCTCTGGTAACAGATGCTAGCAAAGAAGTCAAATGAGATTATCAATTTAGCTCTTGTTACCTCAAGGCATGAGCTCTGGATGGCTACCAAGGAAAGGGTATGGTGAAATCCTATCAGGCTACTGTAGGCAGCAGACAGTCATTCTGGAGCCCAGAGAGCAGGCAACCAGGGGTTTAGGGGAGCAAGTCCCAGAGGGACCAACCTTCCCCAGCTCAACCTACTGGAAGCTGCTCTAGAAACAATCCAGAAACAGAAGGTTGAAGGTGAGGTCCTCTTTACTGGGTATCTATGTGCCAGGCCATTTGATAAGACTGCTTTCTCTAAGTATGTGTGTATATGCATGAATCTACTTGTTTCTTGTCAACTCTCATGAAAAAAATGGAGAATCAGAGAGGTCAAGGTTACAGTCAGAGCTGTGTGACTCCAGAGTCCAAGCTTGCTTGCTTCCTTTTTTTTTAAGGGCCATATGCATCTCAATGTTCACAGCAGCAATGTCCGTGATAGCCAAACTGAGTCCATGCTTTCTTCATTACATCCAAAGCCTCTCAAAATCAATTCTCCTCACAGAGTAAGAACATACTCCACATCTTTAAAAAAACTTTCTAGAGATTTTTTTTTTTTTTAAAGATTTTATTTATTTATTTGCCAGAGACAGAGGGAGAGAGAGTGAGCAAGCACAGGCAGACAGAGAGGCAGGCAGAGGCAGAGGGAGAAGCAGGCTCCCCGCCAAGCAAGGAGCCCGATGTGGGACTCGATCCCAGGACGCTGGGATCATGACCTGAGCCGAAGGCAGCCGCTTAACCAACTGAGCCACCCAGGCGTCCCTTTCTAGAGATTTTTAATGGACAATTTTCACAACATTGTTTCAAAAAAACTTTTTTCCATTTTTTTAATCTATTAACTTTCTCTGAAGATGCCGTTATTTTCTAATTTTTTTTAGATCTCAGGAATTCTTGAGGGGGAGAAGCCCCAATACGTTTATGAGGAAACAACTTGGAGAGGAATTGAAATCAAGTGACGACCCTCCCCCTCGGTTAATCTCTTTCACCACAGGGAGGCACATCCTTGAGGACAGTGACTTTGCCTTTATTCACTGGGTTCGTTTGGTCAAAGTTGTAATCATTAATTGTTAATTACCTATTAGAATAAGGGATATGATGACAATTTCCCTCACTGAAATGCCCAATTTATTTGTTTAGGTTACCTAATTTATTAAATTATAAATTCCTAGCAGTCTTTTCCTCCCTCTTTGGGATCAAAGGACCCTGCCAATTTCCAACAACCACTAACCAAGTACCTTTAGACTAAACTGTCCCTGCATTTGCATTTCTGTCATGTTAGGATTAATGTCCACAGTAACTGTGCCTTGACTAGCCAGTCTATACTTCCTGTATTTGTACTCTTCTGAACAAGTTGAGTATTTTTTTGAAGAGGGAGGGGAGAGCTAAATGTCAGCCTGTTCCTACATAAGTTCCTTCTACAGGTCTCCAAAGCTATGTAAGTTAACGTCTCCTTATAACAAAATAACTGTTAAATTGAGTACTTCCTCCTTTACCTAGCCTCACAGAAGTTTTCAAAGAGACAACTAGGACAGGCCTCTACCTCCAAATATCCTTCGATTTAACATGTTATCTCATATTTTCCATCTAACACAGAGTTGACTCTACAGAGTATTCAATACAGATCTTTGTAAAAACTGAAATACAGAATACAAAATGGAACCCTGTAGTCTTACTGCCCTCACTTTGATGCCCCAATCTACTTTCCTGTTTCTCCCCTCACATGATATGGTTGAAGTATTTTTTTTTTTAAAGCCAGTTTTACAACGTACACTACAATTTCTGTGATATCCAAACACCTCTTATAAACTTTTTTCAAATGAATGAAGGATCCAAACAGAGGGAAAAACAGTGTGCTTTTAAACATATTCAAAGTTTCATGTTAAAACATTAAAAGTGAATCCCATTAAGTCTCATTTAGGAGAAAAAATATGAAATTAACATAATTATTTACTACTTTTTACCCACTAGATCAGCAAAGTTTGATGAAGCCCCATGTTAGGGAGAATAAAGAGAAACAGACTCTCACAGTGCTGATGGGAATTTGAAATATTTCAAACTCTATGAAGGATAATTTGTCAGTATGCAACAACAAAAAAAGAAAGCAAATACATCTAGACTTAGCAAATTTAATTCCAGGAATTTAACCTATAGCTGTGCTCATACACATGCAAAATGACACGCAAAAAGGAATTCACTATAGCATTGTTCATAACTGTTAGAATCTTAAAACAACTTAATACCCAACCTGGCACTAAGTCATTCCATATCCCAACAGTCAAATTCTATGCAACTCTAAGAAATATATTTACATGTACGAAACAGTCAAATGTTAGAGTATCGTGTGCATGAAGAGGGGGAAATATACACACATTTGTCTTCTGTGTAGTTACCTCCAAGGAAGGGAACAAAGTAACTGGGGACAATACTGGGAGGAAGATTTACATCTTTGCACCTTTAAAATTTTGAACCATGTTAGTACTATTAATTAAAAAAAATAAGTTCCTGTGTGTAGATGGCGTCACCTGGAGCGTGAGTTGCAGCATGAGGATACTGAAGACAATGGCTAAGAACACACTAAGAGGGCAGAAGTCCAGGAATGTATTCATATAGCCAGACAAAAAAAAACTTGTAAGTCTAAAAACAAAGCAAAACCAGTTACCACTAACCTTAAGGAGATAAACACTGTGAATAATGAAAACATTAACAAAGTGAATAAAGCTTTTGTAGATACCCAAAGGAACTTGCACATTTCTCAAAAGGCCCTTCCCTTGAACCTCTGCAGAAACAACAGATTCCTCAGCAGTGTGTCATGAAAACAAACCACTTAATGTTGATGAAGCGACAAGATTAATGGCTCGGTTGTAATACACTGGAGATACATCAAATGCCCCCAAAAGACCAGTAAATTACATGTTTTATACAAAAAAAAAAAAAAAAAAAAAGTTCCATCTGTGTTATGTGAATTTCCATCTCTTTCCCAGTCCTATCTTTCCTTTCATAGTTCCCTCCTTGAGTGGGTACTGCCTTTGGTAACCTAGCTCTATTCCCACTCCTGCAGCAAACCTTCTCTCTTTCAGGGCTCAGGGTCAGGGAGCTTGGTATGGTCTTTCCTCTCACCTTTTCCCACGCAGAGGACAGGCAGTCTGCTCCTGCCTGTAGTGTATCTAGAGGTAGGTAAGACTTCCATGGTCTACAGACCCTCAGCACTGGGCTATAGGCACCTCGCAAGCCATTCCTCCGTGTTTGTGTTCTGAGTAGCTCTGTTCAAGCCAGTCTTTGTGACATCCTCATCTAGTCTAGTGCTCAGTCAGTTCATTAGATCACTCCAAAGCCTACAGAATTATCTTTTCCTAGGGGAGTTTTTTTCATCTGTGAAGTTCTGCCTGTCAATTGCACTGGAATCTATTTTTTGAATCTAAAGACAAATTACATTGATCCAATGTCTGCACACTCCTAAATTTAATAGTAATCATTAGAAAAATCAGTTACCAAGAAAACTTAGTAGTTAACAGGGTGTTAGTTTAACGCATGCTCAACTTACCAGCTTTACATAAAATAGCAACACTGTACGTAACATACTGATAAGAAAAAAAAGTCATTATATAATTGGGCAAGGATACCCAGGCCCAGAGCTTTTTGCAAACAGGATGTAGTTCAGCTTCACACTATGTCACTCTATTACTGGCATTAAAGACATATTAAAAATGTAATAAATCTTTACCAATGCTGATTCTTATTAGACATTCAAACTTTAAAAAAAATTGCAGGGTCAAACTTCGCAGAATAAAACTTATTTTCGCTACCCAACAGCCCAAAATATAAGCGCTGTACTTAACCTAGTTAATTATATATAGATTAAAAGTTCCAAACTGCTTACTGTCTAGCTTGGTCCTTACTGGAATAGGTTACATTTACGACTGCAGTTTCCGAGTCAGTGTTCACTAGAGGAAGAGAAAAGTGAAGAGAAAAAAATGTTAGTTTTCTTTCTATTTTCTTCCTTTTACAAATTTGAAAGCAATTGAGAAGACATGTACCTTGCTCACAGCTTTCCACCACTCCATACTGGACTAGTAAACTATCCAACACCTATCAGGAGGGCGAGAAAAAATTACAGATTTTCAATTTCCCAAGTTACTAACAAGGGCAGAAATACCTTTTAAAATCACAAAGTAATTGTGATGGAAATGAGCAAAAAAAAAAAAAAATTAACTGGGGTTTTGGGACTACAGAAGCAGGGAAGGGTACCATAGAGAGGGCATAGAGGGCTTCTCTCCCCTGCCTATTCCCAAATGCCTGATTTTTAACTCACTTCCTACGGCTAACCAAGAAGTTAAGTGGCTCAGCAAAGTATTCAAAACCATAGCCACCTGATTCCTAAAGCTGGAGGAGAAAGAACTACTTATTTCTCATACACATATATCAACACATTGTCTTATGAGATAAGGTCCCAAGTCAAGTTTTATCTTTGAGATGTTCCTTTTCAAAGAACTTCCTTTCACAGCTATTACAGGCAAATCAGAACAGACTACTCTCAAGGCAGACTGGCAAAATGAAAAGAATAGTTGATTTTCTACCAGAGTCTTAAGTTAAAGATTAACCTAACTGAAATTAATTTAACACTGTTGGAAAATGTACAGCTTGAAACTGTTTTTACCATCTTTCCTGCAGCTGCATTATTATTACACTGTGCATGTTTTTTCTAAAGAGAAGCTGTTAAAACAGTAACTAAATTCTTTTATAGTATAAACTGCAGATGTACATCTCATGGTCTCATCAGTATAAACCAAATTCAACTGCCCTTAGCTTCTAAGAACTGTAAAGCTTTTCTTGAAAAGTAAAACAAGTTTTTATTAATTTATAGTGAACCACTTACTCAACAATTTAATTGCAAATTTCAAGGACAATGCCTCAAGAATGTTTTCTGCCCCCAGGAACACAGTAAACCATTAAGAAACACTAACTTTTTTGTTGTTGTTAACTCCCTACTAAACTTTAACGTAATTTCTTCATAACAAACACTTCTCTCATGTGGGGTCTTTCACGGGTTTATTTTGTTTACTGATTTAAGTTTGAAATTTATATTAAGGTTTGTCTGGGGATGTACTTTAATATTTTTCCCCATTTTAAATAGGGCTAATACCTATTTGTGAATGGAATAGTTACCTTTTTTTTTTTTTTTTTAAGATTCTATTTGACAGAGAGAGATCACAAGTAGGCAGAGCAGCAGGCAAAGAGAGAGGAGGAAGCAGGGTCCTTCCTGAGCAGAGAGCCCGATGCGGGGCTCGATCCCAGGACCCTGGGATCATGACCTGTGCCAAAGGCAGAGGCTTAACCCACTGAGCCACCCAGACACCCCTAGTTATCTATTTTTATACCGCAGTTTTGATGTGGTAGTGGTAGAGAAGGGGTGTAAGGAGTTGGGATAAATGCCAATTTAATGTTAAATAAACATCATTCTTAATTTTTCCTAAAATAAATTTGTTCAGTAATACATTAGTCTCCATACAGTTTAGCTTACACTACCTTAACTTGTACTACTATACATACATATATATGCACACATTTATATGGAAATATATAATATATACATACACACAGGCATTAAATAAATGATATAATTTTTTAACTTAAAAAATCAAGGAAATGTAATTTTCACTGCATATATTATAGAAAGCTTAGTGTTTTCATAACAAAATTGCTTGGGGGCACCTGGCTGGCTCAGCTGGTAGAATGCAACTCTTGATCTCAGGGTCCTAAGTTGGAGCCCCATGTTGGCTACAGAGTTTACGAAAGAAACACACACAACAAAAAAACTGCTGGTAGTTTTATCATTTATCGCTAATAATAAATGCTATTGGTTGTCAATGATCCCGTGTGTAAAATCTCTAGAAAGGTAATTAGAAACTACAATTCTATACACTAAAAAGGTGAATTTTACTGTATGTAAATTGTATTTAAATAAACCTGATTCTAAACAAAACAAAACAACAGAACACTATAATCCTAAAAATGAACAAAAAACAGGTCCAGCATCAATCTTGGTACCTAGTTACGAAACAAGTTAACACCACAACCTGAGGGGTTTTATCTAGACCCCAAAGATGAATTTCAATGGGTCTTTGATGTCTTAATTCAAAGTTTTATGCACAAATTTGGGGGGTCATCACAACTGACAGAGAGAAGAAGGACTTCTAATAGCCCAATCTGATTCCCAAATCCTGAAAGGATTAAATGGTGCTATACTAACCAGTTTTCCTTTTAAGTCCACCAGGCAAGCATTTGTCTCAATATGCTATGTCAAACGGGACTACCAGACTATTTCACGCCGCTCCAAACCTTCAATCCTCCAAAGACTAAACATAACTTAACCCTAAGAAAGTCTGGACATTTTGATTCATCCTGCATTAACTAGGAAGACAAACATCCCTGTTACCGGTCACTTAACCACCCACTCCCTGGGTTCTTGTTTCTTTTCAGCTGCTAGAACATCTTGTAGTTTCTACCTATCCCATCTATTTCCGCCACCCATGCTTTAAATGTAACAGCTTTGTTTGAAGGTAAAAAGTAAAATAAAAACTTCCATTGCACATTTCTAACATTTCCATAAATCTCTTCAATTCTCAATCCTAAATGAATTTTACTCGAGCCACAAAGGAAACATTTCTCTATGCGTCACTAAGTTTTAAATTCCAACTGGAGGGGAAAGAAGGCATCGAAGCAAATTAAAGCCTCCAAGGAAATGTCTTGGTGGAATGTTCCTTTTTTATATATTTAGGACTTAAAAATCTCAAATATTCAGCCTTTCAAAAAAGTTCATCCACATATACAAACAGCATCTCGCAATAAATGCAAAGATTATTGGTGTCCTTCACATAGCCGTGGAGGAGAACTAAGGTCATTCATAACTGTACAGGGTGCAAACAATCTAAGGTGAGGAATGGAGAGACAAATGTGGTACAACCATACAACTGAATATTATTTGGCCATAAAAAAGAATTCACTACTAACATACGCCATATGAATCAATGTTGAAAACGTTATTCAAAGAAGCCAATCACCAAAAAACAAAAACAACATGCTAAGTGATTCTGCTAGTAGGCAATGTCCAGAGAATGGAAATCTATAAAGACCAACAGTAAATTAGTGGTTGCACAGGGCTGGTGAGTGGGAATGCAGAGGGTGATAGCTGAAGAGGCTTCTTTCTGAGATGATAAGAAAGCTGATAAGCACTGGCTGTGGTGATGGGTACATACATCTGTTACACTAAAAAACAATGAATCATAAGTGTAAATGGGTGAATTTTATGTGAATTGAATGTCAATAAAGCTGTCAAGAATAACTAAATTCAGGGCGCCTGGGTGGCTCAGTCGATGAAGCATCTGCCTTCAGCTCAGGTCATGATCCCAGAGTCCTGGGATTGAGTCCCGCATGGGGCTCTTTGCTCAGCAGGGAGCCTGCTTCTCCCTCTCCCTCCTCCTGCTCCTTCTCTATTGAATAAAATTTAAAAAAAAAAAAAGAGTAACTAAGGTCAGTATTACTTGAAAATGGCCTAGGATTTTTTTAGCCTCGAAGAGCTACTGAAATGCAATGAACTGCACAAAACTTTATCAGTTCTGCCATTATGTATACTCTCCTGAGACCACCACCCTTATGAAGCTAAGTTTCTTCATGCCCCTCTTCAACCCAGTAGGCTGGTTTATTCATACACAGAACACTGAAATAAAGACAACTGGAAAACTATCTTTGTGCCTCAGACAAGATCAGACTTCCTCTGCCACAGCAGACCATCTCAACACCACCACCCCTACCCCTGACCAGAAGAGCTGGAGTTCAGCAGTTCCCCTGTGGGCATTCACGGGCAATTCGTGCCCTGCAGATAAACCTTCTGCTAACTGCTGATTCTTTACACCCATAGCTCATGAGGTCCCATCACCTCTGAACTAGTTGAACTGAGGGTCCGACAGACATCTTGCCTCCAGTCCACCACCATATCCTGTCACTCTTCTGTTTAAAGTTACTACTCTTCAGTGGCTTCAAATTTATGACAGAAATTGTCACAAGTTCAGCATGGTGGAGGAGATCATCAATGATTTGGTACTGCCTTCCTCTTCCATCCTCTTCAATATACTTCTCTCATACCTAATGCTCCATCCAGTCACACCCTCAAGACTTGGTAAAGCACCCTCGTTTCCATAGCACCTGAGCTCACCTAATCCTAGAAATGAAAGCAATGTTATTTTATCCTCTCTTCACTGATCTTTATTCTCCCACTAGACTAGCCATTATTAATCACAGCAATGTAATTGTCAGGTGTGCCACAAATAATCTATTCCTAATGGTTATACTGGCTTCCACACTTAAGAAAACTTATAGTACATCTACAATAATAGAATCTAAGTCCTTTTTACATGCATGTGTTTCAGAAGATGATGGGACAATGCTGGATATTACTATCTTGTGTGCTACTCTTTTCTTAAAATGCCTCTGGAAATGCCCCACCACCTTTATGACCCTCCTCCCCACAGAGCTCTGCTTGTCTCTAAACTTGTAAGGAAAGAGACCATAGCTTTGTTACCTGAGAACCATACACTTAGCTCAATGAGGAACAACAACAAAAACTAAAGGGTTAAAAAGAAGCCACCAAATAGTTTTTGTCCTATAAGCAAAGGAAATTAATTCCAGGTTCCTTTACAAGTCCAAAGTGTTATAAGTGAACAGGTATTAATCATGAATTCATCCGAAAAGATATGTAAGTGTACAGTCACAAGCATTATATAAAAACCAGTTAAATTAAAAATCAAATCAGGATATTTAATGCTCTCTTGCCCCAACACACACTTTACCAAAATACACACACATGCACACACACCCACACAATAATAAATATTCCAAACACCAAAACCACACTCAGACTCTAGAGAGAGATTCCCAGAAAGAAGCTGGTTTTTCTTGGGACCAAGTTACTGACTCTCTCAGCACTTTTATTCCTGTATCTGTCAAGAGCACTCACGATTTTCCCAGGACTGCCATTACAAAATACCACAAACTGGGAGGCTTAACAACAGAAATGTGTTCCTCTCATAGTTCTGGAGGCCGGAAGTCCAAAATCAAGGCGTCAACAGGGCCCTGCTCCCTCTGTAAGGCCCAAGGAAGAATCCCTCCCTGCCTCTAACAGCTTCTGGTCGCCGCTGGCAATCCCGGCTATTTGCGAGCCTGCAGCCGCACTGCTCCACTCTCTGCCCCCATCAGCACAGGGCCCTTCTCCCCAAGTCTGGGCCTCTGTGTCTCTGCATCTGAATCTGCCTCTCCATTCTCATATAAAGACATCAGCCATTGGACCTAGATCCCACCCTAATCCCATATGACACCTCTTAATTTGATTACATCTAAAAAGACCTAATTTCCTTTTTCTTTTTTATGGGGGAGGGTGTTAATTTAAATCCAATTAATTAACATATAATGTATAATTGGTTTCAGAAGTAGAGTACAGTGATCCATCAGTTGTATACAACACCCATTGCTCATTACATCACTTTCCCTCCTTAATGTCCATCACCCAATTACCCCATCTCCCCACCCCTCCAAGAAAGAAGCTATTTTTTACTAATCCCCATGTCAACAAGAACATGGAGAAAAACCTCCACAGAATCAACTTTGGAGAGTCAGGTATGTGAGAAACGTCCTTCAAATATAGCTCAACACAATTCATAGAAACAGAACCCACTTGTTGCTATTTATGGATAAAAATCATTCCAGAAGTTTCAATTCTTTTACATCATCTATGAGAGGGCTAGCTACATTAACCAAGAACAACTCTACATCACAGGCCCCAATAAGCATTTGTAATACTGGTAAAAAACTCAGAAAAAAATTTAAAGAAATATTCACCTTAACGAGGATTTCCTTAAAGTGTTACCACCGTAATTATTTGAGTAACAAACCATTTTCTCACATCAAACTCTGTGAACAATTTCAACTCAAGAAAGCCAACATACACAGACCAGATCTTTGATAACCTCACAAGGCACAGGGCACATCGTCTTTATCACTGATAACACCCAGAGGGCATCTCAGCCTCCATCATCCCCCATGAATGTTTCAGCATCAGAGAGCAAAGCCTCACAACTTTCTTGCCACCCTCAACTTCCACAAGTTAGATCCTCTAACATGGGAAGGAGATAGTAACTCAGGATTCTATAACATCATGTGATCGAGCAACTAATAGATAACAGTCTAGATTACCATGTACAAACAGACCTCAAAAAGTCACAGAAGGCAGGGCGCCTGGGTGGCTCAGCGGGTTAAGGCCTCTGCCTTCGGCTCAGGTCATTATCCCAGAGTCTTGGGATCGAGCCCTGCATCAGGCTCTCTGCTCAGTGGGGAGCCTACTGCTCTGCCTACTTGTGATCTCTGTCTGTCAAATAAATAAATAAAATGTTTGGCGGGGGGCGGGGGGAAGGCACAGAAGGCAAGCCTCAGGAGCTCCTGTTGGGAGAAACCTTATGATCAACATCCATGCCCAGACCCAACGCTGTGTTCTTTTCTCCCTTTATGGCTTTTTATAGTCAGTGGTGATACCTTCTAGAGTTACAAATGCAAGAAGCCTTGCTCATTTAAGCCTTGAAAATTTTATCTTCAACCCCCTGAAGCTCATTAATGAAAGTCCACCTCCACACTGCTCTGGGCCTACCCCCTGTTCTCTACTCTGCCATGGTAGAACCAGCCTCCAACATCTCGCTCTGCACTACCACAACATGCTCCTAGGCGGTCTCCCCGTATTCATTTCTGCTTCCAATTATTCACTCTCAAACAGCGAGATTCATACCGTCAGTGTGCTAGCCACAGGCTATATGTGGCTACTGGGCACCTGAAATGTGGCCAATGAACATGTGCAATGTCCTTCAGCGTAAAACAAACACCAGGGGTGCCTGGGTGGCTCAAGCAGTTAAGTGTGTGACTCTTGATCTTAGCTCAGGTCTTGATCTCAGGGTGGTGAGGTCAAGCCCTGCACTGGGCTCCACAGAGGGTGTGGAACCTACTTTAAAAGTTAATAAGCACCAGATTTTCAAGGCTTAGTACAAAATATATAAAATTCTATTTTTTAAAATACTGATTATATGTTAAAATTATAATATTTTGGATATATTAGGTTAAGTAAAGGGGTACTATTAAAATTCATTTTCACGTGTTTTCTTTTTCACTTTAACATAGCTACTAGAAAATTTTTAATTGTATAAGTGGCCTGTGTTTTCTATCAACTGGACCATGCTAACCTAGACTGATTTTTAAAAGCTGAGCTAATCAACTTACGCCCTATGACAAACTCTAAGAGCTTCCCTTTGTATTTGGGAAAGGATCCAAGATCCCTAACAAGTGCCCCAAAGGCCCCATGTGACCTGATCATCATCTAAAGCCAAGCTCTCCTCTCCAACTACATTGGCCTTCTTTCAGTAATGAATTATGGGTGATAACATTTGGGTGCTTTCCAGTAGAAGCGCTGTCTTAAATATTTTACCTGTTTTTAATTTATTTAATTCCACACAATCCCATAAAGGAATATCCCATTTTATAGATGCCTAAATTATGTCATGGGAAGTTAACACTGTTTTAACTTGGATAGTTAAATGATAAAGTATTTAAAACCACAGCTATCAGATCCCAGTGCCCACACTTTTAACCACTTGGTCAACTAACTAAGCTGCCTCGTTTTCCCACAGAATTAAAATAAAATATAATGATACAGACTGAAGTCAGGCAGTCCTTTCTTTGGTAGAAGACCAAAAACAGCCTTTGGTAGGTGAAGAACTTGGTATCAACTCCAAGGTCAACAAGCTTCCCTAGCCCTTGTCCCAAGCACTAAATACTGTGTACTTCCATTACCTCAATCAGATTAACTTACTCTACATCTTACTAACTGCAACACTTGTAAAACACACCAAACAATATAAAGTTAGGGTCCCTCTGACTACCTGCTTTCAGACCCCAAACTCTCAAAGAAACCACTGTCAGTGTGATGGTGCCCCCAAGTATTTTTTGAAGTATGTGTCCCATGAAGAGATGTTCATTATCATCAGCATTTGGGGAAATGTAAATGACAGCCACACTGAGATTGCTTCACACCCACTAGAGGGCTATAATTTTTTTTTTTTTTTAAGAAAAATAATAGAAGCCTTGGCAAGGATGTGAAAAAATTAAAACTCTCATACTTTGCTGGGAGAAATGTAAAACAGTGCAGCCTCTATGGAAAGTAATACGTCAGTTCCTCAAAAAACTTAAAAGTAGAATTGCCACACGTTCCAACAATTGCACTTCTGGATATATACCCAGAAGAACTGATAGCCGGTACCCAAAGAGATATTTGTACACCTATGTTCCTAACAGCATCATTCACCATTGCTGAAAGGTAATGTGGTGTATACATACAAATGGACTATTTATTACTCAGCCAAAGAGGGAATGGAGTACTGATATGTGCTATAATATGGATAAAACCTCAAAACATTACGTAAAGTGGAAAATAAGCCAGACACAAGTCACATATTACACAACTCCATTTATCAGAATTGGTCAATCTGTAGAGACAGAAAGTAGAGTAGTGGTTGCCAAGGACTGGAGGACGGAGAAATAGGGAGTGACGACTTACTGACAGGGGTATTCTTTATGGAGTGATAAAAATGTTCTGGAATTTGTAGTGATGGTTGTACATCTTGTCAATATACTGAAACCCACTGAGCTGCACCCTCCAACACAGTTACTTTCACAATTATGTGAATTTTGGCTCAAGTTGGTTTTTTTTTAAGTATGTGTAGATGTTTACGTATTCACATATCCACCCATAGAGAGGATGATTTTGTTGAGTTAATTTTCGTAAAGTCTATCGATTACAGTTCTGAAACAGCTTATATATACTTTCTCAATTATTCCTCAATGTGGCTACTTTCCCCATTTTGAAGATGAATAAACTGAGGCAGATTTTAAGTAATTTAAAGTAGGATATTAATTGTCTTGCCTTTCCCCTCTCCAATCTGTCATCTTGGTGGCCAGTCCATGCTGGTAAACACAAAATTACATTATTCTTTTCAACTGCCAGATGGATTTCCACAGTACGAACTATGAAGCTGCTGTCTTTTCTTCAGTCGCAATCACAGCATCCTCCAAACCTCGAACCGTAAGCTGTCTGTGGCCTACCCCAACGTGTCACAGGGTCTGGGGAGAGCCCAGTAGAAAACTGAGAGCAGTAACTGCCCAGCCTTCCTCCCAGGCCTCGGCCCCCCACTCCCCAACCAAACATGGAAAGCCAGGGAATCCTAGAAGTAAACACAAGTCTCGGTTACTCACTTACTCCTTTAGCAGAAAGGTAGGGATTATCAAGCCAAACAGCTACAAATGACTAAAGGAAAAAAGAGAGCAGTTCAAAAGCCTAGCTACAATTCCAACACTATTATGTGTGAAGGCACAAACCAGAAAGTGACTCATCTAATGAAGTGAAAAATACCCAAGATCACAGTGGCCTCCCAAAGTGGTAATAGACAATACCAGAGGATGGTGTTTTATCCATTACCCCTATCTGAAATTTATTTAAAAGTGAAAAAATAAAAACAGCTGCAGAAGAGAGTTTGATTCCAAAGTCAGTATTGATGAGAGTATCTCCCTTAGGAATTAGACCTTCAGATGTTCATTAGTTATTCTCCTGGGCTTTATGGGGCCTTCATAATAAAATACTGAAAGTGATGAGTGGGTAACAATGTAAGGTATATAATCATACCCTGGAGTATTGTCTGGCCACGAAAAGGAATGAAGTACATAGTACAATATGGATGTACCTTCAAAATGTTAAGTGAAAGAGACCATATATTGTGTAGTACCGTTTATATGAAGTGTCCGGAACAGGCAAATCTATAGAGACAAAGGAGAACCTGGTTGCCAGGAGCTGCAAAAGGCTACCAGGGAGGAAAGGCAGTAACTATTACTGGCTATAGGGTTACTTTTTGGGATAATGAAAAATGTTCAAGAAGTACATAGCAGTGACAGCTCCTTACACCTTGTGAATACACTAAAGGATGCTGAATTATACGCTTAAAATGTGAATTTTATGGTACATGAATTACAGCTCAATTTTCTTAAAAAGCACATTTAAAGCATAACAGGATATCAGCTTACACACACAACACAATCCAACCATGTTGAAAAATGACTATCATACCAAAGTGAACTATGAGTAATTCAACCACACTGCCATTGGGGAGAAAGACTTTTTCTTCTTTCTTTTCTCCTTCCAAAATTTTGTACAATGAATATGTAATTTTACAATCAAGAAAAAAATGAGGGGTGCCTGGGTGGCTCAGTGGGTTAAGCCTCTGCCTTTGGCTCAGAGAGCCCCGGGGCTCTCTGCTCAGCAGGGAGCCTGCTTCTCCCTCTCTCTGCCTGCCTCTCTGCCTACTTGTGATCTCTAATAAATAAATAAAACCTTTATAAAAAAAAAAAAGAAAAAGAAAAAAATGAGAACATCAAACTGGATTATACTAGCCTTTAAATTGTTTTAAAAAAAAAATGCCAAGAAAATAGTGCGTCTCCCCTTCCTATTCTTACGGCTCTCACTTGGAGAAAGTTCTAGAGAAACAAATGAACAAAGGGCAGAGCCAAATGCATGAATTTTGGGAGCAGAGGAAAGATGCTCACCATACCAACCCACTGTAACAGACCTGAACCCTGCTAAGACACAGTGCTAGAAGGGACGAGAAGGTGGGAGAAAAGTCAAGTGGAATCCTTCTCTCCATTGCTATTTGTTTCCCGCGACAGAAATGCATTTCCTTAGCACTTCTCAACAGTGGGGTGGACAAATCATGGCAATACTGCCAAGCTACTGATACAAGGTGCCCTTACAAATGTTCCTGGAATTTCCTCATTCTGCAATTCTCGGGTCCAGCGGGGCAGGAGTGCCCACAGGGTAAACCAGGGTTTCCCTCACACCCACCCACCGTTCTGTCACCGGCAGTGTATTATTCAAGATCAAGGCCTAACCTGGAGCCCAGCCATGTATATGCTATACTTAAAAACCACTCATTAGCTCCAGAGTACAGCTTTTGCTCCAAAATTCTACTGCACAAGCTTTTCACCCAGATCCTACCCCTCAGACTGTAACATAATCCTGCTATGTGCCATTTAGAAAATATTTCATTTCCAACTTGTATAGCACCTATTACTGAAGAATCGGGACCAGAAGTGGGAATGCTCAAGTAATTTTAAAGCTTTTAGGGTGCCTGGGTGGCTCAGTTGGTTAAACTTCTGCCTTTAGCTCAGGTCACAATCCTGGAGTCCTGGAATGGAGCCCTGCACAGGGCTCCCTGCTCAGCAGAGAGCCTGCTTCTCCCTCTCCATCTGCCCCTCCTACCCCTCCCGCCTGTGCTCTTGTGTGTGCTCACACACACTCTCAAATCTTTCTTAAAAAATGTTCTTATATTTTAGAGACAAAAACCAAATTTTTATTTTTTAGCAGTTTCTCTGAAATTAAACTCAAGCAATAGATCTGTCAGAATTTCATTTATGATCAAAAGTTAAGCTAAACACAAACTCACTTATTTCACAACCAGTGCATCATCTGCCACCCCGGTAATTATCCTCCCACCGCTGTTTATGTCCTTGTTGTATTATTATCTCTACAAGTCACACAGAAATGGCCCTGCTCATTCATAACACCTCAAGTATAAAAATCAAAATTCAGAACCGCCTAATAAACGGACTCATTTTCCCTGACCAAAGCCATGTGTGGAAACATTAGGTACACAGGTCGTTCTCATCAACAGATCTTTAGCACTAATTATTCACATATACAATGAACACTGATGGAGGTATAGGGCAAAAATCAGGACAGGTAAGCAGAAAGATTTACATGTTTACATTCAGGGTAATGTGCAAATCATATCTGGTGCCTTACATCTAGAATATATAAAGAACACTTACAAATCAATAATAAGGACAACCCGATTTAAAAGCGGGTAGAAGAGCACCTGGGTAATAGTGCAGTCAGTTAAGCATGCGACGCTTGGTTTCGGCTCAGGTCATGATCTCAGGGTGGCAAGATTGAACCCCAAGTCAGACTACGTGCTCAGCACATAGTCTGCTTAAGTTTCTCTCTCCTCCTTCCGCCCCCCTGCCCCTCGTGTTTGTATGTGTATGCGCGCGCACTCTCACTCTAAAATAAATCTTTAAAAAAGAAAATGGTTTAGAGGGTGGCTGGGTAAGTGACAAAGGTGATGGGGATTAAGAAGTGTGCTTGTTGTAATGAGCACTGGATGCATGGAATTGTGGAATCACTATATTGTACACCTGAAATTAACATCACATTGTATATTAACGAGAATAAATACTTAAAAAATAAAAATGGGCAGAGGATTTTGAAAAGACATTTCCCCCAAAGAAGATATACAAATTACCAAAAGCACATGAAAGGATGCTTGGCATCCACATTACTCATAGGGTAAGTGCAAACAAAAACCATGATGATCTGTCACTTCAAATCCACTAGAATAGGGGTGCCTGGGTGGCTCAGTGAGACCTTCGGCTCAGGTCATGATCTCAGGGTCCTGGAATCGAGCCCCGCATCGGGCTCTCTGCTCAGCGGAGAGCCTGCTTTACCCCCTCTCTCTGCCTGCCTCTCTGCCTTCTTGTGATCTCTCTGCCAAATAAATAAAGTCTTAAAAAAATAATAAAAAAAAAATAAATCCACTAGAATGGCTATAACCACCAGGTCAGATAATCGCAAGGTCAGGGGGCGCCTGGGTGGCTCAGTGGGTTATCTTTGCCTTCCGCTCAGGTCATGATCCCAGGGTCCTGGGATCGAGCCCCGAATCGGGCTCTCTGCTCAGCAAGGAGCCTGCATATCCCCCTCTCTCTCTGCCTGCCTCTCTGCCTACTTGTGATCTCTGTCTGTCAAATAAATAAAGTCTTAAAAAAAAAAAAAAATCTAAGTTCAGATAGTCACAAAGATAATGGACAAAGCATGTGGAGGAAGCAGAGCTCTCATATACTACTGCTAAGAGCATCAATTTCAGAGTGGTACAGCCACTCTAGAAAACGGTGGCACTTCCTCAAAACCCTGAATAGTTACTTTAGGACTCAACAACTTACGTACACTCCCAAGAACAGTAAAAACATGTTCACACCAAAAAACTGTACATGAATGCTCACAGCAGCCAAAAACAGTGGAAACAACCAACATGTCCTTCAACGGAAGAACAGGGAAACAAAAGGTGGCATATCCATATAACGGACTGTAACTTGGCCACAGAAGGGAAAACATACTGATATATGCGACAACACAGAGAAAACATTTTGCTAAGCGAAAAAAAGCCAGACACAAAGACCATAATGATTTGTATTTTTATGAAATGCCCAGAATAGGCAAATCTATACAGACTAAAAGATTACTGGTTGGTTAGGGCTAAGGGGAAGGTGGGGGATAAGAAGGGTTAGCTAAGGGGTGCCTGAGTGGCTCAGTGGGTTAAAGCCTCTGCCTTCAGCTCGGGTCATGATCCCAGGGTCCTAGGATCGAGCCCCACATCAGGCTCTCTGCTCAGCAGGGAGCCTGCTTCCTCCTCTCTCTCTCTGCCTACTTGTGATTTCTGTCAAATAAATAAAATCTTTAAAAAAAAAAAGAGGGGTTAGCTGAAGGGTACAGGATTTCTTTCTTTCTACTTCTTTTTTTTTTTTTCCCTAAAGATTTTATTTATTTATTTGTCAGAGACAGAGGGAGAGTGAGCGAGTGAGCACAGGCAGACAGAGAGGCAGGCAGAGGCAGAGGGAGAAGCAGGCTCCCCGCCGAGCAAGGAGCCTGATGTGGGACTCGATCCCAGGATGCTGGGATCATGACCCGAGCCGAAGGCAGC
Source organism: Lontra canadensis (assembly GCF_010015895.1). Lineage (NCBI taxonomy): Eukaryota > Metazoa > Chordata > Mammalia > Carnivora > Mustelidae > Lontra > Lontra canadensis. Next base: position 44,468,823 of record NW_022630996.1, on the reverse strand, counting down.
CGCTCAACCAACTGAGCCACCCAGGCGTCCCTCTTTCTACCTCTTTTTTTATAAATTTGGATTTCTTTCCAGTGTGATGAAAATATTCTAAAATTAACTGTGGTAAGAGTTGCATGTATCTGTGAATATACTAAAAACCACTGGGCGCCTGGGTGGCTCAGTTGGCTGGGCAACGGCCTTTGGCTCAGGTCATGATCCCGGAGTCCTGAGATCGATTCCTGCCATCGTGCTCCCAGCTCCATGGGGAGTCTGCTTCTCCCTCCGACCTTCTTCCCTCTCCTGCGCTCTCTCTCTCTCTCTCAGATAAATAAAATCTTGGAAAAAAAAAACTAAAAACCACTGATTTGTATACTTTAAACAGATGAATTGTAGGAAATGTGATTATCTCCATGAAGTCATAATAAAATGGGGTCTATTTTTAAGAATGAAAAACTGGAAAACAATCTATATACCAACAAAAATAAATCAGTCTTTTCAAATTATACAGCCATTTTAAAAAATAAATAAATAAAGGCCATGGGCACCTGGGTGACTCAGTTGGATGGGCAACTGCCTTCGGCTTGGGTTATGATCCTGGAGTCCTGGGTTCAAGTCCCGCAACAGGCTCTCTGCTCTGTGAGAAGTCTGCTTCTCCCTCTGACCCTCCCCTTCTTGTGCTCTCATTCTCTCTCTCAAATAAATAAATAAAATCTTTAAAAAAAAAAAAAAGGCCATGAACAGATCCGTACAACACAGCTGCTAAGTACTAAAACCTAGGCCTGCAAAACAGCCCTCATGGTATCATTCCACGGATGTCAATAACCACATGTGTATAGCCAAAAAATAAAGCATGTTCAGAAAGTTTTTCATTAAATGTCCTCATCAATGGAAATTTTCACTTTGACTTTGTCTGGCTTTTTACATAAGCAGCATGTGTTTTGTTTACAGAAATGAGAACTTTTAGTTCACACTTTTACATGCTAGCTAGCTTCTTTGCTTTCTTCACACAGCTGTACCGGCAGAAGGACTCAGAAGCCAACAAGAAAGAGTTCCTACCAGCTAAAAATGGGACAAACTGACTATCAGTAAAGCTAACAAAAATAGACTTGAGACACAAATTAGTATTATAAACTCAAGTATCGAGTATATAAACTCAAATATTTAAAAGTATCTGTTACTGCTGGAGAACCAAGTCTGGTAAATAAGAAGAATCAAACACTGCCTTTCTTGTAGATAATTAATCTCAGAGTAACCAAATAGTATCTCTGCAGAAGTTTCTCTTTATAAAAGTGTTTCAATTAATAAATGAGAAGAAAAGAACTGAAAAGTCACCCTTTTTGCTTCCCTTCATAAGATGGATTTCTTAAAAACTATGGGTGTTAAACTACAAAAGGAAATCAAATACGTGCTTCCTGACAGACGTCTGTACCTATGAAGTATTCTCGCTTAAAGAGAAGTTGGGGGGGGGGTAGAAAATCTGAATACGGCCAAGCCTTTTGTGGTCTCAACCTTGGCAACACAGCTGCATCACGTGAAGAGTTTATAATACTAAAGGCTGGGCCCTAACCCTGGAGTTATGATTTACTTAGTCTGAAATACAGCCTGGACATTAAAATTTTTTATGAAACTCTCCAGGTGGTTCTAAGAAGCAGCAATGGTGAAAATCCCTGCTCTAGACTTAACCACCAATTCACAGGTATATGAAGGACTAAGAAACAAAACTACAAACTATGAGGGTAGAATCAACTAATCTATTATGACAGAACAATAAAAAATCCAGTTTATTCAACATATAACTAAGTTAACAAAATGGAGTAAGAACTCAAAGATTAAGAGATTTAAGAGTGGGGCACCCGGGGACTCCTGGTGGCTCAGTTTAGCATCTGCCCTTGGCTCAGGTCATGATCCCAGGCTCCTCAGATCAAGTCACCTGAGCAGGGAGTCTACCTCTCCCTTTCCCTCTGTCTGCCACTTTCCCTGTCTGTGCTCTGTAAAATAAAAAAAAATTAAAAAAAAAAGTATGGGGTACCTGGCTCAGTCTGTAGAAAATGCAACTCTTGACTTTGGTACTGTAAGTCTGACCCCCACAGTGAGTCTACGTAGAGATTACTTAAAAAAAAAAAAAAAATCTTAAAAAAAAAAAAAAATCTTTAAAAAAAAAAAAAAAAAGGCTTAAGAGAAATCAACCAACTGTGAAATATGGACCTTACTTGGATATAATGTTGGAGGGGTGATAGAGGAAATGAGATCGGCCATAAACTGATCATTGTTGAAGTACGGTGATAGGCTCGTGGGCTGATTCATCACATACTCTCTGTACATTTGTATATGCTTGAAACTACCCACTTTAGAAAGCTTTAAGAATCTGAAACATTTTTTTTTTGAAGATCTAATATGGCTGAAGAATAAGCATATAGTTCATACAAATCAGTAAGAAAATGAAAATTGCTTCCAATATCCTTTAAAAGATACCTTTAAGAAAATGAGAAAACCAACAAATGAGATGACTGGAAGCAATTATTTGCAAAGCACACCTCTGCTAAAAAGCTTGTATCTGTGTGTGTGTGTGTGTGTGCACGTGCGTATCTCACAAATCTCAAAACTCAGTAAGAAAACTAATTTTTAAATGTCCAAAAGATTTAAATATTTTTTCAGAGAGAGCAAGAGAGTGCATGTAGGTGTGCATGCATGTGGGGGGAAGGGCAGGAGAGGGAATCTCAAGTAGACTCTCCACTGAGTGCAGAGCCCAATGCAAGGCTCGAACCCATCACTCTGAGAACATGACCTGAGCGAAAATCAAGAGTTGGAGCTCAACCGACTGACATACTCAGGTGCCCCAAATGTTCAAAAGACTGAAATAGAACACTCCACCAAAAAAAAATCTATGAATAGCAACTACATGAAAAAAAAAATGTTGTTTTTTTTTTTAGTAATGGGGGAAATGCAAATTAAAACCACAATGAGAAGGACGCCTGGGTGGCTCAGTCAGTTAAGTATCTGTCTTGGGCTCCGGTCGTGATCCCAGGGTCCTGGGACTTGCTCAGCAGGGAGTCTGCTTCTTCCTATCCCTCTGCCCCTCCCCCCTCACACACAAGCACTCTCTATTAAGTTTATAATTTTTTAAAAAGTTTTTAAAAACCCACAATGAGATAACACTTCATACCCTTTAAGGTGGCTAAAATAAGGATGGTAAAAATGTAAAGAAGTTGGAACCATTATTAATAGCCAATAGGAATATAAAATGATGCAATCACTTTGGAAAACAGTTTGGCAGGGCCTCAAAACATTAAGCATAGGGTAATCACAGGTCCTTATCAAAGAACAGCATATGCCCACATAAATGTTCATAGCAACATTATTCACAATATTTGAAAAGTGGAAACCATCCAAATGTCCATCAACTGATGAATGAACAAAATGCTGTAGCTACGTAATGGAATACTATTTAGCAATAAGAAAGAATGAAGTACCAGTAATACTTAATTTGATATAATTACACAGAAATATATTTACAGATGTGTACATACACCGGTTAGTATATACAAATGTATTTCCTTGCTGTCAGCTGGGAGAACCCAGAAGCCATGACACCCCAGTGGTAATGGTCATATCCACTGCCCAGGTTTCTTGGTTTCTAACTCCATTCTCCAATATAAAGAGCCACAGCTCCTTAAAGAAATGGCAGATTCTAGGACTAGAGCAGGAATTATACAAAGTGATTGTGAATACTGTGCTATCAGGCAGTAAAAAAAAAGTTCTCAAACAGAAACACACACACACACACACACAAAACACACACACACACACACACCGGTTAGGGTACCACAGGGAGACAGGCACCAACTGAAAGCTCCTGGCAGCCAAAGCTGGAACAGTATCAACAAAATAAATATTGGGTTATAACTCAAGATACAAAATAAATGTCCACAAATCTAAATGACTGAATAAATCAATGAGGGAGAATAAACAAACGTCCATTGAGAAAAATTCCAAATAATTTATGTTAGGTACTCTGCCCTCAAGGAGGTAAAGCATAACTCCCCATTTTTAAGTGTGGGTTATACACAGTGGCTTCCTTTCATTGCATATAGTATGGAAAGGGGACTGGGACTGGGGGCAGGTGGAGGAGCAGCTTTACGGTAAAACAATCTGACATACACTATTTCATCCAGGTGATCAAGCTTAACATCAACAGTGATAAGTCATGTTGATAGTATATATTCTTGATGTAATAGGAGTGGCATTTTACCTCTGTGGCTTCCCCCTCCCAGAACCAATCCAGTCTAATCATGAGAAAAGCTTCAGGTAAGTCCCCTAGAGACATTTTGCAGAATACCCACCAATACTCCTCAAAATTGTCAAGGTCATCAAAAATAAGGAAAACCCAGAAACGATCACAGCCAAGAGGAGGCTAAGGAGACATGACAACTAAATGTAATGTGGTATCCTGGACAGGACCCAGCAACAGATGAGTAACATTAGGTAAGAACCAAGAAAATCTGAATGAAGTATGAACTTCAGTTTATTATAAACTAGGACCCAACAAGGTTGGTTCATTAATTGTGACAAATGTACCATGCTAATGAAAGATGTTAGTAAAAGGGGAGACTGGCTGTGGGACATATATATGGGAACTTTCTGTACTACCTTTGTAATTTTTCTATAAAACCTACCAACTATCCTAAAATTACAAGTTTGCTTTAAAAAAAAAAAAAAAAGAAAAAGTGGGCACCTGGCTGGCTCATTCGGTAGAGCATACAAGTCAGGGTCACGAGTTTAACCCCACATTGGACCCACATGGAGCCTACACACACACACACACACACACACACACACACACACACGGCACCGATACATCCCACAAGAACATGAACATTGAATAATTGTATTAGGCGGAAGAAGCCAGTCACAAAAGGCTGCATACTGTATGATTCTGTGTATTTGAAATGTCGAGAATAAGCAAATCCACGGAAACAAAATAGATTAGTGGTTGCCAGGGACTGGTGAGAGGTGTAAAACGGAACTGAGTCTTAAGGGTACGGGGTTGATTTGGGGGTGATGAAAATGCCCTAAAATTACATAGTGGTGATGTTTCATAACTCAAAGAATACACTAAAACCCGCTGTGCTCTACACTTCAGGACTAAAGCTCTCAGAACTTAATGATGGGAACATAAAATGGAATAGTAACTTCGGAAAACTGTTTGGCAGTTTCTTAAATGTTAACATATACCTGTCTTATGACCTAGTTACTCCACCCCAAAACTCACCCAAGAGAAATAACAAGTGTTGGGAGAAAAAACATTTTTCCTCTACCAACTTAAGTTCCGTGATTGGGGAGTCTGTGAATTTAACTGACAACAGAGAGATTTAACAAGAAAAAAAAAAAAATTACAAAGTTTATTCATATACCCATGTGGTATATGAAACAAAAGGAGTGTTTCTCTAACTAGCTAAAAATGGGCACTGGTACACCCAATGTGACGGAGAGTAAGCGAGGGGGATGAGAAAAGGCTTCATATTAGAACCAATGGGAGCTAAGGTTTGTGACAATGTCCATTTTTAAAGAGGCAAATGGTCTTTTTCATCTTTTTTCATGCCAGTTAAGACTCCCCTGGAAACAGATTTATGTTAGTCTCCAGAAGTCTCTGCCCTCAGTCAGATAATGCTTTCAATAGGCTTCTTTTGAATCTGCTGAATCTCAAATGTCTTAAAGCTTAAAATAATCTTCATACCAACTCTCGAAGTCCAACTGTGTCCCCAGAAAAGTACACATCCATACACAGACCTACACATAAATGCTCATACCACATTTATAATAGTAAAAAACAACCCAAATGTCCATCAGTGGACAAATTATAGTATATCCACACAATGGAATCCTAACTTAGCTATAAAAAGGAATGCGCTCCGGGGCGCCTGGGTGGCTCAGTGGGTTAAGCCTCTGCCTTCAGCTTGGGTCATGATCCCAGGATTCTGGGATCGAGCCCTGCACTGGGCTCTCTGCTCAGCAGGGAGCCTGCTTCGCCCTCTCTCTCTGCCCACCTGTGATCTCTCTCTGTCAAATAAATAAAATCTTTAAATTTAAAAAAAAAAAAAAAAAAAAGGAATGCACTACTGATTCACACAGTATGGGCAGATCTCCAATTATGCTGACTGAAAGAAGCCAGACCTAAAGAGTACATAGGACTCTTACTAAAACTCTGGACAACCAGCAAACTAACTTACAGTGATAGAAAGTAGAACAGTAGGTGCTTGAGAGGAAGGATGCAATACAGAAGGGCACAAGGAAACTTTGGGCAATAACTATGTTCATTATCATTTATGATGGTGGTTTCACAGGTAAATACTCATATCAAAATTTAAATTGTATGTTTTATGGAGCACGCCTTGGTGGCTCAGTTGGTTGTGTCTGCCTTCGGCTCAGGTCGTGATCCCAGAGTCCTAGGATCCAGCCCCAAATCGACTTCCTGCTCAGCAGAGAGCCTGCTTCTCCCTTGCCCTGTGCTCATGATCCCTTCTCTCTTCCAAATAAATAAAATCTTAAAAAAAAAAAAAAAAAAAAAAAAAAAACTTAAATTGTATGCTTTAAAAATGTGTAATTTAGGGGCACCTGGGTGGCTCAGTGGGTTAAGCCGCTGCCTTCGGCTTAGGTCATGATCTCAAGGTCCTGGGATCGAGCCCCGCATCAGGCTCTCTGCTCAGCAGGGAGTCTGCTTCCCTTCCTCTCTCTCTGCCTGCCTCTCTGCCTGCTTGTGATTTCTGTCTGTCAAATAAATAAATAAAATCTTAAAAAAAAATGTGTAATTTAGTCTGTCAATCATACCTCAATAAAACTATTAAGATCTAGTATAGTTTAAGTTGTTACAAATCATTAAGAAAACGAGAATTACTACCAATGTTTGACATGAGAAAAGGCTCTAAGGTTTAAGAGAGAAAAACAAATGCAGGAAATCACATGCAATAGGATCAGTACTGTTTCATGAAATTGTTAATTCACACAGGTGGAAAAAGAAATTAGATGATATATCTTTACTATCTGCATTATAAATACTGTTTATCCAGTTAGTATGAAAGTATTGTCAGACATACACTGTTGGAGTCAAGAGGCCAGAAAGAGAAATTACAGCCGAAGACAAACGGTCAATATATATTTAGAAAGTTTCACTATTGGTCAAAGTTAGGTAAACATGTCAAATGAAATAATACTACCGATTTTTGCAGGTAAAATTGGCTAAGACTTTAAGTATAAAGAAGTACAGAATTTAGGGATGCCTTGGTGGCTCAGCTGGTTGAGTGTCTGCCTTCAGCTCAAGTCACGGTCCAGGGTCCTGGGATTGAGCCCTGAGACAAGTCGGAGTCAGGTTCCCTGCTCAGCAGGGAGCCTGCTTCTCCCTCTCCCTCTGCTGCTCCCCCTGCTTATGCTCTCTCTCACACACTCTCTAATAAATAAATTTTAAAAATCTTCTTTAAGAAAGTATACAACTTATACAAAAGTTTTGTAACTGCAAACATTCTAAAAGTTTACACTCTAATATGTTAATTCAATTATGGTATACCTGCATAAAAATGAGAATATACCAAGCCTTTTTTATCATTGACTTTTCAAATTTTATCCAATCTATATTACTTACAAGAGGGGGAGGGCATTTTATCATGGACTTTATCCAATTTTATCCAATCTATATTACTTACAAGAGGGGGAGGGCATTTTAGGTCACTCCTTTTATCAGAGCTTCTGGAAAAAAGCTGAAAGCTGTTCAAAACCAATATACCAACTGATTAAGAGCTGACCTGTCCTTCGACTGACCAACACATAAAGGATACAGATGAAGCAACTGAGACAAAGGCAAGCAAAGAATACCACTAGATTGCGGTTAATCACTACACCTCTACCAGGCAGAGGTACTTGGAAGATCTGGGTATCAGGCAACCCCTCCATGACATCCCCATTCTTGTACACAAATGAAATCTCTCATATGTCAGCTAGAACTAAACACAGAATCTTTAAGTACACTACCATCCTTATCCCTTTCCCTCCTTCCTTGTGGGCACACAGATCCCAAAGTCACAATTATAGAGCACACAAGACTCACACTTTTGTAAAGAAAGCTAATCACCTTGGCTTGGTCTTTGCCTTTCTTTAATCTCAATTTTGTGGCTACTAAAATAGCTTCACTCCCTTCATAACACTCTCAGTTTGTCAGGGCGTGCAAGGGCTGTGATGGGCTTTTAAAGATACTCAGACATTCTGACCGATAACCGGGAGCCCATGCAGATATGTTTTTTACCTTCTTCGTAGAACCCCAAACAAAACACAAAACTGAGAACTGTGTTAACAGTGACCAAGGAACTACTTCCTTAGAAGCTGGTACCATGAGGGACACCTGGGTGGCTCAGTTGGTTAAGCTTCCAACTCTCGATTTCAGCTCAGGTCACGATCTCAGGTTGTAAGGCTGTAATCAAGCCCCTTATGATTCTCTCTCTACTCTGTCCAGCTCCCACCCCACCCCCAACACACACACACACTCAGGAAATGAAGTAACAAGTATCATCAAACCAAGGCAAAATAACAGGAATATTTCATCCAAATGATTTTCAACATACACACTGTGCGTAGAAATAAAATAAAAACTAACAGTTGTCTGTTGACAAGCCCAGTACATATTCTTATTGGATAAACTGTAACACACACAAGGTAGAATAAAATCAAGAGGCGTAAGGACCTGCACAGGGCGAAGGAACAAAGGAACGTTACTATTTTTATGTGAATGTTCATTGACCATCACTTCTACCCCTTACTCGTAAATGCATTTAGTTCAAAAAGCAAGTACATTCATTGCTAAGCATCTGAAAACAAAGCTAAAAATTGAACAACCCAGTAAGTCTCATTAATAGTCATCCTAGGATATCACAGCATAAAATACAATACTCTCGGGGGCACCTCGATGGTTCAGTCGACTGAGCCTCTGATTCTTTCAGCTCAGGTCATGATCTTGGAGTTTTGGGATTAATCCCCACATAGGGCTCAGCCCTCAGCAGGGAGTTTGCTTGGGATTCTTTCTGTGCCTCTTCCTCTGTCCTCCCCACCACACACCCTCACTCAAACAAATAAATCTTAAAAAGAAAGAAAAAGAAAAAAACATAGTGCTCTCAGATTAAAACATATTATGAGGATTCTGAGGCTTAAACGAGACTCAGTGGGAAAAGAGTTTCTGCTAGGGTCCCCCTGCTATGGAAGGAAGGAGGCATGGCAACCTGGGACTTCCCACCATTGATCCTTATCAATGGACTGGATCCTAGAGAGGCCACACAGTTACTGCAACAGGTACACAAACCTACACACACTTTTATGAATTTTTGGTATAAACTGAACAATGAATCTTACACATGTGCATACCACAATTGTGGGGGTGTATCTGATTTTAGGAACTAACTGGGCTTACTGAGAGTCTCATTTTCTAAAAGGTGGAAACCATCAATCTAGTTCACACACCAAGAATCTTTTAGATACCAAAAAACCTGCATGACTAACAACTACTCTTTTTCCCCCAAGACTATTTATTTATTTGACAGAATGAGAGACAGTGAGAGAGGGACCACAAGCAGGGGGAGTGGGAGGAGGAGAAGCAGGCTTGCTGCAGAGCAGGGAGCCCAATGCGGGGCTCGATCTGGGATCAGGACCTGAGCAGAAGGCAGATGCTTAATGACTGAGCCACCCAGGTGCCCCAACTAACAACTACTTACCAAAAGGATAAAGCAACTTACAAAAAACAATCAACACAAGATTTTTTTTTTTTTTAATTTCGAAGAAGGAAAAATAAAGCCAGGGGAAATTCAGGGTTTAAAAAAGATTAGTATGAAGTCAGTGATAAAGTTAAAATTCTATACTGTAAGGTAAAGGTGACCCTTAAACGCAGGAAGAAACAACACAGCAAGCTGAAAACCCACTCAGCAGAAAATAGCTCTTGCAAGCAGAAAGCCTCTATCATGTACTACAAAGCTTTGTCTCTTGCAGCAGAGGGAAGGATATGAGCATAGGTCCTCTTATTAAACAAACATTAATCTAACAGCAAGTCAGGGTAAAATTCCTAGCATACAGAAACAAAGCTGTGTCTGATGAAATACTCGCCCATGTTTAGTTAGGCAAGAAACCAACACGATTAAGTCATGTCTCTCATGGAAAAGAAATCATGAAGATTATTTGAAATCAGAAATACTTGTTCAGCTGGGCAACTTCAGGCCCTGTTCAACAATACTGGAATACTGGAAGTGTGCAGAACATGTTCAGGGCTGACAGGCACCAGATTTGCTGAGAAAGGAGAGCACAGAGGTAATGACGGGTGTAAACTCAGGAGGGCTTAGCATTAATCCACCCTAATGAGGCCGGCATCTGGGGGCACAGCCCACTCGGTAACAGCCATACAGAGCATCACTGGGTGATGCTTCTCAGTTCTTTGCGACTCATTTCTTCAACACTGAAGTCTGAAGCTTTTCTTTAAAAGAGAGGAAAAAAAAAAAGCTTCCTCCAAAACATTAAGTTAAATTTTAAGTAAATTCTATTAGAAAGTTTAACCAAAAACACCAACTACTTAAAACAAGTAGCCAAAGCAAGATAAAATACCTGCAAGGTTTCTCTCTCAAACACAACCTGCTTGTCAAGATCCCAACATAGCTTGTAACAAGATTTCAATTTATTCCCACAAAATACACAAATACATCATTAAAAAGAAAAAACAAAAACAAAACTTCAGTGAACTGATCTGTACTTCAATAAAACTCAATGACCTCGGACAAAAAATTTACATTCTTCTTTTTTTTTCTTAACTTTATTTAAGTCATCTCTACCACCCAATGTGGGGCTTGAACTCATCACCCTGAGATCAAGAGCCACACTCTCCTCTGACTGAGCTAGTCAGGCACCCCTACATTATAACTTTTTTTTTTTTTTAATCTACCTTCTCTACTCCTTCCCCAAATCCCTTGGGGTTATCTTTTTTTTTTTTTTTTAATCTATTACAGACTTGAGGCACTTGGGTGGCTCAGTCATTTAAGTGTCTGATTTCGGCTTGGGTCATCATCTCAGGGTCCTGGGATCAATCCCATGTCAGGCTTCCTGCTCCACCCTCTCCCTATCCCTCTGCCTCTCTCCTGCCACTTGTGCTCTCAAATAAATAAAATCTTAAAAAAAAAAAAACAAAAAAACATGGGGTACCTGAGTGGCTCAGTCCTTAAGCGTCTGCCTTCAACTCAGGTCATAACCCCAGGGTCTTGGGATGGAGCCCCTCATCGGGCTCCTTGCTCGATGGGGAGCCTGCTTCTCCCTCTCCTACTCCCCCTGCTTGTGTTCCCTCTCTTACTGTGTCTCTCTTTATCAAATAAATAAATAAAATCTTAAACAAACAAACAAAACACAGAGGAGCCAGGAACAGGAGAGGCCAGGCTCAGCAGCTCTAGGAAGTGAGATCAAAATGGCACTAGGCCCAGGAGAGCACCGTTTGTTTGGTCAACTGGCCAAGGCAAAACCAGAGATGAGGCACATGTTAGCATCACCTTGAACCTCACGCTGGACTGCTGCAGTCTTTTCTCTTCGATGTCAAAAGGCACCAAGTTATTAACTGGCCTGATACAAACATGTGTCCTTCTCCCTTGTTATCTGAGGGAACGCCACATCCTCTACACAAAATGACAAGCTGTGCTCTGATCAGAGGTCCCTCTGGGTTTTGAAGAACTTAGTCTTGATGTGTTTCCCTGTGATTAGAGTCCCTACGCTTGGGATCGTAGCCCGACCACTTTCCTGACCTCGAGTGCTGACCACATGGAGGCCCTACTGTGGCAGTCTGAATAATGGTCTGAAATGTGTATCCCTCCTAGTCCCTGAAACCTGTGAATGTTATCTCGTTTGGCAGAGGAGCCTTAGCAGACATAATTAACAAGTCTCGAGGCAGGGAGAATACCCAAGTGATCACAGGGATCATTATCAAAGGGGCACAAGAGGAGTCCAAAGTCAGAGAGAAGGTCAGATAACAAAGGACGCAGAGACTGGAGCGATGCCGTCTGAAGACGGAGCAAGAGGCCACAAGCCAGGGAGCACAGGTGGCCTCTAGAAGCTGCAAAAGGCAAGGAGATGTATTCTCCTCTGGAGTTTCCGGAAGGAATCAGCCCTGCCAACACCGTGACTTTAGGCCAGGGAGGCTCATTTCAGACTCCTGGCTTCTAAAGCTGTAAGTGAGTAAGTGACTGCTGTTATAAGCCACCAAGTTTGTGGTAACTTATTACAGTAGCAAGAGGAAACTAATACACCTATGTTCATGTGTAGCAGGTCAAACAAATTTTCTGTGCCATCAGTCACCTCGAATTGCTTAAAAATAATCCAGAAAATATAATAACAACAAAGTTAAGGAATACAGACAAAACAAGAGGACGCTGATCATCTTTAAAGCTAGATACATGAAGGTTCATTATGCTATTTTCTCTAGGTGTGTATGTCTTAAAACTCCCCAAATACAGAATTTTAGAAGCCATTTTTAAATTCCTAAGGAAGGTACCACATTTCTACAACTTCCCCAACATCTTGGGGTGCTGTAATCAAGACCACAGGCTGCATGACTTAAACAACCGAAATTTATTATTCACCGTTGTACAGTCCAAGACTAGACCCCGGCATGGTGGGGGTCTTTACGGACAGTCCCCTTCTTGCTCCATCCTCACATGGCAGAGAGCAACCACCGCTGTGTCTCTTCTCATAAGGGCACTAATTCCCTTCCCAGTGCTCTACTCTCATGACCTCATCATCTCCCAAAGGTTCCGCCTCCAAATACCCTCACAGAGATTGGGGATTCAACAGGAATTCTGAGGAGACCCAAACATTCGGTCCATAGCACACACGAAGGCCAGATGAGCCAACTGTTCCTCCAGCACTGGAACAAGCGGTTATTTCTGTAGTTAACACACATCAGATACACGCGGTGAAAAAAAGCACACACCCTTAAACATGCTCTCAGTATGTAGGAGAGGCACAGAGAGGCTGAGCAACTGAAGAAACAGTCCTCCTTCCCATAACCTATTTCTCTAGGATGGAGAATCATGGAACAAAACGATGTACAAGAATTCTCCACCCAAAATATTTTGTTTTTTTGCTCATCACATACACATAAATCCAACTAAAATGAACACATTTCTAACACAGCTCAGCTCTGTAGAGTTGAACAACACAACAGCCTCTGCACTCTATCTGAACCGGGTTTTGGCCTCAGAACCATCACTGGCTTTGTCCTGCTCCTCCCGGGCCCACATCCTGAGAGCAACAGGGCTTCTTCAAAGACCACCACCACCTCTGTCACACACACAGCACAACCGAAGGAAGCCATTCCAGCAAGGCAGGGGACAGGGAATAAAATCACATCCTTCAACTGAACTCTGTTTGTTCTATGCACCACCTAAATGCACCAGCATCTCCATTTCACTTGAGAACAACTGCAAAAGCCACCTTGGGACTCTGCCTAGATCCACTGCAAATACTTCCATGAACATGCCAGAGCCAACCTGATGCATCACAGAAGGACGGCACGGGAACGGAGTCTGCTGGAAGAGGGGAGGTATTCAAAACACTAAAACCAAACTCAGATTTGTAACCCACCTTTGAAAGAAAGGTCCCAATGAAAACCAAATCATCGTTCTGCTATTCAAGAGGAACCCAGAAGGTTAGGAAAACAAAGATGGTCATGGAGAAAATGGAGTTACTTTGGCAAAACTGGCTCACCTCCCCAGCAGTGCTCGCCTTCTCCCTGCAGGAGGAGCAGCTGCGGGCCCCCGCTGAGGAGTTCTGCCATCAGCGTCACCAACATGAGCTGCTGAAGCACTTTACGATCCTGGACCATTCCTGACTTGTTATGGGAATGATCTTCAATCACTATGACACTCACAGTATGAACATACAGAGCAGGAAGTCTTCTGAAATTAAGGTTAGAAAAGTCACTGCTCCCCTCTGGGTTTGCATGGAGAAAACAGAGTGGATTTTCAGTATATAAAACTAAAGTGAAATCAAAAACAGTTTGAGTTATGCCTGCTAAACTACACCGCAAATTCGTATCACAGAATTAAAAAAAGCATAGTAGCAAAGGCAGTTAAACTCATTTCCATGATTTCACACTACAACAGTTTGGTAAAATGTAGTATTTATGGGGGTGCCTCGGTGGCTCAGTCAGTTGGGCATCCAACTCTTGTTTCGGCTCAAATCTTGATCTCATGGGTAGTGGGATCCAACCCTGCAAAGCAACGAGTCTGTCTGAAGGACTCTTTCCCTCTGCCCCTCCCCTCTCCACTCCTGCTCACGTGCTCTAAAATAAATAAAAATTGTAAAAAAAAAAAAAAAACAAAACAAAAAAACAAAACCCGGGGCGCCTGGGTGGCTCATTCATTAAGCGTCTGGCGTTCAGCTCAGGTCATGATCCCAGGGTCCTGGGATCACGCCCTGCACTGGTCTCCCTGCTCAGAGGGGAGCCTGCTTCCCCCTCTGCCACTCCCCCTGCCTGTTTTCCCTCTCTCACTGTGTCTCTGTCAAATAAATGAATTTTTAAAATCTTAAAAAAGAAAAACTTCATTTTTTTCTCTCTATGAAATAGCAAAATAAAAATCTGTTTAAAAAATAAACACTTTTTTTTAAAGTAATATTTATGGACAACAAAGGAGGTGTTGGGAATAGAGCATTTGGCTAGGGAGAATGAGACTAATATCTTCCAAGAGGAAGAATTTTTCTGAGGAGACAGAGTTAAATGAAGAGACCACACAGTGACAAGGTAAGTTCAGAAATGGAGATTAAGCATTTAGAAATTTTTATAGATTGCCAGACTGCTCTATTAATAAAAATCAGGGCTTGTCTTTTTGATGGACTTTAAAATTTCCTTTCTCCAGTAACTGTCATATTTTACAAAGTCAGTGACTGATTGGGGGAAGAAAAATGGTCCTTCCACACAACTGTGGAAGTAATGATCTAGAGCAGTAACTCTCACTGGAGAAAACTTCACTACTTTTAGGAAGTGGTTTTAGAAATCTGTGAGTCCACTGGGGTGGGGAAGGGGTTTTCAGGGACTCTTGAATGTCAGAGACCAGAGATGTCAAACATGCTGAAGTGTGCAGGACAGTCTCACACCTGCAGATATATCCCAAGCCCTGCTTTTGAAGATTCTTGACATTGACATATGAAAAAAGCCTATTTACCTGAGCTTATAACCTAATTAAGTATTTACTGCTCAGTTTTTATATATTTTTTTAAAAGATTTTATTTATTTATTTGACAGAGATCACAAATAGGCAGAGAGGCAGGCGGGCGCGGGCGGGGGGGGATCCAGTCTACCCGCTGAGCAGAGAGCCCGATGCGGGGCTCAATCCCAGACCCTGAGATCATGACCTGAGCCGAAGGCAGAGGCTTAACCCACTGGGCCACCCAGGCACCCCCAGTTTTTATATTCTATTTTCCAAAACTGCAACTATCACATAAATCAAGATGCACTTGTATTTTGGTCTGCTTATAACCACAATACAAAAATCACTTAGCAAAAGAAAAAAAAAAAGAAAGAAAGAAGAAAATCACTTAGCTAAGAGCAATATAACTTGTAGTAGCCTATATATCCTACCCATATGTTAGTGTCCATTAGTGGTTCACTGAGGTTTATTCTGTGTTTGGTACAAGCACGTGACTACTTCATTATGCCTTAAGTTCCAGTCATGCCCAAGTATTTATGCACTGAAATATTATTCTGTATAAACTATTTCCCTTTTTTTTATTTCTCTTTTCTGGCATTACTACAACCTTATATTGATTTTTAAATTATATATGTAAATGGGTCCTATTTTCTGTGAATTTCATTTCAGGACTATAATTGGAACATTAGAAAGTATTTGTTAAAACTAGTAGGGGCGCCTGGGTGGCTCAGTCAGATAAGCATCTGCCTCTGGCTCAGTCATGATCTCATGGGTCCTGAGATCAAGCCTTGCAGCATCAGGCTCCCTCAGGCTCCACCGCTCCCTCTGCCTCTGCCCCTTCCCCTGGCTCATGTTCTCTTGCTCACTCTGCCCCATATAAATCTTTAAAAAAATAAATAAATAAAAGGGTATAGTTCTGAGGGTTGAAAATGCAGCAAGTCTATTTAAATAAATATGTAAGTGCTCATTACAAGTCAAACATGGGAAGAAACCATCGTTTATCTAAATAAAAACATACTGATGAAGCTAGTGTTCAAAGTCTTAACATGCTTATGTTTACATGCGAGATGACAGAACTACATAGCTTCTGGAGAGCACTGGCTAAGAACAGGGGCTTTAGAGTCAGACTGCCTGGCTGGAGTCCCCCTCAGCCTATGCTAGCTGCAAGACCTTGTCAAGTTTCTGCATTTCTCACTCCATCTTAAGTGATTAGCATACTGCCTTGGCCATGATCTAGGTTCCCCCACACAAATGCTAAGTTGACCTGAAACTTTAAGCAGAGTAGTAGTAAACGAAGAGGGAAGGGACAGCTAGGATTGTGATAGCAAGCCTAACACTGAGTAAAAACAAACGAATCAAATACGAGCCCCGCTTAAAAAAAAAAAAAAAAAGAAGGGGCGTCTGGGTGGCTCAGTGGGTTAAGCCTCTGCCTTCGGCTCAGGTCATGATCCCAGGATCCTGGGATGGAGCCCCGCATCAGGCTCGGTGGGGAGCCTGCTTCCCCCTCTCTCTCTACCTGCCTATCTGCCTACTTGTGATCTCTCTCTGTTAAATAAATAAATAAAATCTTAAAAAAAAAAAAAAAAAAAAAGAGTGCCCTGCCATTCCCAATTGGTTTACTGTTCTAAACCTGTGCCTGGGCCCCTCTCTCTCCCCCATGTTAGCCCTGAATGTTTTGTTAATTCACATCAGAGGTAGGAAGCAACAGGAAAAGACCAACAACAGGAGGTTTTTACACACATAATTCTGAAATGTTCTCTATGAGCATTACAAGCCCATCTTTAGTGCTGAATTGCATGGACAGTTTAAATACATTTCTTTTTTTTTAATGATAGCAAAGGTTTTGTTCAGCTTTAATTCAATTCAACCAAGGGCAACTCTGGTCCTAAGTATGTGAGCAGTTATTCTACTCTTGAGAAATAAGTGATTGAACTGACCGCTTTTGAAATTCAAAAGGAACAAAACACTAAAGTCAAAGGAACGATTCAAACTTGAGTAGATCCAGAAAAAACTGAGTGGGCATATTCTACCCTGCTTCTCTCATGAAATGCAGTGAAACAGCTGGACAGAATGTATGAAGCAACTGCCTAAAACTGAAAAGTAAATGACAGCAGATGGGTAAGGCGATGTGAAGTAACAGTGCACCTGAGGTAATTTATCACTCCTCCTGCTTCCCTCAGCGGGCTACAGCCTGGACTCAGGACAGTTCAAAACCTGGAAACTGTTGCCGAACGCAAAGACAGAACTCTAAGAGAAGCCCCGTAGCTCTGGCTCGAGGAACAAGAAGGCAGTGCCCAAAACTCTGGAGAGAAGGAGCTAGGGTTCCAAGGGGATGGGCTGAATCCCACTGCTTCTTTCTTCTGTCTTCCTGCCACTTAGCTCCAGACATGGGTGCAGAGACAAGTGCACAACAAAGGCCCTAGCTTTTCTGGCTGAAGAACCAAAAAGGGAAGAAGCCCTTGCAAGTAAGAAAGTACTAATTAGATCATGGAAAGGGAGGAGCTCAGGAAAGCAACTGCATGAAGCTGTTCAGGAACTCCTGGGTTTAGTCTCAATACATGAATGCTTGCCTCTGAACCTCAACAGATTTTGAGAGAGGAGAACCGGGAAAGATCACCACACAGGTCCCAAACTAGCTACCACTGGGTGGTGCACACATGAGACTGATCCAAAGAGGACTTCAAAGACTTCAAAAATAGAAGTGAAATTGGAACCATAATCCACAAAAGGCTGGCTGCAACTTTCAGCCTGAAGCCAACTGGGTCAACTACATCCTAAAATGAAATTATTAACATTCTCCATAGGATCTGAACGAGACCCAGAGTCTCATGAATGCTATAATCAAAATGTCCAAAATATAATCCAGAACTGCTCAGCATATGAAAATACAAAAACCTTAACTCATATGGGAAAGGACAATTAAATGTAAATGCCAAAAATCCACAGACATAGAAATTATCTGACTTTAAAGAAACTGTTATAAAAGTGTTCCACAAAGTGTGAGCACTCTTGTAAAAGAAAGACAGAAAATGTCCAAAAGGGGCACCTGGGTGGCTCAGTTGGTTAAGCATCTGTCTGCAGCTCAGGTCATGATCCCAGGTTCCTGGGATGGGCCTGCTTCTTCTCCTCCCTCCCTGCTCCCCCTGCTTCTACTCTCTTGCACACTCTCTGGGTCAAATAAATACTTTAAAAAAGAGAGAGAGAGAGAGAGAAAGAAAGAAAATGTCCAAAAACTAGGAAATACGAATAAGAAATTAGAACCTAAATACAATCACCAAATCAACTCATTGGATATATTCAACAGACAATTGGAAACCGGAAACTGTCGCTGCTCATGAAGACCAGTGAATAGTAATTAGTCAATCAGAAAAAATGAGAGAAAAAAGCTTCAATACAATCAAGAGGCTCGAAGACCTGTGGGAAAATACCAAAAGGCCCCACTTTCACATTATTGGTATCCTAGAAAGACAGGAAGAGAAAAGTGTTTGGTGACAATATATTTGAATAAATGATGGCTGAAGATTTTCCAAATTTGGCAAAAGATATAAACCTACAGATCTGAAAAGTGCAGTGAACCCCTGTGAGACAGTGGAAAATATATATTGGTCTCTGCCTTCCACTCCCTGGTATGGAGCCCTAAAACCCTTACCATTTCCTAAGTGATAAGAACACTAGGAACGGCTTATTTTAATATTTGTTCTTTGATGCCATCCTTGACACAGGCTTCTAAACCCCTTGTAAATTTCTAAGTGATTAGAGCACTAGGAGTACCTTTTGTTCTACTAAGGCATCTCTGGATGAGCTCCTAGATGGGGGCTGATCATCATGACAGACCACGCTAAGATTAGAAGTTTGGAATTTTTAGCCCCACCTCCCATCCTCCAGAGAGATTAAAGCTGAAAATGGGGTTAATAATTGATCATACCTACGTGAGGAATCCTCTATAAAATCCCAAGTGTTGGGGCGCCTGGGTGGCTCAGTGGGTTAAAGCCTCTGCCTTCGGCTCAGGTCATGATCTCAGGGTCCTGGGATCGAGCCCCACGTCGGGCTCTCTGCTCAGCAGGGAGCCTGCTTCTCCCTCTCTCTCTGCCTGCCTCTCTGCCTACTTGTGATCTCCCTCTCTGTCAAATAAATAAAGTCTTTAAAAAAAAAAAAAAAATCCCAAGTGTTAGGGGTTCAGAGAGCCTCCAAGTTGGTAAACAAACCCACAGTAAGAGGGTGACACAACCCAACTCCATAGGGACAGAAGATCCCGTACGTTGGACCCTCCCAGACCTCACCCTATATGTATCTCTTTATCTGGCTGCTCATCCATAGTCTTTACCATATGCTTTAAGAAACTAGTAAACACTTAAGTGCTTCTTTCCCTGAGGTCTGTGAGCTACTCTAGCAAATTAATTGAATCCAAAGAGGGACTCTTTGCAATCTCCTACCCATAGACAGTTACTCAGAAGCACAGGTGATAGGGCGCCTGCGTGACTTGGTCAGCTAAGCATGGCACTCTTGATTTCAGCTCAGGTCATGATCTTAGGGTCGTGGGATAAAGCTGCATCAGGCTCCACACTCAGTGGGGAATCGGCTTGAGATTCTCTCTCCCCCCAAATTAATAAATAAATCTTTAAAAAGAGAGAGAGAGAGAAAGAAGAAGAAACAACACAGTTGATAACCTGGGCTTCTAACTGGCATCTGATAGGATCAGGAGAGCAGTCTTGTGGGACTTAGCCCTTAACCTGTGAGGTCTGACACTACCTCCAGGTAGACAGTGTTAGAAGTTAAAATTATAGGATACCCAGCTGGTGTCACAGAGAACTGCTTGCCGTGGGGACAAAAGGCTACACATCTGGGGATGAGTAATGTCAGAAGTGAAGTCTATGTAATAAAATGAACATACAGAAAAGAAAAACACACAGGAGGAAGAATTGGGTTTTTCACTACACAGGGAGAAAACTGGGCTGTTTTCCTTCCACAACCTCAAACAGTATGAACCCAAAGAAATTTATCTCCAGACACATCATAACTAATTGTTGACAATGAAAGACAAAGAAAAACCCTGAAAGCAGCCAGAGAAAAATAATACATTATTCTAGAGCAGTGGTTCTCAGCTGGGGATTATCCCTTGTCCCTAAGGGGGTATCTGCCGATGTCTACTGGCTTGATCCCAGGTTCCTGAGGTCATGATCTGAGCTGAAATCAAGAGTTGGATGCTTAACTGACTGAGCCACCCAGTTGCCTCCTTTATCCTTTTCTTTTTTAAAAATTTTTATTTAAATTCATTTAAATAATATATATTATTGGTTTCAGTTTTAAGTCCCAGTTAACATACAGTGTAATATGAGTTTCAGGTGTACAATATAGTGATTCAACACTCCATACAAGACCCAGTGCTCATCACAAGTGCCCTCCTTAATCCCCACAACCTATTTAATCCTCTGTTGACATTTCTGATGATCACAACGTAAGAAGGCGGGGAGGCTGCGGACATCTAACAGAGATGGGGTGCTACTAATGAGCTACAAAACCCATCTGTAAGAAATTCAAAACTCTAATGTTACAGGTAGCCACAAAGGATACAATAACTACTATCATGCAAAGGTACTTGAAAGAAAGCTGGGGTGGTATTTAATCTTGAAGTAGACTTCAGAACAAAGAAAGCCATCAGGGATAAAAAAACATAACATCAGGATAAAAGAGTCAATTCACTTTGAAGACAAAGCAAACCTAAATATATAAAGTCCTAAAAACAGAGCATCAAAACATATGAAGCAAAAGGTGACACAACTGTAAGAGAAATAGAAAAATCCATCATTATACTGAGAGATTTCAATACTTCACTCTTAGGAATGGATGGAATAAAGACACACAAAAATAACTTCATATACAAAACTGATTAGCATCAACCAACCAGAGCTATATGACATTTATAAAACATTCCATCCAACAACAGCATGAAACATTTGCCAAAACACACTGTATCTGTCCTGAAACTCAGACATAAATAAAAAGGAACAGATTTTAAAGAAGTATACACATAGAAGATATATTCACTAGCCATAACGGAATGAAACTAGAAGTCTATAAGTCTATAGAAGTCTATAACGAAAAGCTAAATCTCCAATCGTTTGGAAATTTAAACTACATACCACAAATAAATAAAAACAACAAAAATAACAACAACAAAAACCATGGGTCAGAGGAAAAGTCTCGAGGGAAATAAAATATTTTGAACTGAATGAAAAATTTTAAGCATACCAAGATTTATGGGATTCAGTGTTTACAGGGAAATTCACAGCATCACATGCTTGTATTAGAAAATGAGAAAAGACACACATACAATTGTCCAACACACATGAAAAAACGCTCAACATCACTTCGCATCAGGGAAATACAAACCACAATCACAGTGAGACACCACCACACACCAGTCAGAATGGCTAAACTGAACAAGTCAGGGAACAACAAATGTTGATGAGGATGTGCAGAAAGGGGAACCCTCCTACACTGTTGGTGGGAATGCAACTCCCAACTTTTCCAGCCACTCTGGAAAACAGTACAGAGGGTCCTCAGAAAGTTGAAAACAGAGCTACCCTACGACCCAGTGAATGCACCACTAGAGATTAAGGCCAAAGATACAAATGTGGTCCAAAGGGGCACAAGCAACTCAGTGTTTATAGCAGCAATGCCCATAATAACCAAAATATGGAAAGAGCCTAGATGTCCATCGCTAGATGAATGGATAAAGATGAGGTGGTGTATATACACAATGGAATACTACTCAGCCACAAACAACAACAACAACAACAACAACAAAAACCCTTACCATTTGCAAATAACATATATGGTACTAGAGGGTATTATGCTAAGTGAAATAGGTCAGTCAGAGAAAGACAAATACTACATGACTTCACTCATATGTGGAATTGAAGAAATGAAACAGAGAATCCTAAGGGAAGGGAGGAAAATTAAGACAAAAACCGGAGAGGGAGACAAACCATAAGAGACTTTAAAATTTTATTCATTTCTTAGAGAAAGAGCACAAGCAGGGGGAGCAGCAGGCAGAGGGAGAGGGAGAAGCAGGCTCCCCGCTGAACAGGGAGCTGGACACAGGGCCAGATCCCAGGACCCTGGGATCATAACCTGAGCTGAAGGCAGACGCTTAACCAACTCAGCCACCCACCAGGCACTTACTATAAGAGACTCTTAATCATAGAAAACAAACTGAGGGTTGCCAGAGGGGAGGCAGGTGGGAGGATAGGGTAACAGAGTGATATATATTAAGCAGGGCATGTGATGTAATGAGTACTGCGTATTATATAAAACTGATGAATCACTGATCTCTAACTCTGAAACCAATAATACATTATATATTAACCGAATTTAAATAAAATTTTTTAAAAAAGAAAAGGATAAAAGAGGCAACTGGATGGCTCAGTCAGTTTAGCATCCAACTCTTGATTTCAGCTCAGATCATGACCTCAGGAACCTGGGATCAAGTCTGGCACCAGGCTTCACAATCAGCAGGGAGTCTGCTTGAGATTCTCTCCCTCCTTCAGCCCCTCCCTGACCAGCCCTCCCCACCGGTTCTCTTTCTAAAATAAAAAAAAATTCTTAAAAAAAAAAAAGAGGGGCACCTGGTTGGCTCAGTCAGTTAAGTGCTGCCTTTGGCTCAGGTCATGATCCCAAGGTCCTAGGATCGACCCCTGCATCAGGATTCCTGCTCAGGAGGAAGCCTGCTTCTCTCCCTCTCCCACTTTCCCTGCTTGTGTTCCCTCTCTCACTGTCTCTCTCTGTCAAATAAATAAATAACATCTTGGGGGAGGGGGGGAGAAAGAAAGAAAAGGAGAAGGCTCTCAGATTAATGATCCACACTTCCACCTTTCAAAAACTAGAAAAGGAAGCACAAAATAAACCCACAAGAAGCAGAATTAAAGAAATAACGAAAAGCAAAATCAGTAAAACTGAAAAAGCAGTCAATGAAACCAAATGCTGATTCTTTGGGGAGAGGGGACAACAAAATGGATAAACCAGGGCGCCTGGGTGGCTCAGGGGGTCAAGCCTCTGCCTTCAGCTCAGGTCATGATCCCAGGGTCCTGAGATCAAGCCCCGCATCGCCCTCTCTGCTTGGTGGGGAGCCGGCTTCCTCCTCCCCCTCTGCCTGCTTCTCTGCCTACTTGTGATCTCTGTCAAATAAATAAAATCTTAAAAAAAAAATATGATCTTATTTATACAGAAAAAGCATCTGACACAATCCAACATTCATACAAGTGAAGAGACTGTCAACAAATTAGGAATAGAAGAAAACATATTCAAGACACCTGGCTGGGTCCATCAGAAGAGCATGCAACTTGTGATCTTGGGGTCACGAGCTCAAGCCCCATGTTGGTTGTAGAAAGTACCTAAATAAATAACTTTGAAAGAAAAAAAAAAAAAGTCCTCAACCTGACAAAGACCATCTACAAAACACCTACAGCTAACATTTAACTTAATGGTCAAAATGTTAGTATTTTCTCACAAACACTGAAAAAAAGCAAAGGATGTCTACTTTCATTCAAAGTCCTAAGCAATGGAACAGGCATGAAAAGGAAGTAAAAGGCGTAAACTGGAAAGTAAGTAGAACTCTGCATTTTGCAATGACATGATTGGTTAGGTAGTAAATCCCAAGCAATCTATTAAAAAAAAAAAAAAAACTTTTAGAACTAGTCATTTAGCAGTGTTACAAAATACAAGGTCAACACCCAAAATTTAAACACATTTCTACATATTAAAAACAACTAAATAGAAACCAAAGCTTTAAAAAAAAAAAAAAAAAAAGCAAAAACAGTAAAATTTAGGCATGTCTGCCTGGCTCAGTTGGTAGAGCATGCAACTCTTGATCTTGGGGTTGTGAGTTCAAGCCCTACACTGGATGTGGAGATTGCATAAATAAAATAGAAATCCTACTGTAGAGGGAACCTTTTTTTTTTTTTTTAAATAAATCAATAAATAACAAGTGTTGGCAAGGATGTACAACACTTGAGCAATGCTGGTAGAAATGTAAAATGGTACAGCTGCTATGGAATACAGTATGGCAGCTCCTCAAAAAATTAAAAATAGAATTGCTTTATCATCCAGCAATTCTACTTAAGGGTACACACACACACACACACGAAAGCACAGTCTCAAAGAGATTATTTGTACACCCATGTTCATAGCAGTATTCAAAATAGACAAAAAGTGGAAGCAACACAAGTATCCATCAACAGATGAAGGAATAAATAAAATGTGGTATATACTATAAAATAGAATGTTATTTAGACTTCAAAAGGGAATTCTTTTTTTTTTTCCTTTCAAAATTTTATTTAAGGGGCGCCTGCATGGCTCAGTCAGTTAAGTGTCTGCCTTCAGCTCAGACCATGATCCCAGGGTCCTGGGATTAAGACCCAGGATGGGCTCCGTGCTCAGCAGGGAGTCTGCTTCTTCCTCTGCCCCTCCCTGCTCATCCTCTTTCTGTCAAATAAATAAATAAATAAAATCTTTTAAAAATTTTTAAGTTTAAATTCTAGTTAGTTAACATACAGGGTATTATTAGTTTTGGGGGTAGCATTTAGGGATTCCCCACTTGCATATAACATCCAGTGCTCATTACATCAAGTGCCCTCCTTAATGCCCATCATCCAGTTACCCCATCCCCTCTACCACCTCCCTTCTAGTAACCCTCAGTTTGTTTCCTATGATTAACAATCTATGGTTTGCCTCCCTGTTTTTATTTTTCCTTCCCTTCTCCTGTGTTCATCTGTTTTATTTCTTAAATTCCACATATGAGTGAAATCACATGGTCTTTGTCTTTCTCTTGGACTTCAAAAGGAAAGTCTGACACATTCTACAACCTGCATGAAACCTGAAAGTATGCTAAGTAAAATAAAGCCACTCACAAGAGGCTAAATACTGTATGGTTCCACTCACGTATCTAGAACAGTCAAAATTCACAGAAAGAGAAAGAAAGGTGATTGCCAGGGGCTAATAAGTAAGGGGGAAAACTGGGAGTCGTTGTTTAATGGGTATGAGTTCCAGTTTCCCAAGATGAAAAAGCTCTGGGGCTTGGTTGCACAACAATGTAAATATACAACTATCTACTTAACTATCTACTTAAAAATGGTTAATATAAATTTGTGTATTCTACTACAATTAAAAATTAAATCCATTTACAATAGCATAACCTCTCCCCTCAAAGTTTAAATATTTAGGACTCTCACAAAACACCATAGGACCTATTTGCTCCCAGCAGGATGTTGTATAGATAAACATACATTCTGGTTCTAAAATATTTATGTAGGGGTGCCTGTAGGCTTAGTGGTTAAGGGTCTGACTCTTGGTTTTGGCTCGGGTCATGATCTCTGGGTCGTGAGATCAAACCCTGCACTGGGCTCACTAGGCTCCACTCCTCAAGCAGCATCTGCCTGTCCCTCACTCTCTGTTCCTCCCCCTACACACCCTTGCTCTCTCATTCAAATAAATAAAATCTAAATTAAAAAATAAAAATACCTATCTAAAGGCAAAGTAACTAGCACAGCTACAACTCCTCTGAAGAATTACATCAAAGAAACCACACTACCCAATTTTAAGACTTACTATATAAGTCACAGTTGCCAAGAAAGTACAGTATTGGCAAAGCGATAGACGTATCAATCAATGGAAGAGAATATAATCCAGAAACTGACCCACACAAATATGGCCAATTTGTGAAAAGATGAAAAGGCAATTCAATGGAGAAATAAGTCTTTTCAACACATCATGTTGGATTAACTAGACATCTATACACCAAAAAAATTAAGCCTCAGTAGGTTAAAGGTCTGCCTTTGGTTTAGGTCATGATCTCAGGGTCCTGGGATCAACAGGAGTGGGGCTTTGTGCTCAGCGAAGAGCCTGCTTCTCCTTTTCCTTCTGCCCTGCCACCTGTGCATGTGCACACGTTCTCAAATAAAATTTAAAAAGCTTAACTTGGGCGCCTGGGTGGCTCAGCTAGTTAAGCGACTGCCTTTGGCTCAGGTCATGATCCCTGGGATCGGTCCCACATCTGGCTCCCTGCTCAGAAGGAAGCCTGCTTCTCCCTCTCCTACTCCCCTGCTTGTGTTCCCGCTCTCACGGTTTCTCTGTCAAATAAATAAATAAAATCTTAAAAATAAAATAAAAATAAAAAAAAAAAAGTAAAAACCTTAACTTGTTACAAAGTTAAAAAAAAATAAGCCTTTGCCTAAGCCTTACACATTATACAAAAGTTAACTCAAGAGTGCTTGGGTGGCTCAACTGGTTAAGCCACTGCCTTTGGTTCAGGTCATGATCCTGGAGTCCCAGGATCGAGTCCCCTATTAGGGTCCCTGCTTGGCGGTGAGTCTGCTTCTTCCTCTGACCGTCTCCCCTCTCATGCTCTCTCTCACTCTCTCACCCTCAAATAAATAAATAAAATCTTTTTTTTTAAAAAGTTAACTCAAAATGCATCAAAAATTTAAATGTAAAACTTAAGACTATAACACTTTACCACAGGAGAAAACCTTCATAACCTGGATTTAGATGACGAGTCTTTAGCTAAGACACCAAAAGTACTATCCATAAAAGCGGGTGGTGAAATAAATTAGACTTCAAGAAAATTTTAAACTTTTATTGATAAAACAATTGTGAAAGAATGGAAAGACGGTTACTTACCAGGAGAAAATATCTGCACATCACATATTTGACTAAGGATTTGTATCCATAATACATGAAGAACTTGGAAAACCCAATGGTAAGAAAACCACCCAATTAAATAGCATTAGACTAACCAGACACTTCAAAGAGAACATGCAGAAGGTAATTAGGTACACGAAAAGATGCTCAACATCATTACCCAACAGAGAAATGTAAATAAAGCACAAATGAGGTACCACTACATATATATTAGAGTAGCTAAAATAAAAAATATTGACAAAACCAAATGCTGGTGAGGACGGTGACCAACTGGATCACTCAAAAATTACGGGTGGGAAAGCCAAAATGACAGAGACACTTTGGAGATCGGTTTGTCAGTTTCTTACAAACATATTTACCACATGACACAAAAATCATTAGTTGTTAGAGGTAGGTGAGGGGAATAGGACTACACAAGAGTATCATTAGGCTGTCTTTTTGGCATGAGAGATCCTATATCCTGATGGCAACTGTATCACACACATACATACATGTTACAATTTAAAGAACTGTAATGCCACAAAAGGGTCAGTTTTAATGTATGTTAATTTCAAACAAATTTAGTCCTATATTTTATTATTAACAAGTGAATGGGCATGAAGACATCAAGAACAACAGAGTCATAAAGAAACTCAGTAAGACTAACATCTTCTCCTACTACTGCCCCCCGCCTTTGTCACATGCTCTCCTGCTAGATCTTACAATCTAGGAGACCCCTTTTATCTGAATGACATCCCACCTTCAATGGATTTCAATACTCATTTATTATGAAGGATGTTGTGAGATTTTTTTTGTCTATTCTGATCACAAGGTCATGAGTTCAAGCCCTATGTTGGGCATGGGGCCTATTTTAAAAAAATAAAAAAGAGGGACGCCTGGGTGGCTCAGCTGGTTGGATGACTGCCTTCAGCTCGGGTCATGATCCCGGAGTCCCGGGATCGAGTCCCACATCGGGCTCCCAGCTCCATGGGGAGTCTGCTTCTCCCTCTGACCTTCTCCTCACTCATGCTCTCTCTCACTGTCTCGCTCTCAAATAAATAAAATCTTTAAAAAAAATAAAAATAAAAAAGAGCCCCATATTCATCCCTACAATATACTCAATCTGAGTTTCTAAACAAAGTATTTAAGTTAAATCCCCTTACAAACAAAATAAAGGAATGCATTGGTGAAAACATGCTATCCTCTGAATAAGGTACAAAAATAACAAGCCCACCACCACTGTGAGTGTTTTGACTTTTGGTCTTTTGGGCTTGTCCCTTTTCATGTTTTCTTAAATGGTTTATATGAGTAAACTGAACATTCTAAACTTTTTCAACATTTTAAAATACTCATTTTTTTCCTTAAAATTTTCACAGGTGTTCTGTATTGCTGACTTTATTAAATGAGCAAAAGTCAGATGTCATTATAGCATTACAGGCTAGCTCTCAAACCTCATCTGACATTAGGGGGTAGATCATACTTTTTTTTTTTTTTTTTTAAAGTAAACTTTAAAAAAAACTGACACAGAGCTCCTAAATCCCTTAGAGTCTCCTGACTGCTAAGGGTGACAGGAATGTCTTCTGTTCTGATGAGCCAACTCTTGCTGGGTCCTAGACAGCTTCAGGTTGGGGGCTGGTCACCCGAGAGCCCAAGGCATGACTGGAGACTTAGAACTTAGAGCCCCAATTCCCAAACTGGAGGAGGAGTGCTGGAGACTGAATCACCAAAGCCAATGATTGAATCATTCATGCCTATGTAATGAAGCCTTCATAAAATCCCAAAAAGAATGGGTTCGAACAGCTTCCAGACTGGTGAACACACGCAGACGCAGCGAGAACGGTGCATCTGGAGAGGATGTGGAAGCTCTGCAGCCCTCTACCCTCACCTTGCCCTGTGCACTTCCTCCATCTGGCTGTTCCTGAGTTATGTCCTTTATCATAAATTGGTAACTGTGAGCCATTTTAGTGATTTATTGGTCCAAGGGGAGAAGGGAGGGACATGCCACTGGGCGACCCTCCAAATGAGTAACCTGGGCATCCCACTGCACGTGGCATCTGAGGTCCAGACAGTTTTGTGAGATGGAGCCCTTAACCTGGAGTCTGATACTAAATCCAACAGTTAAGTGTCCGAACTGAATTAAGTTGTAAGACACTTTGTGTGAAAGAGTTGGGAGAATGGTGCTGGAAGAGATACCATGTACTTGGTGTAAGAAGTGTTCTAAGTAATAACAACACAAATCATCCCCTCTCAACATTCTCAATCAAGCTGACAAACCTCTTCCCTCACACTTAGGGTACCATCTGGCACAGAAAACAGCAAGGATATGGGTGTTTTGAGGGCTCCTGACACCTTAGAACATGAAGATCTATCAACCCCACTGCAGAAAAAAAGATTACAGTTTTTAAATAGGCTTTGTAAAAGTTACCTTGCTTATTTGGCTGTTTGGTCATGAAGCATTAAAGTAACTATTGCCTTGTTTCCCACCCCAAGTAGTTAGTTAACTTCCTTTCCTCTCAGTCTTTATTCATAGGATCACACTTATTCCTAAACCGCCAATTTGAACTGGGAAGCAGTATGGGAATCCTCCAGAAAGCTCTACCTGAAATACAAATGAAAGAGATTTATTTACTAATTATTTCTTCTTGGATCTGCCAGGACTGCGAGTGAACAGACCTGAAACCAAAGACTCTCTTTACAACACTTCCCGTTTACAACCATGAACGATCTGTTTGTGGTTGTTGGTAGTTTCATATAACTCGAACAGAAAAGACCAATTGTTTTCATCTGAAGAGTTATAGGATTCATTTGCAGATTATGAAACTGAAAGAGCTATTTCATAACTTGGCACTAACACAGAATCCTAAAATTAGTGCTCAGGCCTTTCTAAAGTTAGTTTTAAAGCTTGAGACCACAAAGCAAGAGCTCTCATGGTCAGCCCTCAGAGGATGACTGTGCTCACATTCTGTTTTCTCCATTTACACAAGGTAAGATGTTTTTAATAGCTGACTTAGGACTGAATATTCTACAGGGTGGTGGCCACAGGTATAGGAAAGCACACAAAGGAAGCATGGTGGGGGACAGTGGGGCATGGGTGGACAGGACACTAGTGTCCTGTGGCCAAAAAGCAAATAGGAGGGGCGCCTGGGTGGCTCGGTGGGTTGGAGCCTCTGCTTTCGGCTCAGGTCATGATCCCAGGGTCCTGGGATCGAGCCCCGCATCGGGCTCTGCTCAGCAGGAGGCCTGCTTCTCTTCCTCTCTCTCTGCCTCTCTGCCTACTTGTGATCTCTGTCAAATAAATAAATAAAATCTTAAAAAAAGCAAATAGAGAGAATCAAGGGTGACCTCAAGGCCAAGCCCATGTGATGTAAGCATTATTTAAATTCACAGGGAAAGCAAAGAAATGATTTGAGAGGGAAAGAAACTGTTTTGGACACCTTAAATTCAAAGAATAGTTCACAGAACATTTGTTTCCAAGCAAGAAGCAAAAAACAGGTAGCAAAAGTGGAATTTCTAAGAGAAAAACAAAGGAGTGAGTAACAGAAACGCCCACATCTAGGAATGGAAAAGCACATGTAAGGGCACAGAAGAGTGGCCAAGACTAAAACCATTAGGCAGAGAAACTGAGGACGTAACTGTTGCAAACAAAATGAACCACCAAGAGAAGGCCGATGGATTTGGTCCCAAGAGAGGCATGATCACTCTGTGATCTCTCTACCCAATTTCGCAAGGGGCTAGGCTCCTGAGAGAGAGGGTTGATCCTGATCCTTGGAACAAAAAACATACAAGATGAACCTGGGACTTCTTGAACCCCAAACCAAGGAAGATCTCAACTACTGAGATAGCATGAGAAGGACACTGGCATGGTCTTCAAATTTTCACAAGTCTCTCAAGATTAGAATTATTTGAGCATTAATATGAATGATTCCAATAACTTTGAAACCCAAAGTTGTTTAAATCCATGAGCTTATAATTACATACACAAAAACTCACTGGTAGGATGCCAAGACTCCCCTATTTATAAGATAGAAAATGAGTGATTCAGCACTTTTCCTGTCTCTCTTACACAGACTTTACCTCAGTGTGATCAAATAAGTGATGAGAACAAGTCTACAAATGCATCCCAATTACTGAATGAAGAACTGTAGAATTAAAATATTACCATCCCCCCACAAAATTACCATCCTATAACCACACAAGACTCTAAGCCATGATCAATGGCACTTCACCTCATACAGACATTATAAACCTCCTCCTAGAACAATGTATTACTTTGTTTTGTCCAAACAAAAACTGAATTTACATCTCATCCAAGTCCACAAGGGTCAGAGGAACATGTTAAGGGATCATACATGAATGTAGTTCAGCAAAATAATAATGCAGAACATTCTACAGAATAAACCAACTTCAACAAACACAGCACCAAAACAGTAGATGGGCGTGCTGGGTGGGGGGGGGGGGGGTCCTACTGGTTAAATGTCTTAAAAAAAAAAAATCTTGTTTAGATCCTCATTCAAGGGGCTCCTGGGTGGCTCAGTGGGTTAAAGCCTCTGCTTTCGGCTCAGGTCATGATCCCAGGGTCCTTAGATCGAGCCCCATGTCGGGCTCTCTGCTCAGTAGGGAGCCTGCTTCCTCCTCTCTCTCTCTCTCTCTCTCTTCCTGCCTCTCTGCTTACTTGTGATCTCTGTCAAATAGGTAGATAAAATATTTAAAAAAAGAAAAACTAGATCCTGATTCAAACAAAAACTCATATATTGAGATAATCAAGGAAACTCAAATGATTAGGTATCTGAGTTACTATCAATTTAATAATGTGAATTTTTTTCTTTTAAGTAGGCTCCACAACCAGCATGGAGCCCAGTGCAGGGCTTGAACTCATG
Organism: Lontra canadensis; assembly: GCF_010015895.1. NCBI lineage: Eukaryota > Metazoa > Chordata > Mammalia > Carnivora > Mustelidae > Lontra > Lontra canadensis. The sequence continues at coordinate 44,437,088 of NW_022630996.1, read as the reverse complement.
TCCCTGAGATAGAGGCCAGAGCTGAGTTCAAGAGTCAGACGCTTAACCAACTGAGTCACCCAGTGGTGAATTTTTAAAAGAGACAGTTATGGATTGAAACGTGCATCCTCAAAATTTGTATGATGGAGTGTTAACTCCCAGTACCTAAGGCTGTAACCGTATTTGGTGATCAGGTTTTTACAGAGATAAAGTTAAAATGAGGTCACTAGGGGGCGCCTGGCTGGCTCAGTAAGTAGAACATGTGACTCTTGATCTCCCGGGTTACTAATTCCAGCCCCATGTCACACATAGAGCTTACCACCACCAACCCCCGCAAAAAAGAAAGAAAAAGAAAAGAAAAAGGCATTAGGGTGAATCCTGATGCAATAGAACGGATGTCCGTATAAAAAGGAGAAATTTGGACACATACATACACACGGCAAAAACAGCAAACAAAGACTGGAGTTTCACTGCCACAAGCCAGCGAACTACCAGAAGAGAGAAGTCTTGAACAGATGCTTCCCTCATAGCCTTCAGGAGAATACAAATGCAGTGACAGCTTGTTATCACACTACTGGCCTCCAAAGCTAGGAGATTAAAAAGTTCCTGTTGTTTAAGCCACCCACCTTGCGGTATTTTGTTATAGCAGCCCTAGCAAAGTAATTCAGAGACATCATCTTTTAGAGATACATACTGTAGTTATTTACTAAACAAAATGAATAGATGTCTAGGATCTGCTTCCAAATAATGTGGAAAAGGGTAAGAGGGTTGACCTATAAACAAAATAAGACTGGCTCACCATGTATTTATAACGGTTGAAAGTGGATATTATATTAACATTGTATTAACCTATTTCTATGTTTGATATTTTTTGTAATAAAAGGTTTAAATGAAGGGCCTGGAGACCTTGGAGATAACCATCTCAGAAGAATGACAGAAACACAGGACTTAAGTCCAGGATTATGGTGCAAGGGCATTTTATTTTTTATTTTTTTAAAAAGAGTATGTATGTATGTATGTATGTATGTATGTATTTATTTGACAGCGAACACAAGTAGGCAGAGAGGCAGGCAGAGAGAGAGAGGGAGAAGCAGGCTCCCCACTGAGCAGAGAGCCCGATGTGGGGCTCGATCCCAGGACCCTGGATCACTACCTGCACCAAAGGCAGAGGCTTTAACCTACTGAGCCACCCAGGCACCATGCAAGGGCATTTTAAACACATGGAGGTAGCAGCTTGGGACCAAAAATACTTCACATATACTGTTTCCATACAGGTCACAGAATAACTCTGGTATTCATTCCCCTGCATATCTTTCACTAAACCATTTCTAATGAGACCACGTGTGACCCATCCCAGAGCAATGATGCATAAAGAACGCCACTGTCCAGTTCTCTAAAAGGAAGGGTTTACCAGTGACTTGACTTACCCAAATAATCCGTTCAACCCCATTCAGCACTCATAACCACATATTTCCTCCAAACCTGGGTAGAATCCTTTCTCTACTAGGTTCACTGTCAAAATTTTAGGGGTATGTTGAAAGCAAATAAATGACAATTTTAAGAAAGAGAAACGTACCTTTGGGGGAAGTTTTGTTTGAGTAACCTGATTAAGAGCAGAAACTACCACTTTCCAGTTGTGTGACTCTGGGCAAGTTACTTCATCTCTCTGTAACTCAGCTGCCTCATCTGTAAAGTAGGGACATGGGACTGTTGTGAAGATAAAATGGGTTCATTCAGCGCCTACCACATAACTGCTCAGTAAGTGTCAGCAATTTACGGGCCAGTGCTCAGAGTCAGGTCATGGTGAAGATCACCTCTGTGTCAATGGTCTCCTCAACTTGCCTGTTATGGTCCTTCAGACAGATATGGCAGAGATCAAGTAGCTCTAACAACCGATGTCATAGTGATTTTCAAAGACTCCCACAAAACTTCCCCAGGGGCCAAAGAGGGCACCAGCAGACAAGGTCCTATGTCAACTTTGAACAGCTCTGCATTTATATTCACCTACCAGGCTTCTGCCATACCATGTCCCTTGAAGAGAAAAGTCAGAAAATCACCTATCTGCTACTACTTTATTTACAACTCTAAGATACCTCCTCCAAAAGCCAACCTTTAAATGGGTTATTTTTAATACTCAACATCAATGTCTCCTGTGACTTCTCATTCAGTTCACGGTTAATGTCAACCCCACTGTGTCTAAAGAGGTCTTCTTCTGTTTGATTAAGTACCTCATCTTGTTAGCTTTTCATTGTCAATTGTACTTAAATGGTTTGGTCCCGCCCATCTTCTGTACATCATTAATTCGTGTAATCACTGTGGGCCAGATAGCATCTGACCAGAGCACCAAACAGTAATCAGCACTTGGACAGATAAAGGAGTTTCTGCCACTTTGCACATCCACCAGGGACTTCACCTAACTGACCCCATGGCCCTGGCCTATCTTTCTACTGGGAAGTCATGCCACTTCCCCCCAGTCTCCAACACAGCCTTTTAATTCTCAGTACACATTCATGCAAGGCTTACTAGGAAGGCTCTCCATGAACTACTTTAGGAGACTATGCTATAGTTTTGTTCTCCTCCTTCCAGACTAGGTAATCACTACTCTCTTGCTTACTTCCCTGTTTCTTTCTAAAGAAGAGTCTCCTAAAACTTTCTACAAGACATACTTCCAAAAATTGCTTCAAACACATACGGAAGCACCAAAAACACCAAAAGACTGTTAGAAGAAATAATTAAGGGGCGCCTGGGTGGCTCAGTCTGTTGAGTGTCTGACTCCTGGTTTTGGATCAGGCTGTGATCTCACAGGTTACGGGACAGAGCTACAGGTCAGCTTCAAGCTCAGCAGTCTGCTTGAAGAGTCTTGCCCTCGCCCTCTGTCCCTCCCACAACTCATGCGATTACTTGCACTCTCATTCTCTCTCTAAAAATGGATAAATTTTTTATTCTTTTTTTTTAAAGATTTTATTCATTCATTCATTCATTCATTCATTCATTCATTCGACAGAGATCACAAGTAGGCAGAGAGGCAAGCAGAGAGAGAGAGGTTGAGCAGAGAGAGCCTGATGTGGGTCTCGATCCCAGGACCCTGGGATCATGACCCGAGCTGAAAGCAGAGGCTTTAACCCACTGAGCCACCCAGGCACCCCAAATTCTTTTATTTTTTTAAAAGATTTTATTTATTTGAGAGAGAGAGAGCACGAACAAGGAGGCAGAGCAGCAGGCAGAGAGAGAGGGAGAAGCAGGCTTCCCACTGAGCAGGGAGCCTGACACGGGGCTCAATCCCAGGACCCTGGGATCATGACTTGAGCCAAAGGGAGACACCTAACCGACTGAGCCACCCAGGTGCTCCTAAAGATAAGTCTTTAAAAGAAAAAGAATCATTAAGGTAACTCACTCTGAGAAGAAAACCAAACATTATTTTATGTTGCTATTTCCAACCTGCAGCTTTGGTTTTTCATTTTTAGTACACTGAAAACTTGCTTTCCCTGTCAAGAACCAGAGACTAACTCATATATGTCAGAAGGCTGGATAAAAATGGAGAATGCTTTAGTTATAAAGAAACTCCTGAGTGGCTCAGTGCGTTAAGCCTCTGCCTTCCACTCAGGTCATGATCTCAGAGTCCTGGGATCAAGCCCCGCATAGGGCTCTTGGCTCAGCAGGGAGCCTGCTTCTCTCTCTCTCTCTCTCTCTCTCTCTCTCTCTCTCTCGCCTGCCTCTCTGCCTACTTGTGATCTCTCTCTCTGTGTCAAATAAACAAATAAAATCTTAAAACAAAACAAAAAAAAACCCTCCTTTTACCCCTCCCTTATATTTAGCCCATGACGGCACTTCTGCTTCCTCTACTCTATCACACCAGACTACACACAGGGCAGAAACAGATCTTACACTGTGGAAATCTCTTCAGAGTTTCTTCCCAGATACCTGGCTTCCTAGCTCAGTTAAGTCCAGGAAAAACTGGATATTCAATCCTTGAGGTAAAGCCAACATATATTCTGGACTTTCCACCGAGACTGTGATATCTAAGTATGCAATCCTCCTAAGCATATTCAAATCTTTGCCTTAGAAAACATAGTAGTGGGGCACCTGAGTGGCTCAGTTGGTTAAGCATCTGTTTTCGGCTCAGGTCATGATCTCGGAGTGCTGAGACAGAACTCTGGGACAGGCCGCATGCTCAGCAGAAAATCTGCTTTTGCTCCCCCTCTATCCCTCTCCCCAGCTCATGCTCTTTCTCATGCTCTCTCACTCTCAAATAAATTAAATCTGGATGGATGGATGGATGGAAGGAAGGAAGGAATGGTGGCTTCAATCTTGGGCAATGTCAGGGCCTCATCATGTACAACCCCTCAGATGAAGATAACTAGCTCAGATTATTCTCCCAGACAGTGAACTCTGGGGAAACATCACTCTACTTTTATTGCCCAACCCCAAAATGAGAACCTAACATGTCCTTTGCAACATTTCATTTACATAACTAATGAGTCTTCCGTTTCTTTCAGAGAAGGTACTCACTCCTTTTGGTGTCTGTAAATACTTTTTAGGAATTCTGATTATTTAGACTGGAGAGTAGGAGACAATGAGATTAGGAAAAACTCTCTTTGACAAGTCCTTTCCTAAGGCGTTGGCAACTTATTTGTTAAATGCAGAAAGACATTCCTTAAATTTAGGAAATGGGGCCCATCTGAGATACTAAGTAAGAAGAAACCATGTTCTTAAAGGTGCTGAAAGTGAAGTATACTGCTGGGACTCTGTCACTCCCTCACCCCTGTGTTGTTTGTCTAAGAAGGTGCCTCTGCAAATCCTTAGCACCCATGTTCACCTCCTTCAGGGCATCTGAGGACCCAGGTCTGCTAGACATCAGGAGTACAAATGTGGCCATTCTATCTTTCTGGTCACACCAAAAATCTGCTCTTCAAGAATCTCAGGCAAAGGAATGGGAGGTAAAAAAGCAACAATTTCTCCTACTTCCCTTCTACATTCCACATACTTGGAGAAACAACTACCTGATTCTCCAGCAGCAGGTCCTTCAAAAAGTTAGTGTCCTCGTATTTTTATTGGCCAAAAACAAACACCTCAGTGAAACAGTTGGCCAATCCAGTGCCCCTACATGCTTTATCACCGTCCAAAACGACATGGTTAGAAACCGTTTCAACCCCTGCTTGGCACAAGCAGCACGGAAGATACACTACAGAGAACCAGAACAGAATCCCCTTCTGATCGTTCAATATATGGTGGCATAAAGAAAATATAAACAATACATGAATACAAGGAAAAAATTAAAATGTCATAGTGGAATGAATAATTAATAATCCAGATACAAATCTGATAAAATGCCACAGAGCATCACATTCCATGTTTCCGTCCTGGTCCCAGATTCTGTCATCCCTTCAGTGACCTCACAGAAAATGGCTTGACTGTCAGAACAGGGGAGGAATTTTCACTTCTGGGTTATAACTCTCACTGAAGGGTACCTGGGGGGCTCAGTCAGTTAAGCGTCTGCCTTCAGCTCAGGTCATGACCTTGGGGTTCTGGAATCAAGCCCCAAGTCAGGCTCCCTACTGAGCAGGGAGTCTGCTTCTCCTTCTCCCTTGCCCCCCCCCCCAACCAAGCTCATGCTCTCTCTCTTCCTCTCTCTCAAATGAATTAAAACACACACACACACACACACACACACACCCCAAAAACAAACAAATGACTGTGAGTGAATATTAAGCTCTTGGTTCCAGATCTGCCTTTCAACGTTTTCAATGCTAGGACTCTACACCCTCTATCACTCCTTTACCCAGTTCCCTGTTACTTTCAGAGACTGGAAGACAGGAATGAGAAGACAGGACAGGCTCTTTCCCATTTACCAGCTGTTCCTATCAGCAGTGCATTTCAGTCTCCAGCTGCCATGGGCACTCCTAGAACCAGCTTCATCACCTCCCTTCTCCACCATCGAAGGCACGAGCCATAACCCTTGCTCAGAGTCTCAACCACTCAGGACTCTCCAAGTTTCGAAGATCAGAATCTCAGCCTTTCCATTTGACCCCTTAGCCTTCAGAGTGGTAGCCACACTCCCTGCAGTCACCACCTATGGATTCCCTTTTTGCCCTTTCAGTGCCCTAGCACCTAGGTAATCCTTTACACTCAATTTCCCCTGGTGAAAAACCTAGTGTTTTCTGAGCTCCAGGAGGGACCTAAGAAAAGCCCCAGAACATAGGGTTAAGAGGACATGAATTTGAAGGCGCCTGGGTGGCTCAGTCGGTTAAGCGACTGCCTTCAGCTCATGTCACAATCCCATCGTTCTGGGATTGAGGCCCACATCAGGCTTCCTGCTCAGTGGCGAGCCTGTTTCTCCCTCTCCCCCTGCTTGTGCTATCTCTCTTTCTCTTTGTCAAATAAAATCCTTTAAATTTTATTTATTTGTCCAGAGAGAGAGAGAGAGAGCGTGAGCACACAAGCAGGCAGAGGTGGAGAGAGAAGCAGGCTCCCCACCAAGCAAGGAGCCCGATGTGGGACTCGATCCCAGGACCCTGGGATCATGACTTGAGCCGAAGGCAGTGGCTTAACTGACTGAGCCACCCAGGTGTCCCAAAAATTTTTTTTGATTTAAAAAAAATTATTAAAAAAAAAAAAAAAAAGAGGAGGTGAAGTTGTTGCTCCTGTCCCAGCTAAAATGTCGTGTGACCTTACACGTACCAGGCATTTTCACAGGCTTTAGCATACATCATCATATTACTGTTCACAGAAACCCAATGAGGTGGCTGTGATCATAATCTGCATGTTAGAAATGAAGACAATGAGGCTCAGAAAAGTTTTAAAACCTGCTCAGAGACCACACAACTAAAAAGTAGTGGAGCTGGGAAACAATTCCAGGTCCAACCCCAAAAGCCACCTGCAAAAAACTAAGGCTTTTCTAAATACTTCATGCTGCTCTGAAGGATTATTGACGTGATTCACAAATAACTTACTGTAAGTATATGCTTGTTTGTTACCTTTTAGGTCTTAGTTCCTGACAGTTATTTTCCCTTTTAACATGCCCTTGTTTGACTAGAACAGTATCACATGTCCTGGAGAATGTCTCATATTCTGGATTCGACTAGCTGTTTCTTCATGGCATCATTTTAAAGTTGTGCCTCCACTGTCTATACTTTTGGTGATTCAAAGTTAGACTGAAATTGAAAGCAGCCAAATCTCTGTTGTTTTTTTTATTTTATTTTAAGTTAAGAATATTTCATCCAGGGGCGCCTGGGTGGCTCAGTGGGTTAAGCCGCTGCCTTCGGCTCAGGTCATGATTCCAGGTCCTGGGATCGAGCCCCGCATCGGGCTCTCTGCTCAGCGGGGAACCTGCTTCCTCCTCTCTCTCTGCCTGCCTCTCTGCCTACTTGTGATCTCTGTCAAATAAATAAATAATTAAAAAAAAAAAGAATATTTCATCCGTGTTCTTGTGTATTTCCTTACTGCATCCAAACAGGAGGCACAAATGCTTGGCCACTCCACTGTCAGTGAATCTAAGATTAACGAGTGGATTCAGAGTTTAATCCCTCCATTTCACAGGGAATCTGGACCTTTAAATCCAAAATCATCACTGTCTATAAGGCTTTGGCACAACACCGCCAACATACTCAGTGTGTACAAATAAAACGTTATACCAAGTGACTCATCTCATATAGAAAATAACAGATGGAGTTCATTTAAGTCTTCAAGTAAAAGAAAACATCCCAATAGCTCATTCTACTCCTGACAAGCCCTCAGTAATTTTTTATTCAGTATTTCAAACATTTAAAGAAATTTAAGGGGCGCCTGGGTGACTCAGTGGGTTAAAACCGTTGCCTTCGGCTCAGGTCACGGTCCCAGGGTCCTGGGATCGAGCCCGCATCGGGCTCTCTGCTCAGCGGGGAGTCGGCTTCTCCCTCTCTCTGCCTGCCTCTCTGCCTACTTGTGATCTCTGTCAAATAAATAAAATCTTAAAAAAAAAAAAAAAGACTAAAAAAAAAATAAAGAAATTTAAGATCAAAGGTCAAGAGTTTCAGAGTCCAATCTTAAGCATCTTACAGTTCAGTATTAGTTCTTATTTTTTTGAATCCTGCACATATCACAGAGATAACGTGCCCAACTCCACTTTACTTCAAAGGATTTGGAAGGAGGGTAAAATGAAATATGAAAGTTAAGAAAAAGTTGGGCACAGCAAATATTTATTCTCATGAATTAAATTTTATCCAGAATGAGAAAGAATAAAGTAAATTAAAAGCTTGCAAAGCCACTGAAAGACAATAAAGTAAATGCTTCAGAAGCTAGTGCAATCCAAATTTGAAGAGATGCTGTGAATGAATTACTAGAGAACTGCCCCTTCCTGCAGCATCAGCGTATCAATGCTAGCACTCCTGTAATTCACTTACTGAAAACTGGCTGCTACCATTTAACTATTTTACTGAAAGCTACATTATACAAGATTTAATTCTCAAACAAAAATCATGTTTAACATGGCCCATGTTAAAATAGAGGGATCAAAGAAATAAATCAATAAATAAAAATACAATAGGGGAACCAAATCAGTAACCTTGACTAGCACAGAACTTGATTTCAGCACCCATCCTCCAAGCTGGTGAATTTCCTAAACTGAAACCGGAAAATGCCTTACGTTTAATCTTAAAAGTCACTGTCTTTCATCTAAAAAAATATACTTTTTAAACATCCTATAACTTGGAAAATATTTAGCATAAACCAAAGAAACAACTCCTTCAGCAAAGATTACACTCTTACATTGTTCTGAAAATAAATGCTCTCTAGAATATTATGAGCATAAATGATTTGTTCCCAACTGGGACCTTGGGAGAATCACACCTCAGACCAACCTACCTTAATTTACCACCAAAGAAACCTTCAACCATACTTTGCGTTTTGGTGAAGGTTTTGGGCTTAGTAACTGTCTCATCAAATGTCATTTCGGAAGACTAATGTGAAACACACCAAGCTAGCTACTCTTGATTTTTATATCAGAAAATATATAAAAGCTGAGCAGTTTTCCCTGTACCACCTCTCCAAGGTAGGTTTTAAGAATTTTCAGCTTCCATCATCAGGAAGATTCCACTTTTTTTTTTTTTTTTTAATTATAAAATCTCTCGACCACTGGTGTCTCAAATTCTCACCATGACATCATTATTATGCTTTGAAGTTACTGACAATGGCTATTCAATTGTGCTAAATGGTTTGTTTATACACAGTCGCTACAGTGCCACCATCTGAGCAAAAGAAAGCAGAGTGCACATTGTAAAATAAAGCGTAAGTAGCAGGTATGTGTCTTTCAAAATTCTGCTAAGGAGGAAACTTCATATTTAAATATAACTGGTGAACTTATCAGAAAAATCTCAAACAAGATTCTGTTAGGATGGAACCAAATAAGGAAAATTACCCAAAGTACATCAAAGAGCAGATTTTTTAACAAAGATACTATATGCCCCTGCAAAAAAAAGACCATAGCAAGACAGACAATACATAAGAATTTTGTGTTCCAGCACAACCCAGAGTTGGGGGAAGGAGAGAAATGCTTGGAAAAACTAACAATAGTAAGCTTAAATACAGAAATCTTAACTTTAAATAGGTAAATTCTTACCTCCCACTGTAAGTGAGGTGGGATATTCCGTATCTGAAGTTTCCGGATCCTGCAGAAGAATTAAAATGTTTTATAAAAGAAAAAAATATGAAAGCAAAAGACATTAATAGCCAACACAGATTTTTTTGAAGTTATTTAACATATAAACTTTTTACTAACTACATACAAACCAATGTATAACAAGAAAATGCAGCCCAAGGAGGAAAAAGGAGACCAAGCTGATCACAGGATCACATTAAGACTATCTGGAGATCCAGCATCATTGGATTATTACAGTTTATTTTAAAAGCTACTAAGGGACACCTGGGTGGCTCAGTGAGTTAAACATCTGCCTTTGACTCAGGTCATGATCCTAGGGTCCTGGGCTCAAGTCCCACATCAGTCTCCTTGCTCAGCAGGGAGCTTGCTTCTCACTCTGCCTCTCCCCCTGCTTGTGCTCTCCCTCTCTCACTCAAATAAATAAATAAAATCTTAAAAAAAAATAATTAAAAGCCACTAAAATTAGTTTTTAAGTTTTTTTTTTTTTTAAGTAATCTTCACAACCAATGTGAGGCTCAAACTTAAAACCCCAAGATCAAGAGCTGCATGCTCTACTGAGCCAGCCAGTGTCCCTAAAATTGGCTTTTTAAAATTATAATATTTGAGAAACACTTCACCTGGTGACTATATTCTAAATTCAAACCCTCAAGCCTCAAATTAAGCATACCAGGACACAAACAAATCCATACAATAGTTGTTCTTAATCTGAGATCACAGCCAAGGGGTCCATAGATAGATACAGGGAACCTAGATGGGGCGATAAAGATCACCTATTTATTTTCCACTATCTCCTAACTGAAAAAAAAATTTTTTTTTCCAAGATTTTATTTATTTGACAGAGAGAGACAGCCAGAGAGGGAACACAAGCAGGGGGAGAGAGAGAGAGAGAGAGAGAGAGAGAGAGAGAGAGAAGCTGGCTTCCCACTGAGTGGGGAGCCCCATGCAGGGCTCGATCCCAGGACCCTGGGACCATGACCTGAACCCAAGGCAGAAGCCCAACGACGGAGCCACCCAGGCACCCCCTAACTGAAATTTAGTACCTCCTTTAATTGTGAATGTTGCATTAAACTACAGTAGAACCACACTACTTGTAATTTTGACATTAATATACATCAGATATTTTCATATCACATTAACTTGCTGCAGATTTTTATCATCTACACCCAACTCTGTGAAGTTCAGATGTGTTGCCAGAACTTATTATGTAAAGCAGTACATATTTACTACAAGTTTTAACATTTTGTTAACAGTATTTCAAAATAAGTGACTTCCTTCATAATCCTATGTACTTTATTTACATTATGCATTGAAAAACATCCTATGAGGTCTGTAAGTTTCAGGCTACCAAGTACAGAAAACACTAAAAATCCCTGACTAACCTTACTAACACTGTATCTTAACTAACTCAAATTAAGATAAAAATTTAAAACAAATAGTTTGAATTTTCTAATTAGTAGTTATATGAAAGATCTTTAATGAATGTATTTAGCTCGGTATTACTTATTGAGTACACCTAAACTGACAGTTTCTACAGTCATTATATAATGCTCAAAAATGTTATCTAAGGTTTCTGCTTTCATTAAGTTCATGGAATTTTTGTTAAGCCTAAAACTTTTCCAATTGAAATTGGCATTTGGGGGGTGCCTGGGTGGCTCAGTGGATTAAGGCCTCTGCCTTCGGCTCGGGCCATGATCCCAGGGTCCTGGGATTGAGCCCCGCATTGGGCTCTCTGCTCAGCGGCGAGCCTGCTTCCCCCTCTCACTCTGCCTGCCTCTCTGCCTACTTGTGATCTCTCTGTCAAATAAATAAACAAAATCTTTAAAAAAAATTTAAAAAAAATTGGCATTTGGAAATGTGCATCCTCTCTTTACTGGTCAAAAACGCTGTCAATTTGTCTCCTTACCTACTCAAACTTGCTATTTGAGTTATTTAACATTTTTTATATTGACTTGTATATAAAACATTTCATCACTATGATGGTTTAATTGACACCTAATATAATTCTAAACATCTCAGCATCTTACTTGTACGAATCTTTGTGTTATACATTCAACTCTTAGCTATTATATCTATGTGTGTAAATTGGATATTGCCTAACTCATTGTATGTGTAATTATTAACATGAAGTTTTCAGGGTGCCTGGGTGGCTCAGTGGGTTGAAGCCTCTGCCTTCAGCTCAGGTCATGATCCCAGGGTCCTGGGATCGAGGCCCACATCGGGCTCTCTGCTCCGCGGGGAGCCTGCTTTCTCCTCTCTCTCTCTCTGCTTGTCTCTCTGCCTACTTGTGATCTCTGTCTCTCAAATAAATAAATAAAATCTTAAAAAAAAAAAAAAACTATTAAGTTTTCAAGGGCGCCTGGGTGGCTCAGATGGTTGAGCATCTGCCTTTGGCTCAGGTCATGATCTCAGGGTCCTAGGATTGGGCCCCACATCGGGCTCCTGGCTCAGTGAGGAGTCGGTTTCTCCCTCTCCCTCTCCCCTTGCTTATGAGCTCTCTCTCTCTGTCTCAAATAAATAAATAAAATCCTGAAAAATAAATAAAAGGTAGCAGTTTCATTATGAAAAAAATTAAGTTTTCATATCTTAATACCCCCCAAAATCCCCAACCTTAGTTCAAATGCCTATATATATATACACATATATGTATATATGTGTATATATACATATATATGTATATATGTATATATACATATATACCTAGGTTAAATATTATACACAATAATATTTAATATAATGCATATATACTCTCCTCTTCTACCCCTTCCTTCAACACTGCCAGAGGGAGAAAGGAAGGAAGAGATATTAATTATGTGCAATTATAATATAGGTGCCACACACAAATTCATCCCAGGAATTTTTAGTCAACTATCCATTTAAGAAAAAAAAAATGATTAGCAACTGGGCTTAACATATCAAGTGAAATAATTAAATTACTTAACTTCTAAAATTAGAAGTTTCCCTTCCCTGGTCAAGTAATCATTTATTTTGATATACCACAACAAAACACAACTTAGACCACATCCATAACCTAGTCCTTTCTTCCTTGCATTCCCTTCAAAGCATGAGAACAAATACATGTCCGATACCACCTATCCCCTAGGGAACTATAAAGAACATGTAGATTAACCAAACTCAGGTACATTTTGTTTGTAATCATAAACTAAGGAGGAAGGAAAAAGCAGTTTTATATTATTTTTATGGGGCAGTAAAACAAAGCACAATCATCAGGGACAATACAACAAAGAGATGGCAAGAATGTCAATTTAAGAAAGAAATTTTCAACCACCATCTCAGTCTCAGAATTTACAATGAAATAAATGCTAAGTCTGAAATCTGTTTGAAATAACTCATGTGCTAACAAATGCTAAAGCTGCAGGACACATACTATCTCTCTGTTTTTAGATAAGTTTTCTACTTCCCAAAAAAGCCTTTAAAAATATACTCCATTGGGGTACCTGGGTGGCTCAGTCAGGCATCAGACTCTAGACATCAGCTCAGGTCTTGATATTGGGGTCATGAATTTGGGCCAGGAGTTGAGCTCCACACCCAAATTTACACACACACACACACACACACACACACGCTCTCTCTCTCCCCCCTAAGAGATCTAACACACAAGTTACACAATTGCTATATATTGCTTTAGCTAGCAGAAAAGTTGCTCAACATTGTGTAATATTTACCCTGCGTAAGCAAGGAAGTAAGATTTACTACATACATGTAAGTACACATATGCAAGTACTAAGTCTTTTTTTTTTTTTTTTTTAAGATTTTATTTGAGAGACCAAGAGGGAGAGCAGAGCAAGAGCTAGAGAGCAGAGCGAGAGCAAGAGCACAAGTCCAGAAGGCAGAGCCAAAGAGCAGAGCAAGAAAGAGAGCAGAAGTGGGGCGGGAAGGGGGCGCCCCTGCCCCGCAAAGGGAGAGGGAGAAGCAGGCTTCCCAATGAGCGGGAAGCCCATGCAGGGCTCAATCCCAGGACCCTGAGATCAAGGACATGATCCCAGGACCTGAGCCGAAGGCAAACCATTAACTGACTGAACCACTCAGGCATCCCTGCAAGTACTAAGTTTTATTCAAACACCCGTCAGTAAGAATCAGCAGCACAGTATTAAGAAACTAAGTATTCATCCCCATTGACTCTTTCCCGGGCATATATATATTATAGAAATTTTCCCCCAAAAGTACACATTTAAGGGAATATACAGAGTTTAGGTCAGCTAGCAGGTGATTATTCATATCACAAAAATAAATACCACTTCACAGGGCTCCCAAGAAATTCTTTAAATACAATACCATCTTTTGTACATTGGAAGTAATCCATTACCCATGTTCTCCCAACACATTCTTCAAAATGTACATCCAACGCCATTTACTTATTGGAAGTTACTCCAAAATAATTATTTCCCTTAAATGGCTGTCCAATTTCCATTATCTGATTCTCTCAAGTTTCATTTTAGACAAACATTGGGATTATTTTCATATAGTGTTTTCACATCTAGAGTTGTACTTTCCCACTTACAGTAAAGTTATCATAACCTCTGCAGTTTCTCCCCTGCTCCTAACCCCATGCTCCCTCCTCAACAGTCCAAAAGCCAAAAGGCTCAACATTAAAAGAGACCAAGCAAAGGCATGAATTCTGACCATCCAGCACATAAACACAAACTTCTGACCTGGCAAGACCTTGAGAACACCCATCCCTCTGCTGCACTCAGCAAGTTAACCGTGCACAACTAAAGCACTAGATTACCTGCTTGCTCCCTTCCGCAGTACATCCACTGAAACTGAAGCAATACAGAAAAGATCAGCCTGGCTCCTGAGCAAGGATGACACACAAAATTCACGAAGCATTCCATATTTTTTAGAATTTGAGAGAGAGAGAGAGAGAGCTTGTGTGCTCACGTGTGCCTAGGAGTGGGAAGGGGGGCAGAGGGAGAGAGCCGCACAAGCACCTCCAGCAGACTCCCCACTGACAGCAAGGCTGATGTGGGGCTCAACCCCACCACCCCGAATTCATGACCTGAGCAGAAATCAAGAGCTGCATGCTCAATCAACTGAGCGACCCAGGCGCCCTGCATTCCATATTTTTGTAAGTTTACTGTATATAAATTTTCCTTTTTTTTTTTTTTCCCTGCTCAGTTATTATGTTTTTAGATTTTCCCTAATAATACAAGTAAATCCAGGGGTGCCTGGCTGGCTCAGGTGACAGAGTGTGTGACTCTGCATCCCCAGGTCATGAGTTTGAGCCCCACATTGTGTGGAGATTAATCATTTTTTTAAAAGATTTTATTTATTTGACAGAGAGATCACAAGTAGGTGGGGGGGGCAGGCCCCCTGCCTCGCAGAAAGCAGGATGCCAGGACCCTGAGATCATGACCTGAGCTGAAAGCAGAGGCTTAACCCACTGAGCCACCCAGGGGTCCCTAGAGATTACTTTAAACAAATAAATAAAACAACTTTAAATTCTATTTAAAAAATAATACAAGTAAATCAAGTTCATTCATATTTAAAAAAAGAAAAAAAGACTATTACCTGCTTTACTGATCTCCCATCCCAGCTTTTAAAATTAGGTTATATTTAGCTTTGATTCTAAATAGTTAACAATCAAGAAAATCAATACGAACATATTTCTAACGTATGATTATGTAATCACTCAAATTCAGTTTAACTCTCAGCAAAGTGAGCTGGTGTTCTACTCCACTTAAAGTACATCTAAGTAATATCAGGATTAGATGCCATAACACAGAAACTGATTAATTAGGTCGCCTCACTCTCTGTTGTGCTCAGAACCTGAACAGTGCTTGGCACCTAAGAAGCACGCAACTGAGAGTTACATTAAAATTTGTTACAATCTGTACTTGGGGGAGAAAAACACAAGACTCACAGATCTGCCAATCAGAAACTACTAGCATTTCCAATGATTTTCCTACAGCTCATAAGACTGAAAACAGCACCAGCACATGTTCTCTCTAAACAGGAAAAGAAACTATAAAACCATCACTGCTCCTGAGTGATTTACATAAATTCCTTGGTATCAGATATCTATTCTATTTCCAACCTCTTAATAAATATCCTTGTACAGTTGGTTTATTCCTATCAAGATACTAAGGAGGGGCGCCTGGCTGGCTCAGTCAGTAGAGCTTGCTTCTTGTGATCTTGGCTTTGGGAGTTCAGGCCCCACCCTGGACACAAAGCTTACATTTAAACAAAATAAGGAGCACCTGGGTGGCTCAGTCGTTAAGCTTCGGCCTTCAGCTCAGGTCCAGGATCCCAAAGTCCTAGGATCGAGCCACACATCAGGCTCCCTGCTCAGTGAGAGGTCTGCTTCTCCCTCTCCCATTCCCCCTGCTTGTGTTCTCTCTCTCTGTGCAATAAACTTTTTTAAAAATAAAATTAAAAATAACCAAAAAACACCCCAAAAAGATAGACATGTGTGGACTTGATCTCTCTTAGGTCTTCACTCTTTTTGCCATTTATTTGATGGAAAGGTCACAAATCCTGCATCATTACTCATTGTGGATTTTATCCATAGTATCCTTTTTGTGTCATTTTCAATAAACTATTTACTATATTGAATTTGATATACGTTTTATCTTTTTTAATATAAAAAATTACACATCTATGAATCCACCTACCCAAATAATTAGAGCAAGACAATTAAAGCTACCCATGCTTCTCTCCCACCCCAAATGCCTGCCTCCTGGAATGTACATCAATATTCGTAGCCCTTTCGAAATGAATTTTAAAGGGACTCTGGGTGGCTCAGTTGGTTGAGTTAAGCGGCTGCTTTCAGATCATTGTATCAGGGTCCTGGGATCAGGTCCCATGCTGGGCTCCCTGCTCAGTAGGAAAGTCCATGAGTAACCCAAGAGAGCCATATACTGCATTTGGTTGATTATGATTCTAGTCTCATAATCCGCATGGTTTCTTTTTTTTTTTCCTTGCAACTTACGGCGGGGCGGGGGGGCCAAACCTGTCATTTGTCCTATAGTTTCTCACTGCCTGGATTTTGCTAATTATAGCCCTATGATGGTATTTAATATTCTCCTCCATCCCCTCTGTAATTAGATCTGAAGATTCCATTTGTATTTTTATTGCTGCTTGTTTGGGAGAGACAATAATATACCCTAAGAGGTGTCTTATACTGGGGGCACGTGGCTGGCTCAGTCAGAGGAACATCCAACTCTTGAACTTGGGGTCCTGAGTTCAAGCCCCATGTTGGGCGTAAAGATTAAATAAATGAAACTTTAAAAAAAAAAAAAAAGGAAAGAAAGAGAGAAAGTGACTTGTACTTCTAGGAAGAGATGTCTGTCTGTAGCTATCCTCCTGTGATGTTGTAATCACCAACGATCACTGCCAAAATCCATTATTTCATTCAGGATTGAAAGTGGTTTTCTCATTTATGTCTTCTGTGACTTTTTTATTCAGCTTGAGTTCTTCCATGAAGAACAACTTTCCCCTGTCGAATACCTGGATACTCCGAACAGTCAGCACAGTGAAGACAGGATAAATCCTTGATTCTTGCCCTTCTGCAGATGGTTTTGCGCTCTTTATCACATCCCCTCACTCACCTCTGATTGCATCCACAGCGTAGACAGACCCATGTACCATGAGGCTGTCCTGCCTCCCTCCACCCCAAGGCACACATCTTACACATCTCTGTTTTACCTCAGAGCTTTCTCCAAAGCCTCAGAAGAGTACAGGAGGAGCCTGGAAGCAACGGAGAGATGAAACCCTCAAGACAATCCAGTTCACAAGGGAAGGGAACTAAGCAACAGATAAAGGCCCATCTTCAGCTAGGAGAGATTCTATACATTCCTCTAAGGTCCACCTTCCTTATGGCAATCTCAGTAAAGCACCTTTCGTTGGTTTTTCTTAACTCCCCATTACACTCTCCCCATTCCCTCACTCTTGCTTCCTGGAATCCCGTCCAAAATAAATCAGTTTCATGCAAATCTTCATCTCCATCTCTTCTCCCAGGAGTTCAAAGACACGGCTATTTCAAACTTTACAGAATAATAAGTTGGTGCTCTGGCATTGTCCTAAGATAACCAAATGTTTTTTTCTGTATCATCATAAATTCACAGAGTCCTGGGTATGTGGAATGTATCAATCCATTGCATTAATTCCTCCTGATGCTCAAATTGCCCCATCTTTGGCTAGCCAGTGCAAGCTTCTTCATACTCACTCCTGCACCTTGTGACAAGACTCCAGTCATCTCTGACTGCGCCTCTGCCTTCTGTTAGGACATGATAATCCGGCTTCAACTGGTATATCTCCTAGTCCCTCTACAATCAGCTTTTTACACATAAACTGCTAGTCCTTATTATTAGTCAGAAATAATACACTGAGACACAATCTAGTCACTAGAGTGCTCATTAAGTTGCTCATTGCTCTTAGGCCACAGCTGGAAAACAGACATTCTGTTTCAAAGAGAAATAAACCATGTATTCTTGCAGATTATTTCCAATTCAAATTTCAGATTACTAGGTTGTTGCCAAGTGTCTTTCTTATTTGCGTCTTTACTTCACTGTAAAGTTTGATAGCAGCAAAGAATATAAACAAGGAAATGCTGTTACGGATGGAATGCTTGTGTCCCCCCAGCCTCCCCAAATTCCTATGTTACAGCCCTAACCTCCAACACGATGGTATTACAAAGCTGGGCCTTTGGAAAGTACTCAGGCTTAGTTAGATGATGTCATAAGGATGGAGTCCCCAGAGGATTACTATCTTTTTTTTTTTTTTCTTGAAGACTTTTTTTTAGAGCAATCTCTACCCTGAACATGGGGCTCCAACTCACAGCCCCATCAAGAGGTGCCTGTTCTTCTAAGCCAGCCAGGCACCCCAGGATCACTATCTTTGTGAGAAGACAGACCACAGCTCTTTCACTGGTACATGCTGAGGTGAAGCCATGTGAGCCACAGCACGAAGGCAAGAAGGCATCTCTCCACAGGCCACGAAGAAAGGGCTCTTATACCAAGAACCGAAGCATCTGACTGCACTTTGATCTTGGACTTCCCAGCCTCCAAAAAGGTGCTTAAGAAATGTCTGCTGTTTAAACCACCCTGTCTGTGGTACTTTGCGATAGCAGCCACACTGCCTAAGACAGTGTCTATCTCACTCAATCTTCACAGTCAGCACTTTATCGATTAGGAAACAAAGCGTAAGTTTAACCTGCCCGAATACTAACTGCTCAAGTCTAGCAGGGTCAGTACCAATCCCCACACTTTCTGGCCAGAGACTACTTTCTTAACTACACTATGTTCAATCACTCATTTCACTTATAATCCAACCAGTTTCCGTAGTGTAGTGGTTATCACGTTCGCCTGACACTTATAATCCAACCAACAATGTAACCATATCGAATGACTTCAGAAAGATTAAAAGGATGTAATTTTTATTACACCCTCAAGGTCAAATATAGGCTAACCTTATGCAAAATTTTCACTTTATCCCACTGCTTTAAACCAAACAATGATCATTACAAATCAAGATTCAATACTGACATTAAATGGACAAAGTTACTTATTATACCAAGAAAGGAAGACAGCAATGCTAAAAACAAAGCTAACTCAACTGCCTCAAGATAGCAGGACAACTGCATACACAGGCACCCAGGCATTTAGGAAGGCAGACATTTCACAGTAAGTCCTAATGCAAGAAATAAAAATGTATTAACTTGCAATATTCTGTCCAAATTACCTACAAATCCTGAATGTACATTTTGTTCATCTTACTTCCCCCAAAAGGCTCTGTTGCACTCCCTTCTTTCTACCAACACTTATACAAATTAAGGAAATCACTGATTTCTCACTTCATAGTAAGACTGAGGCTCTCTTCACAATCTAACAGGCTAACACCAGCAGAAGGCAGGAAGAGAAAACCAAGTGTAACTTGTAACAGGTTTCTCTCTGCCTTCTTTAGGCAAGGAAGTGGGATACACGGTCCACATTTGGACCAGTCATTTTCCAAAAAGAAGCGAAGCCTGTAGGTTTAGAGCAGTATAGTGTGGCCTCTTTGACCCACCACTTGGAGGCACTCTGTACCAACCACAGACTATCATTCCAGCTGGGCCAACCAATTCAACCTATACCCTAAAAGGAATTTGTTCAACTTGGCCAAATTCAATATTGCTAATTACTTATATTAATAATAGCATTCAATGTGTTATATATATGTACATATATATCATTTGATTTTATACAGTTATTATTTTTTTTAAAGAAGTAGACCTTTTAAAGGTCTACCTCAATTTTTCAAGAGTTTAATACACATTGCTGATTAAAAGTAGCAACTGGCATTAACCTTGCCTCATCACTGACTTGGACAGTCTCTTATCAAAGCCTCTGACTCAAGGATTCTTTTTTTTTTAATTGTTTTTATTAACATATAATGTATTATATGCCCCAGAGATACAGGTCTGTGAAGGATTCTCTTATGTTTCCTCATACAAAGCTGTAGCATGCTCAAAGACCTAGCCTTAAATTTGTAAATAGAGAAAACTACGAAGCACCCAGAGACCCAAGTAAAAGGACCATTACACACTCTGGCTGGAAGAATCATGGGTGGCTTTCCATTTTTTTGGTTTTGTTCTACAAATAAAATAAAACTTCCTTATTGTTGAGGGGGAAATCAACCTTATTTCCAACCTGTAGTATAGAACCTAAGATAAAGCAAGAGAAACCAGTTCTAAATTCCAACAGTCCTAACTAACTCTGTAACATCAGTGCTCTCTCTGCCAAAGATTTTACAGTCTAGGAGAAGAAACAGACATTTTAGGGCAGTCTTAAAGAAGTGTCAGTAAAAACAGAAAGGAGGGAGCAACATGGAAATTTAGGAGTAAATCAAGTAGAACTAAGAATCTGTTAAAGGGGTGCCTGCGTGACTCAGTTTAAAAAGTCTGACTTTGGCCCAGGTCATGATCTCAGGGTCCTGGGATCAAGTCCTACACTGGGCTCTCTGCTTAGCAGGGAGTCTGCATCTCCCTATTTTGCTTCCCCCTACTTGTGCTCTCTCATTTGCACTGTCAGATAAATTGATGAAATCTTAATGGGGCACCTGGGTGGCTGAGTCACTAAACATCTGCCTTCAGTTCAGGTCATGATCCCAGGATCCTGGGATGGAGCCCGGCATCTGGCCCTCTGCTCAGCGGGAAGCCTGCTTCTCCCTCTCCCACTCCCACTGCTTGTGTTCCCTCTCTTGCTGTGTCTCTCTCTGTCAAATAAATACATATCTTTTTTTAAAAAATTATGAAAAAAAATAAATAAATAAATTTTTAAAAATTAATGAAATCTTTAAAAACAACTGCTAAAAACTGAATCCCATTTTTTGGATTGACAAGGAGTCACAAGTACTGTTAAAAAAAAAAAAAACAAAAAACAGGTGCCTGGGTGGCTCAGTGAGTTAAGCCTCTGCTTTAGGCTCAGGTCATGGTCTCAGGGTCCTGAGATGGAGCTTAGGCTCAGGTCATGGTCTCAAGGTCCTGAGCTCGAGCCCCACATCGGGCTCTCTGCTCAGCAGGGAGCCTGCTTCCCCCTCTCTCTCTGCCTGCTCTCTGCCTACTTGTGATCTCTGTCAAATAAATATAAAATCTTTTTAAAAATAAATAAAATAAAATGAGAAATTTCAGGGTCCCAGTGCAGACCTCCTAAATTAGAATCTCTGAGGTAGGCTGGAGAAACGTGGTTTCACACACACTTAAGTCTGGGGACCACTAATGTCTATTTGACAGGGCAAGTCCCGTGAAGGCTAAATTATTTCTATCTTATTCACTATTGCATATACAAGTGCTTAGCAAATTGCCTGGCTCATAATGAGCAATTAAAGCTATATTGTTTAAATAAGGAATAAATGAATAAAAGTCACAAGTGAAAATCTTAAGTGTTTCTTTCGTCATCTCCTAACTCCCAGATCCCCATGGGAACCACACCGTGTTGTAGTCCCCTTAAATAAAACAAGTGTACTTATGTTTTAAAGTTGCACACCTTGGGGGGCCTGGGTGGCTCAGTGGGTTAAAGCCTCTGCCTTCGGCTCAGGTCATGATCCCAGGGTCCTGGGATCGAGCCCCTCATTGGGCTCTCTGCTCAGCAGGGAGCCTGCTTCCTCCTCTCTCTCTCTCTGCCTGCCTCTCTGCCTACTTGTGATCTCTGTCAAATAAATAAATAAAATCTTTAAAAAAATAATAAAAATAAAGTTGCACACCTTATCTTCATCTATGTAGAATAGTCTCACAGCCGTAACTGTATGAATGAAAACTTGACCAAAGCCAAGGGTATAGGCTGGCAGAGTCCAAGAAAGGCTAAAATGTTTTTCTGTGTGTTGTTCCTATTACTAATGTTTGCTAGACACACTCCTATCTCTCTTGTAGGAGACAATGTCCCATCAATGAAGGAATATAGTCAAAATCCTTACACTTCCTTAGGATAAGTGCAAGGCAATACAAGATTTTATTTATTTACTGGACAGAGAGAGATACACAGAGAGAGACAACACAAGCAGGGGAAGCAGAAGAGGGAGAAGCAGGCTTCCTGCCAAACAAGGAGCCAGATGTAGAACTCGATCCCAGGACCCTGAGATCATGACCTGTGCTGAAGGCAAATGCTTAACAATGGAGGCCCCAGAACAGTGTTCTAAAATAGTTGACTTAATAGGACACAAATTCCTGAATAAAGATTTCTGTAGTCTTCAATCTGAATCTAAAACTTGACTTTAAACAAAAAAGTCACCGCCAGTATTTCAACCAACCACAGAAACACATGCAGTTGAACATTAGGGAGTTACTATTTAAATAAAAAGCTCACTGCCTGGAAAACTCAAAGTACAGCATTAACACAATATACCAAATTACACATATCTTCCTTGAAAATTAAGGAGATCACAAGGAAATACTCAGATACAAAATGTCTAATATGTTTGAGTCACACTGAAAATTAATCATACCCCCCCACCAAAAAGCAAATTACTCATTCCCATATTTTTCCAGTTAATTTTATAAATACCGATACATTTTTTCCAGCAAGACTCATTTTTAAAAAGTGATTTTAAAAGCTGTCTGAATTAAAACAATTCTGTCCAATGGAATAACCACTAGCTGCATGAAGCTGGAAATGTGGCCAGTCCAGTCTGAATTGATTTGTTCTGTGAGTATAAAATTTAACAGATTTTGAAGACTTCATGCCAAAAAAAGTATAAAATCTCTCAAAAGGGGTGCCTGGGTGGCTCAGTTAGTTAAGTGTCCACTTGATTTCAGCTCAGGTCATGATCCTGGAGTCATGGGATCAAGCCCTTTATCAGGGTCTGTGCTCAGTGCGGAGTCTGCTTGTCACTCTCCCTTGGCTTATGCTAAACTTTTTGGCCAATTACATTAACATGGTAAAGAAGACCAAGAGTTTCTTCCTTTGAGAGGGGCACTGGCTGGCTCAGTTGGAAGAGCATGCAACTCTTTGAGCCTCACTTTGGGTGCAGAGATTACTTAAATAAATAAAACTTTAAAAAAAAAAAAAGCTTTATGATAATCTGTGTTTTTTCTTTAGAACTTCACTAACTATATTTCACTATATTTCCAAATTATATTCTTACTTCCAATTACAATCTGGGGGGAAAAAAAGTGACAAGTTTCCAAGCAGCGATGGTAAAATCTAAATAAACTTAAAGAACCCAGATGCTAGAAAATGCAACAGCTCCACTTTCTGCTGTATTTAGAAGGGGACATGTTAAAACTGCCTATCATGGGTGCCTGGCTGGCTCAGTCAAGACAATCTAACATGTAGTATCATGCTTATAATCCGTTTGATTGGGGCACCTGGTTGGCTCAGTTGGTGGAGCACACAACTCTTGATCCCGAGGTCCTGAGTTTGAGTCCCAAGTCAGGCACAGAGATTACTTAAAATAGTATTAATTTTAAAAATAATCAGTGTAATTATACCCAAACACACAGTATCTATGACTCACATGTCTAAAACCATGAAGGACAGGCTCTCAAAGGAAGAAACTCTCAGTCTTCTTTACCATGTTAATGTAATTGGCCAAAAAGTTTAGCATAAGCCAAAAAGAGGTGGGGCATTGAGCACCAAAGGTATACAACTATACAAGGCTCTCACCTTTGCACAGTACATACAGTACATAGCCTCAAGTGTGCCCACAGCACATCTACCTGCCCTCAGGCATTCTCTGTAATAGTGACACCAGGAGTTTAAAGTGGCCCTTTCCATCCTGCCGTCCAGCCCTTTCCTAAATATTTGTTCTAATTCTTAGCTTTACTATTAGAAAAATTATCACAAACTAAATCTGTCATTAGCAATCTGTACAGGGCATTAAAATTTTAGTGGACTGGGCTTTAAACTTTAACACCTTATAAAAATGTTGGAATAAAAGCTTATGCATTTTCGGGGCACCTGGGTGGTTCAGTAGTCAAGCGTCTGCCTTTGGGTCAGGTCATGATCCCAGGGTCCTGGGATGGAGCCCTAAGCCTGGCATCCGGCTCCCTGCTCAGCAAGAAGCCTGCTTCTCCCTCTCCCCCTCCCCCTGCTTGTGTTCCCTCTCTCTCGGTCTCTGTCAAATAAATGAATAAAATCTTAGGGAAAAAAAAAAAAGCTTATGCATTTTCAAAACACTTAAAAGAACGTGTTAAATGGTAAAGCACTTTAATTAATTGCCCAAAGACAGACTGGTAGAAACAAATGCAAAATGTAAATCATCAGAACAGGCCATCCACCAGGGGGCAGCACACAAACACATCCTTAATCACCATTTGTCCACTTACCAGGTCATTTTAATTCTCACCCAGGCTTTGGAAGGGTTGGGAAAGAACCTAAGTCAAAGTTTTAACTTTTTTTTCAAAGTTAAAAAGAGTTTCAAAGAGGTCTTACATACACTTATATTTAGCATACTCTACTGATGATTAAAACCAGAACACATCTTAAATTTGAGACTACGATGTCATTAACAAATATTTAGGACTCAGATTCCTTTCCCTACATATTTATCTGTTGGGACAGCCTTTAAGTATTTATTTACCCCTATGTTTAGAACTTAAGTATTTCAGGACCTGGGAAGGCTTTAAATATAGAAAGTGGGAAACTAGAAACTATCACAATTCTATTTTCACTTTGATACAAGCAGAGAAAGCAACAGAAAAAAATGCTGTATATGTAATTTGGTTTATCTCTTCAAAAGCCTGTAAATTCAGAGTCTTGACAGTTAGGAGACCAAACAAATAGGATCAAAACAACCAAACAACCAAATCTAATTTACTTATAACACACAGACATCTTAAAATTCTATAGACAGAAAAGACTACAGAATCTTAACAGCTCCCACCTCCTCCAGAAACTGCAAATGATCAGTCTGAAAGATTAAGTGCAGCACTGCATTTAAAGTTACTACCAATTAAGACAACCGCTAAAAAGATGCTAATGCACGTTTTGTATAAATTTGTTTTAACTGAATAAAATTACCATAAAATGTTAGTCTTTCTCCTTCAAAAGAGAAAATAATGCTTTTCTGTCTCCCTACCACCTGGGCACACAGGTTATCACTGGCGGGGCTCAATAGTTAAGATGAAAGAAAAATCGAACTGCAAATAAGCCAAGAGGTCAAACTGCAAATACCAATAGCTTTAAAACAGTCTCTTGAAACAGATTTATTATCAGTTGGCTACAGATTCACGGCATCTTGGGAATTTTAAAGTTTTGTTCAAATAATGAAGAACTGGGGCGCCTGGGTGGCTCAGTGGGTTAAATCCTCTGCCTTCGGCTCAGGTCATGATCCCAGGGTCCTGGGATGGAGCCCCGCATCGGGCTCTCTGCTCTGCAGGGGGCCTGCTTCCTCCCCTCTCTCTCTCTGCCTGCCTCTCTGCCTACTTGTGACGCTCTCTCTCTCTGTCAAATAAATAAAATCTTTAAAAAAAAAAAATGAAGAACTATTATTTTTGAAATTATTAATTCGCCATTTTTGTGTTTGCTTCATTACTGGAGTAACAAAAATTAATACATACTCAAACTTTGCTGAGACCAACCCCAGATTTCAAGAAGTTATAAGGTTTCAAAGTCAATCAAAAAGTTTCAGTCCTGCAGTATCTGGCTGGTTCAGTCAGAAGAGCATGTGACTTTCAATCTTGGGGTTCTAAGTTTGAACCCCATGTTGGGTATAGAGATTACTATAAAAGAACAAAATCTTTTTAAAAAGTTAAGTATCTATTTTAGGTTGTAGGTATTTTGAGGTTATTTTATAAAAACATCCACCTAGCCTACTGACAAATTTAGATGGAGGATAGCAGTATTTAAATCAAATTAAAACTAGTTACCAAAATTGTATGATTAACCAAGCCATTAGAAAGCATTTTAGTGAAATTTTAACATTTTAGTAAAATTTAACATTTTTAAGATTGGACTGTTATAAAAAAATTTTTTTAAGATTAATTTATTATTGGGGGGCAGTAGAGGGAGTGGAAGAGAAAGAATCCCAAAGTAGACTGCCCACTGAGTCCAAGCCCAGTGCAGGGCTGGATTCCTCAACTCTGAGATCATGAGCGGCAATAAGGAGCCAGAGGCCTGAGCCACCTAAAAGAAATTTTTTAAACGTAATCTCT
The DNA here is from genome assembly GCF_010015895.1 of Lontra canadensis. NCBI lineage: Eukaryota > Metazoa > Chordata > Mammalia > Carnivora > Mustelidae > Lontra > Lontra canadensis. The sequence goes on along the minus strand of NW_022630996.1, from coordinate 44,410,893 downwards.
ACCCCTGTGGGGCTCCAACTCATGACCCTGAGGATCAAGAGTTGCACACTCTACTCAATGACCCAGCCAGGAGCCCTGCACGATTATAAAATTTAGAACTAACTCTGAAAAAGTTAAACATTCACACAAATAAATCAAACACAACCAAACCTCAAATGTAAGATCTATGTATTTTGACCGTATAAAGTGTTATTTTTAAAATAAACTTAAGTTGAAGATACATAACTAATCAGATGTATTACACAGCATCAAATCACTAGCTGTAATTTCATTACATTTAATAACATCTAATTATGTAGTTTATACAAAAGCTGTTACTTGAAACAAGTCTATAAATTCAGAATCAGCCAGACCGATGTAAACTAAATGTTTTAAATTTCCACCTGGAATGAAAACACACTAGATTTCATTTCTTAAAAATTAATTAATGTAAATTTCACTTTATATCATTTCTGTTGTTAACAGCTTAAAAGCTAAAAATAGAGGTGCCTAGCTGGCTCAGTGTTGACCCTTGATCTCTGGGGGCTGAGTTCAAGTTCCATGTTAGGTGTAGAGATCACTTAAAATCTTTTAAAAAAAAAGAAAAAAGTGGCACCTGGGTGGCTCAGTTGGTTAAGCATCTGCCTTTGGATTGGGTCATGATCTCCAGGTGCTGGGATGATCCCCACCTTAGGCTCCCTGCTCAGTGGGAAGTCTGCTTCTCCCTCTTCCCCTCCACCCCACTCATGCTCAAGCACTCTCAATTAAATAAAAATCTATTAAAAAAAAATTTCTTGGGGTGCCTTGGTGGCTCGGTGGGTTTAAAGCCTTTGCCTTCAGCTCAGGTCATGATCCCAGGGTCCTAGGATGGAGCCCCGCATCGGGCTCTCTGCTCAGCGGGGAGCCTGCTTCCCCCTCTCTCTCTGCCTGCCTCTCTGCCTACTTGTGATCTGTCTGTCATATAAATAAATAAAATCTTTAAAAAAAAATTTTTTCTTTAAAATCCTGAACTATTTCTTTAAAGTTTACAAATCAAATTTCAGTCTTTTTTCGACTATTTTAGAAAGATTTTTCAACAAAAATTCTAATTTTAAAAACAGAACAGCAGGTTGGGAACCCAAAAAAGCTATTTAAGAACACCATTAGAAAAATAAACATTAAAAGTAAGATATTTTGGGGCACCTGGGTGGCTCAGTGGGTTAAAGCTACTGCCTTCGGCTCGGGTCTTGTGGGATCGAGCCCCTCATCGGGCTCTCTGCTCAGCAGGGAGCCTGCTTCCTCCTCTCTCTCTGCCTGCCTCTCTGCCTACTTGTAATCTCTGTCTGTCAAATAAATAAATAAATAAAATCTTTAAAAAAAAAAAAGTAAGATACTTTAAATACTGTTAGGGATATCTGCATGGCTTAGCTGGCTAAGCCTCCAACTCTTTCTAAAATTTTCTAAAACTCTTTTTAAAATTTTCTAAAATTTTAATTTTATTTATTTATTTGACAGAGAGACAGGAAGAGAGGGAACACAAGCAGGGGGAGTGGGATTGGAAGAAGCAGCTTCCCGCTGAGCAGGGAACCTGACCAGGGCTCAAGCCCAGGATCCTGGGATCATGACCTGAGCTGAAGGCAGAGCTCAACCAAGTCACTCAGGTACCCAAGAAAAGTATATATATTTTTAAAGAAATTTTTAAATTTTTATTTTTTTAAGATTTTTATCTATTCATTTGAGAAAGAGCAATGCATGGGAGCTCAAGCCTGGGGAAGGGAAGGGAGAAGCAGTCTCCCCGCTGAGCAGGGAGGCCGCTGTGGGGCTCCATCCCAGGGCCCTGAGATCATGACCTGAGCTGCAGGCTGACGCTCAACCGTTAAGCCATCCTGGCGTCCCTATTTTTTTTTGTTTAAGATTTTATTTCTTTATTTGACAGAGAGAAAGAAAGAGGGTGTAGGCACAAGAGAGAGAATAGTAGGCTCTCCACGGAGCAGGGAGGGAGCTCCACACGGGGCTCAATCCCAGGAATGTGAGCTAACTGTGGCTGCTTAACTGACTGAGCCACCCAGGCACCCCTATTTTCAAAGAAAAACTTTTTAAAAGGGGTGTCTGGATGGCTCAGTCAGTTGGGCACCCAGATCATAATCTGAGCTGAAGTCTTAATCTCAGGGTCATAAATTCAATCCCTGTGTTGGGCTCCATGCTGGGTATAGAGTGTACTTAATTAAAAAAAAAAAAAAAGTTTTTTAAACAAATTGAAGGGCGCCTGGGTGGCTCAGTTGGTTAAGCCTCTGCCTTCAGCTCAGGTTATGATCGCAGGGTCCTGGGATCGAGCCCCACATTGGGTTTTCTGCTCAGCGGGGAGCCTGCTTCCCCTGCCTCTCTGTCTACTTGTGGTCTCTCTCTCTCAAATAAATAAATAAAAAATCTTAAAAAAACAACAAAACAACAACAACAAAAAAAACCAAGTTGAGGGGCACCCAGCTGGCTCAGTCATTACAGCATGCATCTCTTGATCTCGGGGTTCTGAGTTCAAGCCCCAAATTGGGTGTAGAGATTTGCTTAAAAATAATATCTTAAAAACAAAGAAGCTGGGGGAAAAAAAATACTAAGAATTAAACTTAGAGCACTGAACTAATTCCAGTTAATGTAATATGTTATGTACATGCCCTTTAAATGGAATGATCTAAAATTTTCATAGGATTGGGTTGTTTTTTTGTTTTTTTAAGATTTATTTGAGAAAGAAAGAGACGGCATGAGCAGGGGGAAAAGAAGAGGGAGAAGCAGACTCCCTCCTGAGCCAGGAGCGCCATGCAGGGCTCAATCCCAGGACCCTGGGATCATGACCAGAGACAAAGATGCTTAGCCGACTGAGCAACTCAGGCACCCCAGTTTTGGGGGTTTAGTTTTTTTATTTTGGGTCAATACTGCACAACACATTTCTTATTCCCATAATTAATGATGGGAATAAAGCACAGGCTGGAATCTGCAGAAAATTATGTTAATCTGTAACAAGTACTAATAAGGAAATGAAACATTGTTAACATCCTATTAATAACAAAGACATTTGTGATCCTGGGGTCCTGAGATCAAGCCCCAGGGTCAGGCTCCCTACTCACCAGGGAACCTGCTTCTCCCTCTCCCTTTGCCCGTCCCCTGTTCATGCCGCCTGCCATGCACATTCTTGCTCAAATAAATCTTTAAAAAATAATAATAATAAATTAAAATTTAAAATAAACAAGTTTTAATGTATTATCAGCCCAGATATAGGAAAACTTACTTTATTCCTCAATCAAGACTTCACTATTTTGGAGGCACCTGGCTGGCTCAGTCCTTGAATCATGTGACTCTTGGATCCCGGGTCATCAGTTCAAGCCCCACACTGGACACAGTTTACTTTAAAAAAAAAAAAAAAAAAAAAAAAAAAAAGACTCCACTATTCTTAATAGTATTGAACATACTATATTACCACAATTTCCTCCCTCCCAACTTCCAAAACACTTTTTTTTTTTTTTTTTTTTTTTATAAAATTTTATTTGAGGGGTATCTGGGTGGCTCAGTCAGTTAACTGTCAGGTCATGATTGCAGGGTCTTGGGATCAAGCCCTGCATCGGGCTCCCTGCTCAGCCAGAACCCTGCTTCTCCCTCTCCTACTCCCCCTTGCTTGTCTTCCTTTTCTCACTCTCTGTCAAATAAATAAATAAAACCAAAGAAACATCACAACTAAATGCAATATATAATCTTGGATTAAAAAAAAAAAAAAGACAGTGGGACGATAGGCAAAATCTAAACATCTGTAGATTAAAATCTACTCTATCAGTGTTAACCTTTTAGTTTTGATAGTTTTACTATAGTCATGTAATAGAATGTTCTTGTTTTTAGGAAACGTACTGAAGTATTTAGAGGTGAATGGCAGTTCTGCAACTCACCCTCAAAATTTCTGGAAAAAACCCAGTAGTCCAAACTAAGATGGGACAACTAGATAGAGGGAGTATGGATCATCTGTACTGTATTTACAACTTTACTATAAATCGAAGTAAAAAGCTTTTAAAGCTCTCCCTTTAGACCACAACCCCTCCAACTACCATCCCATTTCTCTCATGTCTTTACAGCAATCTACCTGAAAGCCTATCCAGGCTCACTGTCTCTACCTTTTCTCCTTCTGTCTGCTCACAAACCCACACAATTCAGGGTTTCAGTCCTACTGCTCCATCAAAACTCCACCTATCAAAACACCAGTATGATAATGTTGTCAACTCCATTCTCGCCCTATTCTAAATTAATTGTCACAAGTGATGACTCTTTCTACTAAACACGGTCATCAAGTATCTGACTTCCAGGTACTTTTTCAAGATTCTCCTCCAACCTCTTGGACCTGTCCTTGGGCTCCATCCATCACTGGTTCCCCCTCCTGTTTACTATCTATTCACTGTCCTATCTCTACACGTCTAATAGGGATCTCAAACTTAACCTGACCAAACTGAACTCATTGTCTCCCCTATCCCTCATCATAGCACTCCACAATCTTGTTCATCACAATTAGTGAAAACTTCATTTTTCCAGTTGCTACAGATATATAAACTGTCAAGGTATCCTTGGTTCCTTCATCACTCCCTACACCCAGTTCTTCCATCTTTGCTCAAAAGAGAAGAGTCTAGGGCTGGCTGGGTGGTTCAGTTAACCCTCTGACTCTTGGTTTCAGTTCAGATCACGATTTCATGGGTCATGGGATCGAGCCCCACACTGGGCTCCACATTCAATGTAAAGTCTGCTTGAAAGATTCTCTCCCTCTGCTCCTGCCCACTCACGCTATCGCTGCCCCTCTCTCTCTGATTAATAAATAAATCTTAAAAAAAAAAAAAAAAAAGAAAAGAAAATAGATTCTAATCATCCATCACCAATACCACAAACACCTCAATAGCTCTGGTCCCACTATTACCATCTCTACCTACAATTATAATCTTCTCCTAACTAGTCTCCCTGATCCCATCCCACCAGCTCACCATGGTCTATTCTGAGAGATTTCCCTTTCAAAGATAAATCTCATCACAACTGTCCCTTCTAAAAACCCTTCCAGGGGCACCTGGGTGGCTCAGTGGATTAAGCCTCTGCCTTCAGCTCAGGTCATGATCTCAGGGTCCTGGAATCGAGTCCCATATCGGGCTCTCTGCTCTGCGGGGAGCCTGCTTCCTCCTCTCTCTCTGCTTGCCTCTCTGCCCACTTGTGATCTCTCTCTGTCAAACAAAATCTTTAAAAAAAAAAAAAAAAAAAAAAAAGAATAAAAAAATAAAAACCCTTCCAGGAGACCTGGGTGGATCAGTTGGTTGAGGGTCCAACTCTTGATTACAGCTCAGGTCATGATCTCAGGGTCATGAGATTGAGCCCTGCATGGTGCTCTGCTCTCAGCAGAGTCTGCTTGTCCCTCTCCTTCTGCTCCTCCCTGGCTTGTGCATGTGTACGTGCTCACTCCAAATAAGTAAGTAAAATCTAAAAAAAAAAAAAAAAGAAAGAAAGAAAGAAAGACCAACCAACCTATCCATGGGGGTGCCTGGGTGGCTCACTGAGTTAAAGCCTCTGCCTTCGGCTCAGGTCATGATCTCAGGGTCCTGGGATCGAGTCCTGCATCAGGCTCTCTGCTCAGTGGGGAGCCTGCTTCCTCCTCTCTCTCTCTCTGCCTGCCTCTCTGCCTACTTGTGATCTGTCAAATAAATAAATAAAATCTTAAAAAAAAAAAAAAAAAGAACTATCCATGGCTTCCTCTCATTCTGTTCCTATCTACCACTTCTCCATTTCCTGTGGCTCTCCTTCTGCTCTACTCCAGTCATGATGGCCTCCTTATTGACTAGAAAGGCAGTGAGCACACATGGACTTTGGCTGTCCCCCTCTGCTGGGGTCACTCATCCCCACTTAGCACCTACTTGCCTGCTCATCGCAGTCCCTTACCTTCTGTAAGCCTCTGCTCATGCAGCACCATATAGGTGAGGACTTTCCCAATCATCCAATGTGAAAAAATCAAAACCAACCCCCTGCCAGTTGTCTCATTCTTCCTCACCCTATCTTTCTCCGTAGTCTTCAATATGCCACAATTACTTATTTATTTTGTCCGTATCTCCTCTCTGTATCTGTGTTGTCCAACAGAAATAACACAAGCTACAACTACAAGCTACATATATAATATTTTCCTGTAGCAACTTAGAGTAAAAAGAAATAGGTGAAATCAACATAAAAATTATCCATGAGCTATTTTATATTCTTTTTCAAGAGTCTTCAAAATCCAGTGTATATTTTATACATACCCAACAACTGAACTTGGACTAGCCACATTTCAATTGCTCAGAGAGGCACTTTGTGGACAGTGGCTGCTCTAATGGGCAGTGTCACTCTACAGCCTATGCTTCAGGACTAAGTTCCTACCTTCCATTTAATTCTCTCTCCAAGAACCTAAAGCACTCCTTAGTAGTAAACACTTAAAAATCTGTTAAATCAGTCATTTAAAAACTGCCAAGATCAGGGGTAGCTGGTGGCTCATTTGATTAAGTGTCCAGCTCCTGATTTTTTATTCAGGTCATGATCTAGGTCATTGGTTGTGAGATGGAGCCCCACCACAGGCCCACACTCAGCAGGGAGTCTGCTTGAGAATCTCTCCTTCTACCCCTCCCCAAGTCAGGCACACTCATACACACACACAGGCTAGGCTCTCTCTCAAAATAAATCTTAATAAAATAAAAAATAAAAACTGCTAACATCCAAGATCAGCAAAACAGAACCATTTGCAAAAAGATAACATAATGGCAAGTTACCAAGCTTTCTCAAACCAGAAAAATATACAGAATGGAAAAGACTTGGTGAAATAACATGAAAGGTCATTTGTTGTATTATAATTCTTAAAGAAAAAAATTGTCTATGACAAGAAAAGTACCCCTCCTGTGATACCAACAAAGGTAGTTATTTTCTATATTTAACCAACAGTTCCTTAGGGCAAGGAAGGCTGGCTGACATAGGTCAGAGGTAGGACTCTTCACTTGGTCATCATTACAAACAGTGAGTCACCAACTTCCAGCCTCAAAACACCTCAACTGTCAAAAGAAACTCTGATGATGCATGGAGATTCTGATTAGATTTCAATGTCCTACAAACAACAAAGGTACTGAAGACTTTTCATTTCCTGAGGCAAGACATGTAGCCAACAGCATGTGGGGTTCGCTTTGGTTTAAGCAACTTCAAGCATGACTGTGGGTCCCTAAATCTCCAAACTCATTTCATTTCACTCATGTGCATTTGTTTTAAGTACTCCCCAACTATTTATTCTAATTATTTTATCCTTCATACACCTAGATTTTTCCTTTGTGCTTATTTTCTTTTGTTTTGTTTTCTCTTCCCCCACCTGTTTTTCACAAACCTACTTGTATAAAACTCCCTATCGAGACTAACATGCCATGGAATTGCAGAAAATCCTCACTTGTTCTTGCCATCTGTTGTGTGATGATGTAAATACATATCCACAGGAGAACCTAATCCAAATAATTTCAAATATCACATTAGTGTAGAGCAGCAATTCTCATTATATAGTATGTGGACTCCTGGGGGCCCCCGAGACTGTCAAGAGGGAAGGAATCAAAAGCATTTTTTTTTCCAAGATTTTACTTGTCAGAGAGAGAGAGCACAAGCAGTGGGGGCAGCAGGCGGAGGGAGAAGTAGGCCCCCCGTGAGCAAGGAGCCGGATGCAGGGCTCCATCCCAGGACCCTGGGACCATGACCTGAGCTGAAGGCAGATGCTTAACTGACTTAGCCACCCAGGCACCCCGTCAAAACTATTTTTATAACACTAAGATGTTATTTGCTCTTTTCACTGTGTTGACATTTGCACTGAAGCAAACGGGGCAAAAACAAGGGTTGGTAAACTGCTGGCGGCTTGGCATGAATCAAGGCAGCAGCACTCAGCTGTAGTCATCATTACTTTCTTCACAAGCATTCACAGTAAAATACCATCCAAGTTTCATTTTTAAATGTCCTCGATGAAGCAGTAAAAACTATTGATTTTCTTCAGTAACCCTTGGGTACACGTCTTGTCAACAATTATGTGAAGAAAAGGACAGTATGCATAAAGTGCTCCTGCTGTCTCTCACAGCTTTTCCTGGAGAAAAAGCACCGTGCAGTGTGGTTTGAGATGCAAGACTGAATCGGCCTCTTTTCTTCACAGAGCACCATTTTTGCTTGAGAGAGCTACAGACAAACTATGTTTATTTAAGCTTGCATATCCGGCGGACCTTTCTCAAAAGAGAAAAAGGTCAAACAGTCACTTCAAGAAAAACTAACAGTATTTGTTGGCAATGACTAAGTTGGAGATTTTAAGTAAAAAAGTCAAAATTTTGGCCAACTGTAAGCTTTGACAGTTTCCCAATATTTAAGGATAAAGGAGCCATACAAAGTGCAAGAGAGTAGAGTGGATTCTAACCTATTAGTATAGAATTCACTGATAGGATTTCACACTGATACCATATCCCACATTTCAACTAGCCTTTAAAAAACTACCACTTGTTGAGTTTTAATGTGGGAGCAAAGAATATCCGCAATTATCTAAAAAGATGATTAAAATATCCCTTTCCTTTTCCAACTATACATCTGTGTGAGGCTGGATTTTCTTCATACACTTCATACACTTGTTTGAGGGACAGTAAGTTACACGTTAAGTTCTACCAGATACTGACCTACCAAGAAGTCTGCCAATTTACTCTCTAGCTTATGAGTGCCTATTCCTTCACACTCTTGCCAACACCAGATATTATCAATCTTGTTCATTTTTCCCAACGTGATTGGCAAAAATTGCCATTACAATTGTCATTCATCTAGTAACTAGTAAAACTAAGTACATTGGCCTTTCAGATATTTCCTTCCTAAGTACATTGGCCTTTCAGATATTTCCTTCTGAACTCCCACTTTTTTTGTATATTTTACTTTTATTTTCTGTACGTTTTCATACTGTTTTCTCCCTCTTTGAAATTAATAGTTACTTATCTATTTTTCTAAAGATTTTATTTATTTTTGTGAGTGGGAGTGCATACGCACATGGGGGGGCGGTCAGAGGGAAAAGCAGGCTCCCCATGGCAGGGAACCCCACATGATGCGGAGCTTGATCCCAGGACTCTGGGATCATGACCTGAGCCGAAGGCAGATGCTTAACTGACCCAGGCGCCTCTCCCTAATCTAATTTTTTTTATATTTTATTTATTTATTTGACAGAGATCACAAGTAGGCAGAGAGGCAGGCGGGGGGCGGGGGGAGCAGGCTCCCCGCTGAGCAGAGAGCCCTACGTGGGACTTGATCCCAGGACCCTGAGATCATGACCTGAGCCGAAGGCAGAGGCTTAACCCACTGAGCCACCCAGGTGCCCTAATCTATTTTTTTTAAACAGTATCCCAAGTCAATTTCACATCTAGATAGATTTTAGGGATCCTAAAAGCTACCAGTCTAGATCCAAAGTACAAAGTATTATTCACAACACACTCATATTCTAAGAAGAAATGTGAAAGCTTTTTATGTGCATATGAGACACAAACCATGGGTTTATGCAGGAATAATTAATTACCTTTTTTTTAAAGATTTATTTATTTGACAGAGAGAGAGAGAACACGCACAAGCAGGGGGAGCAGCAGAGGGAGAAGCAGGCTCCCAGCTGAGCAAGGAGCCCAATGCAGAGCTCAATCCCAGGACCCTGAGATCATGACCTGAGCCGAAGGCAGCCGCTTAACTGACTGAGCCACCCAGCAACCCCGGTATAATTATATTTTATTTTCAATTGCCACATGTAAATACACAAACTTATTAATACGAGACAATACCACTTAGGTGTCAGATACTCCAAGGAATCCTTTACAAACATAATTTAATTCCTGATAATCTTGTGCATTAAGTTTTATTGCCCCTATTTCTAGATAAACTGAGAGGTGTGGTGAGTTTAATCGGTGTGCCCAGGATCACAGAGCTGAACAAGGATTCTAACTGAGGTCTAGGTGATTCCAAGCAAAATGTCACTGGCCCTCCCTCCTGCTGTGCTTTGCTGTGGCCCCTAATTTTGCTCAGTTAATCGTGTGTGCACACAGAAGTGTCTCACTTTTCTCCAACGGTTCATTCTATCTCTTAAAATGCCTTAATAAATAAAAATCAGAACGCCAGGTGTTTTAGTCATCACTACTGATGACTGTCTTGTCATACACAACCTAAAAAAGGTAATATAACAACACAGTCAGTCTTACTACGGGGTTCCTCATCACATCACGATTTACCGTTAATTACCCTGTCAGAGAGTGTCCTAAGAACAGCCTTAAATCCCACAGTTTATTGGGGCACAGTCATTTTCATGGAGTACTTCAAAGGTAAAAGCATTTCAAGATGATCTCTGGGGAGCAGAACCCCGAAGTAATCTAGGTATCAAGCCTTGCATGATGATCCCAAAAACCATCTGCTAAATGGCATTAACTAAACTGACTGACCTCTGAAAGTTAAACACATCAAGAATTAAAGTAATAGTCACTCCTCAAGCACCCGGGCTGTTCTCACCCCCATTCTAGGCTCAGCCTCAACCACTATCCAGCCTCACAGTTGAGCATCTCTAATCCCAAACAGCTTGTAGTTCCCCCCGCACACACCGGGATATTTCACACTCACATGCCTTGGCTCCTGCTGTCCCTCCTGCCTTTTCCATTCCCACTGCACAGAGCCTCCATCTACCTTCACATCCCTCCTCTGAACCTATGCATGGCTGGCTTTACCAGTACCCACCTAAGCCTAGTGCCCCCCAACCTGTGTTTCTGGGGCACACCATACATACTCATGACATATTTACGCCTTCTCTTTCCCTGCAGAGATATTCATCCACCCTCTGGATCAATGCCACAGTGAGCCACTGCTGGTGTTCAAGATAAAAATATCACCCAGGCATTGAAGGAGAACAAAGTGAGAGCCACTCTATTCCACGTACTTTTTTTTTTTTTTTTCAGAACAAGTATCTTATTCTTTCTAGCTCCTGAAATCTAGCATTCAACTGACCTTGAGCACAAGTGCTCACACTGTGCTTGTTAAACTAAAAATTTACATCTGCCATGGGAAATAAATTCATTTCTGAAACTCAAAAATGCAGAAGTTGGTAAATTAGCACCCAAAAATTCTAAGATTATTTTAAAATTAAAATTTTCAGGGCACCTGGGTGGCTCAGTGTGTTACCCTCTGCCTTCAGCTCAGGTCATGATCTCGGGGTCCTGGGATCAAGCCCCACATAGGGCTCTTCTGCTCAGTGGGGAGCCTGCTTCCCCCCTCTCTCTGCCTGCCTCTCTGCCTACTTGTGACCTCTCTCTGTCAAATAAATAAAATCTTTTTTAAAAAATTAAATTAAAATTTTCAACCACACTTTTCTCTCAAAAAACAAAAAACAAGAGCTTCAACATTTTTCCAAGAGCAGCTAACTTTTAAAACAAACATTTGGTAATCACTTTTTTTTAAAGTAGGCTCCACGTCCAGTGTAGAACCCAATGCTGCGCTTGAACTCGCCACCCTGAGATCCAGACTGGAGCTGAAATGAAGAGCCCAATATTTAACTGACTGAACTATCCAGGTGCCCCTAAAACAGACATTTGGGAGTCACGGGGGAGAACACAATCACTTTTCAAACAGCTTTACCATCATAGGTTCCTTTTGTTTTAAAGGATCTTTTAAACGTTGATGTGCAACGTTACATTAGCTTCCGGTGTACAACCAGCAATTCAACTAGTCTGTATGTTGTGCTCTGCTCACCACAAGTGTAGCCATCATCTCCCGCCACACAAGGCTACTACAGCACCATGGACTACATTCCCTATGGCCTCCTTGCATCCCCCATGACTTATTCCCTAACTGGAAGCCAGACAGGTTCTTTTAATTAAGCCCCCAATCATCATCTGCCCACCTAGGAAAGCTGAATAGCACTCTGCTTTGGAAACTAGTTTTTAATCAAATTTTTCCTCAAAATATGACTTAGTAGAGTTCTCACTGCAATAAAATATTATTAGTCCCTGAGGTACAATCCCAAATTCAAGGTGCTAAGAATGGGAGAATACAAACCCTATGTATTCGGGCTAAAAGTTACCAGAACTTAATTGTTATAGTTTCTAGATTAATTTTCACATACAAAGGGCACAAATGAATAAGGACCTAGACTTGTCAGAGTTAGCACAACACCCATGATATAAAGAATAAGGCTATACCTAGAGTCATACAGTCATCCATGCCTGAAAAGACAATTTTTAACCAAACTGTCTTATTGCATACTTCATTGAAAACTAGTGTCTTGAGCTCACTTTGGCAGCATGTATACTAAAACTGGAATACTGGGAAGATTAGCATGGCCCCTGTGCAAGGATGACCCACAAATTCGTAAAGAGTTTCATAACAAAAAAAAAGAAGAAGAAAAATAAAACTGCTCTCTTGGTTGTCTTATGACTAACCACGTCAATATAAGTTAAGTGTTTTTGGCAGAGCACTTACAAATTTAAATGTGCAGATCTCCTGTCACAGCAATTCCCAATCTAAGAATTTACCTTATAAAAATACCTAACCAATAGTCCTAGGACATAAAAAGACACTCAACTGAGACTACTATGAAAAGAACAGTTAAACTGCTACATACCAGGGCGCCTGGGTGGCTCAGTGGGTTAAAGCCTCTGCCTTCAGCTCAGGTCATGATCCCAGGGTCCCATCGGGCTCCCTGCTCAGCACAAAGCCGGTTTCTCCCTCACCTCTGCCTGCCACTCCCCCTGCCTGTGCTGTCAAATAAATAAAATCTTAAAAAAAAAAAAAAAAAAAAAGTTTGTTGATACATGCATAGAAGAATTTCTGGAATATATGAAACTACCAGCTCTAAGACCAGGGAAATAGATGGAGATGATTTTCTTGTGTTTTGAATTAATTTGAATGCAATACATATATAAAAATTCACGTTGTTTACTTAATATATATATATTACTGTATCTAGGTTATACAGTAATTTCAAAAAAGGTATTAACACACCCAGTGAAATAAAAACAAACACACCACCACAGATTTCTACTTACATGAGTCCATAACCAAAACCAGAACAAGTTTTCTGTATTTCTGTTATCACCAAATATAATCTACATCCAGCCTTCATACTTAAATCCCGAGGGCAAAAATACAACAGCTGCCACTGAAGTTACTATGGAATAATACCACATTGATGCTTTACACACGTTGTCCCCAGGATCCTATCAGGCAGTATTCACCATTCAAACCTCCCCAGACCTCAATTTCCTCAGCATTAATCAACATCATGTATTTAGAAAATGGAGTTGGGATTCAACCCAGATCTCGGACCTCACATCCCACATTCTCTGGCAATACCTTTCAGTTCAACAAGGGCCCCCATGGCACAAGCACCAGAGCTCCTCATCAAAAAGTTCCAGCACAATTTCTCCCTCTTCTTAACAATATTCCAAATTTAAAAGATTTCTTTCTGCAAGCCAGGATCTTACTAAATTTGTTAAGGAGGTGGGACAACCAGGCACGGTGGACTCCACTCCAGACACTCCTACCTCTTTTGCAATCTAAAACAAACCCCGTGAGTCACAATCACAAGCCTGAGATAAAGCCAGGGCATCTACTTCCTCCTGCCCTCTGTTCTACTCTCATACCTCCTTAGGGCCCCCTCCAGCTTCTCCGCAATTCATTTGTATTAAGATTAAGCTGCTAAAAAAAAAAAAAAAAAAAAAAAAAAAAAAAAAACCTTCAAGGAAGAAGCGGTTTGCCTTTCCATCTTACGATAGGATGTCCAGATACTTTTATTCTGTAGTAAGCCCCAGACTACCTGAACTTCTCTCTTTCCTACAGGAAGACAATAAATCAACCTTCAAAGAAGACAAACAAGACTTCTTTTTTTCTTCAGAGAAAGCAAGAAATAGGACATCTCTGCTCCAACTTGCCACTGCAAACATGATCAGGCTGCTGTGTAAGCTACTTTCAGGATATGACAACTTAAATGAAAGGAATGAAGGCAGGGCAGAGTCAAAGGAAGGGGAAAATGGGGTTCCACTAATTTCCTGCAGTGCCCTGGGCAAGTCACTTCTCTCAGGCCTTTATGGAGAATCCTTTGGTAGAACTAATAGCACTAAAAAAATATGTTACGGTGTCTCATTTTTATTGGTATTCCTTTCTTAAAATAGCAGATATTTAACACATTTTGAAAGTAGTATTTGGGGGCGCCTGGGTGGCTCAGTGGGTTAAAGCCTCTGCTTTCGGCTCAGGTCGTGATCCCAGGGTCCTAGGATCGAGCCCCGAGTAGGGCTCTCTGCTCAGCGGGGAGCCTGCTTCCTCCTCTCTCTGCCTGCTTCTCTGCCTACTTGTGATCTCTGTCTGTCAAATAAATAAATAAAATCTTAAAAAAAAAAAAAAGTAGTATTTGACTAATCAAAGGACTTGCATAAACCAAGTCCTAAAAAGAGTTACTGAGATCTAGTCACTGGTTTCAAATCAACTGATTATAACAGATCACCTAGTTTTGGTGACCACTGAGGCCAAAACCAGGATTCATAATTTGAGGAGAAAGCTGCTTTACCAAAGACCAGATTTTTCAATATGCAAAAATGAGGGAATTTAGGGTACTTACAAAAGGTTTCTTGTATTTCTTATAGCTAAATTTTTATGAATAAAATGGAAGGAATGCTTTACTTATTCCAGCATCCTAAAATAACAAAGTGATTGAAGTATTTTAAACTTAGTCCATGATATCCATAAATGTACTGGCCAATAGATTCAACCTTGTTTGTCAAATCAAGTCTTTAACTTTTTAATTTCAGTTAGTTAACATACTCAAATCAAGTCTTTTTTTTTTTAAGATTTTATTTATTTATCTGACAGAGACAGCGATCACAAGTAGGCAGAGAGGCAGGCAGAGAGGGGGAAGCAGGTTCCCCGCTGAGCAGAGAGCCCGATGTGGGGCTCAATCCCAGGACTCTGAGATCATGACCAGAGCCAAAGGCAGAGGCTCAACCCACTGAGGCACCCAGGCACCCCCCACCTTTTTTTTTCTGACAGAGAGAGAGAGTGTGCACAAGCAGGGGGAGCAGCAGAGACAGAGGGAGAAGCACGTTCTCCACTGAGCAGAGAGCCTGATGCAGGGCTGAATCCCAGGACCCTGGATCATGACCAGAGCCAAAGGCAGACACTTAACCGACTGAGCCACCCAGGCACCCCTAAAAACAAGTCTTTAGATAACCACAGAAAAGCACTGCACCTGGTCTACACTGCCTTGAAACCTAAGACAGCTTCAAAGGAGTTTCCAAATGTATATTTAATAAAAAGTAGAATGGGTAACCTAGAAAATAAGCTCAGTCACCAGAAATGTTGAAACAGATGCCAGAAAGCAGGTCAACTGCAACAAGTCTTGTCCACTGGCAAGAGGATCTACTAAACTTAGGACTCTTCCATCTCTAGCAGGTTATAAATAGAACACACTCACAGATATTTCTGGAAAGTTTAAAAAAAAATGAGATACTAATAAATGAATCCTGAAAGAAAGGCTATATTCCAGGTTGCTCCAAAATTCATAAATCACTCTCCATCTATCTAATGCCAAACCCAAAGGCTGCAACTTACCACCATCCCCACTCACATGAATCCATCTAAATCACAAACTTTCAGTGGTATTCTATACAGCTGATGACACCTTCCTTATCCACAGGCTTTTTCTTTCGTTTTGTTTTGTTTTGTTTTGTTTTTTTCCATGAATCTCCCAGAAGCAGTTCACTCTGCTTCCTTCCTTTACCTTAATGGCCTCTCTCACTCTCTTTTGCTGGTTTCTCCTTCCTCCTAAAGCCCCATACTCAGTCCCTTTGTAATCTTGTCTGATCCCATGATTTTAAACATCACAAGCTAGTGACATCTCCAATTTTCACCTCCAATTCCTACCCTCCAAATTGGTATTTCCAACTACCGATTGACTTCTTCACTCAACTTTCTAACAAGTGGGGGTACCTAGGTGGCTCAGTCGATTAAGCATCTGCCTTCGGCTCAGGTCATGATCCCAGGGTTCTGGGATCGAGCCCCACGTCAGGCTATCTGCTCAGCGGGAAGCCTGCTTCTCCCTCTCCCACTCCCCCTGCTTGTGTTCCCTCTCTCTCTCTCTGTAAAATAAGTAAAATCTTAAAAGGAAAAAAAAAAACAAAACAAAAAAAAAAAAAACTAACAAGCATCAGAGACATAATATGCCAAAAGTGAAGCTCCTGATTTCTACCCAAGAATCTGTTCCTTCCCCAATACTCTCCATTCTGATAAATGGGACCACCTTCCATTCCATCTAGTTTTTCTCACCAAAAAAATCTTCTTGTCCTGCTTTACTCTTCTCCTAATTCTCATCTAATCCATCAGCAAATCCTCTTAGTTCTTTCTTAGAAATATACAGACACTGACCACTATTCATCACCTCCAAAGCTAATTAATATGATCTCTTGCCAGGATATTACAATGAGAACTGCCTCCCCAATTCTAGTGCTAAATGTATTTTTCAGATATTTTATGTTCCAATCACTTGGAGGAAACTAGTCCTGCTCTCCTTCCATTTATGTAAGAGAATTTACAAAGATGGTCACCATCAATTCCTTCCTCTCCGTACATTCATGCCACTCTACTATCAAGAGATGGAGACTATCTCCATACTTCCTTGAATCTGTGCTGGCCTTGTGACTTGCCCTGATTGACAAAATGGATAGGATAATGTGCCAATTCTGGGCCTAGCCTTTAAGAAGTCTAACAGCTTCTACCTACTCTCACTTGGTCGCCAAGGGCTACTACACAGCACTGAGATACCATGTGGGGAGAAGTCATGTGCATCAGCACGAAGAGGCCAGCCATGTGAATGAAGCCTTCTTGGACCTTTTAGACCAGCTCAGCCAAGGACCCAGCATGACACCATGTGGAACAGAACCAACCACCAAGCAGACCCACAGAATCATGAGGAAGAATAAGTTGTTTTGAGTCACTAGGTTTTGGGGTAGTTTATTAAGAAGTAAGAAATAACTGAAACACCATGATAGCAATGGACTCAACTTCTAAACAACTAACTGATAATGCCAGCTAAAGACTTAGACCACTCTCAACTTATAGCTCCACTTGGAGTGCCTGGTAAGCTCAGCTAATGGAGCATGAAACTACTGATCTCAGGGTTGTGAGTTTGAGCCCTGCCCTGAGGTCACTTGAAAATAAAAACAAAACAAAACAAAACGTATAGTTTCATTAGGTTCCTCAAAGAATACATCTATAATAATTTCAAACTACTTCCTAGTCAAGTTAAATGGTCTCATGATAATTCTCTAAAATGCATAATTTATGTACTATGTATTCCCCTTCAGGGCAACAAAGTCCACATACTATAATATTTATAACTGTTTATTTACCAATACTTGCCAAACAGCAATTTCAGACCATGATAAATTACACCCTCAGTTTTAATGGAGCACTGGAAACTATTTGCCACCAGCTTTCAAGAAAAACCCTGCAAGACCAAGCCAGTTTGGTTTTTTTTTTTTTAGATTTTATTTATTTATTTGACAGACAGAGAGAGATCACAGTAGGCAGAGAGGCAGGCAGAGAGAGAGGAGGAGGCAGGCAGAGAGAGAGGAGGAAGCAGGCTCCCCGCTGAGCAGGGAGCCGGATGCGGGGCTCGATCCCAGCACCCTGGGATCATGACCTGAGCCGAAGGCAGAGGCTTAACCCACTGAGCCACCCAGGTGCCCCCCAAGCCAGTTTTTAAAACCTCAGATTTATGGGGCAGAGTTCCTAACTGAAAACGCCAATCCCATCCCTTGGTCACCGCTACCACACTGCCACCTCCTGTCTTGTGACTCTAGAAGCTTGAATCAGAGGCAAGAGTAAATAAAGGAAACTTGGCTAAGAATAGCACAGCCATTCTCCATCCTCCCAGAACAAACCCACCACCAAAGCTGGTGGATAAATAAATCATACCATAATAAATGGATAAATCATACAATTCAAAAATTAGTTACTTCTAGGGAAGGTGACTGCTGAAGATAATTACAATAAAACTGTTTAAATAAATATCCAGGAAGCTCAACAGCTTCACTTTAATAGAAAATCCAAGACCTATATAACAACACATTAACTGCAATGGTATGGCTCATTAAAGGATTTCAAAGTATGACAAAGATCATTTCGCTCTTGCTGACTGCCAGAAAGAGGTACACGTGCAAAAGCAACTGAACTGCCATATTACAGAAAATACAAATTCCATACAGGGAAGACCCCACATCTCTCTAATTCCAAAGGTATTTTTAAGCCCCAGCTGGTAACTCATTTCAAGTAGAATGGCAAAACTCAGAACAAAATATGCCCCCTGTTAGTTTATTATAGTGGCATTTGGCATGAACAGAGAATGCAAGTGATCACACAAATCAAACGGAAAGCCAGAAGCAGAAGCCAAGATTCTCAATTCCCACTGGCTCCAGGCACATGTCATGTTTCCATAATGTCTTCCTTGTTACTGTGGACAGTCCCACAGAAGCGACTTATCAACATTCATTTATACATATATATTTTCTTAATTCAAATAATGCCAAAGTTAAGAAATCTTTTACTCTCTCTCAAGCTGTACTAAAAGAACAATATGAAATCAAGAAAAATCTTGTTGGCTACAATTACTTAAGCAGTCATGCATTACTGACCTTAAACTGAGCGTCCCAACGACACTGCTTAGGAAACTTTCATGGCTGGTAAAGAATCCTAACAGTCAGAACCTCAAGTCTCTGTATGTGTGAGAAACTGCTCTAATTCACAAGATTCACCAGTCCCAAACTGATAAGCAAGGAGCAGCACAGCTATTCGTGCCTATGTTTAAATGTTCAGCATTAAAAACAGCTTTTATTGGCCTGAGCCAACAGGATCATGTGCCTGGCTAATGGATACATTGCTGGTTGTGGCACCATCTTCCTACTCCATATACAGCAGCTGTTAAAATGCAGCACTTTTAGGGTGCCTGGGTGGCTCAGTCGTTAGGCATCTGCCCTCTGCTCAGCTCATGATCCCGACTCCCTGCTCCGGGCTCCGGGCTCCGGGCTCCCTGCTCCGTGGGAAGCCTGTTCTCCCTCTCCCACTCCCCCTGCTTGTGTTCCCTCTCTCGCTCTGTCAAATAAATAAATTAAAAAAAAAAAAAAAAGAAAGGCAGCACTTTTAAATAGACATTTAAATTAAGATACATTTAAAATCCTAGTAACTTTTATACATGCTATGTCTATCTAATTTAACTGTTAAACCATTATTCTAATACTGAAATAAGTTGTTGGCTTTATTTTCTTTTTTAAGGAAACAAAGAACAAAATCATGTGAGCTTAGAAACCAGTCTGTTTTAATGGAGCCTTCCAGAAAAATATTAACAACGATATGCTACCATTTAGTCTATCCTTCATTGAAATATGTTTTGGCTTCATACAATCTTACTCAATGCTGAAAGCTAAATCATGAGCAAGTTTAAGCCATAAAAAAACAAAATGTGAAAATTTTTCATAACTTAAAAAAGTCATGGAAAACAAACTAAAACCACCATCCTGTCAGTTCCCCAGTGTCAGCGACTTTCCCATTCTCTCTCCCATGCCCAACAGCCCACAACATAACAAAAAAGGATATCGGTGCTATTTACATAATCGCATAGGGGCACATATGCAGTCCCACAAGATACCAGTGGCTCTTCCAACCAAACTGAGCTGTAGTCTTCAAAAATCACAATTTTCACAGCCACACTTGCCCCCAAAGCAGGGTGGGGAGTGGGGTGAGTATTTAAGATTATACTTCATGGGGTGCCTGGGTGGCTCAGTCATTAAATGTCTGCCTTCAGCCAAAAAAAAAAAAAAGGTTATACTTCAGAGTGACGCCAAGTACTCATGTGCTGTATTCTTTACCTCAGCAACAGAGAGTGCAAGACTATCACAGATATTCACCTCAATCTTCTCTTCATTCTGGACACAGGGGATCTCAAGCTCAGTAAAATAATGCTATCATCTTCCCCTAACTGAGGGGTATCTGAATGCAGAAAGGCAACATTCCTTCCACATTCCCCTGAGACTTCGGTAATCAGGAGCTAAGCTTGGTCAGAACCAAGCTCCACAGTGCCCCTTCCTGAAAGGTTCTGTGCCCAGCTCAGCTCCCAGTCACAGTTGGGCCAGCATACCAAGCATCAAATCTCCTCCTGCGCCTGCTCCCCTATTTAGTTGCTGCAATCCCATTCATCCATCTCAGAGTGCTGCCATAAGCATTCTTCAGCACCTGGCTCCCAACATGCCTTGCACAGCAGGTATAAAGGTCACTGCTGCACATGTGGGTGTGCCTGTCTCAGATGCCCATATGATGATGGGATGGAATGCAGCGACTGCTAAGCACAACAGAACTCCACCCAGAAGTCCCGCAGGCTCACTTGGCAAAGATTGGTCTGCAGCATTCAACTTCACTGTCACCGATATATCACTTCTTGACCTTTCTATAGGAGCTAGGCATGGCTCACCAAAGTGATCTTCTCAGCCCCCTCCCAAAGCCTATTCACACAGTTCAACAGTCCAGATAAGGGAACTGCATCCCAGTTTCAAGTTTCAGTTAAAACAAAGTTGTAATATAATTAGATTTCCCTGGGCAGGGAAAAGAAACCTCGACTTCCCTTTTTTGCCAATTCAATCCTAGAAAAGGACTTACTTGTTCTCCCTATCAGTAGAAAGTTGTCTCCTATGTCCTCATTTCTATTTGTTAGTAACATCTCATTTAAAATCCTAAGCGTTTCAATGTAAGCGAAATCAGCCTGAAATTTTAATTTACATTGCTAAAACGAAAAAAACTCCCATTGATGAATACTTGCTGCCCCTGGTGGCATGGTACCTTATATGCTTCCCTAAAACAAACTATTCGTTATAAAGTAACAAGTATGTTTTTAGGTTGGGCAAAAGCCTTTAAGAGTAAAAGGCAGTTGCCAGATGTTTTCAATCTCATTCCCTACAGGTGGAGGGAAATTCACACCAGGCTGGAAAAGAAAATCAGGAGAGCAAAGCCAAGCAATCTACATTTCCATGCAGGTCCATAAATTGTATTTGAAAAATGCCAGACATTAAATGTTTAAATTTAGAAACTCTCAAATGTTAAAATGCCAGTCCTTCGACACAACCATGTGCCTCTTTTTTATCCAACATTTGAAGAAAATTAGGACACTGGGGCTAAACATGAAACCAATTAGAATTTGCAGAATGTACCTACATTTTTCCCACCCTAGATCTACAATTCAGACTATGCCTTTAAATTTTTAAGATGTGCCTTTTTCCTCAATTTTCCACTTCCTATTAAATGGAGATCAGTTTAGATACTTTTCAGTACATGTTCTATTATTTTAGAAGCTCTTAAAAAATAATTCCCTTCTACTATGTGAAATAACTTGACCTCACGAAAATTCCCAACTAGAACTAAATCTGTCTCATCACGCAAATCCTTTTTCAACTATCCTAATAAAAACTAAGCACATGAACAAGAGAAATCCACAAAAATCCATCTCTCTTCACAAAAACAAGGCTTGTGAAAAAGCTTTACCTGAAACAGAGCTCAATACAGAAATAGGCCCAGGATGACATTTTGTGTAGCCACCTCTCTGCAGAGCACCAGGGAAATGCACAGCACTCCTCTCCCGCCCTCTAGCACACCACTCACCAATACCTAACCAGACACAGACACAGGCAGCCCTACTTAAGATTAACTTTCAGCTTACTGTTTAGCCAGAGTTAGGAGCAAGGAGATGGGAAGAGAGAAAGGCAGAAACCCTAACCCCACCTTGCACAACTCAGAAAAGCACAAACTAAACCTAGCACGGCAGTAAGGAAGCGCTGCCTCTCCAGTTAGTTACAGAGCAGGGATCGGGCCTGCCCTTGAAGAGAAGAGGAGCCATTTCTTCAAAATACACCAGCGGTTAAAACAGTCTGCAAACATTCTGTAAAGTGACACACTACACTTGCGCTCCAAAAAAATGCAATTCCCTTGCTTAAGTAGTACAAATCTTTAGTCCTCACGATATCTTGGTGGTTATTTGTAAGCAAGTATATGGGGCGGCTGGGGGACGACGATGCGGGGAGGAGAGTGAAGGGGATGGAAGACAAAGGCTGGTTTGCAGCAACCTGTGTAACTCTTAAGTGACTGAAAGGCGCTTCTGGGCAGGAGAAGCCCAGGCGTTCACTCACGTGTTCCAATCAGCAAATTCCTCTCCTCAGATATACAGACGGCCTCCCAGGCTTCTCAGACTCATCGCCGCCAACTCAGGACAGCGAAGGAAAAACACTCCACACCCACACGTGTCTGCAGCTGCTTTCCTCTACCATGAACTTACAGGTTGGGAGTGGGGGAGAGTCACCCACTGCTTCCTAATTCCTACAGATTCCCAAAACTGCCCTTCAAGACTTTGATTTCCTATTGTAGCAACTTAAGAGAACATATAGGTGTGAGAGCTTCTATACCAATAACCCGGTGGCAGGAGCCACGGACGAGACCTTTATTCCCTACCAGCGCACGCACACACACCTGCCATAAACTTCAATGCAAGGAATAAACGACGGAAAAGCCAAGCCGTTCAGCATACAGTAATCCAAAAAGCGTCAGAGGAAAAGAAGTTGTTTTCGGCTGTGTTGAAATCGCTCTTCCCAATAAGGGAGAACAGAATTAATGAAAATGCGATAAATAAGCTCACCTTTGTCTTTTTGGGACAGAGTGCTCAACTTCCATTAATTTCCCGTGCAGTTCCACTTTACCTGCGGATACACAAGAAGTGCAACACCGTTGGCCGGGTTTAGCGGCTCTTCCCGAAGGACGGGCAGAGCCTAAACCGCGACCCAAGTGATTTCCTGATACCCCCCTACCCCGCCCCCGGCACCGGATGCGTCTCAGGCAGGGAGGGCAGCCCCGCCACGCGCGGGAGGAAAGCTGACCCCTCAGAGCTGTGTATAACTTACAGGTGGGTGAGGAGTAGGGTCCATTGGCTGGCCTACCACTTGGGTAACATTCTAGCCCCAGGCCTCCAGCGCCCAGCTCAGGGTTCACTCAACTCTACGACAGCCGCAGGACTGACGCGGCCCTTCCGCCCACCTTCCCCCGCACTCCCATAAGACAAACTCTGGCTTTTTTTTTTTTTTTTTTGGGGAGGGGACCCCGAGCCCTTCTCCCCGCTTCTAGCCCAGGCCCTCCAGGAACAGGGAGTAGCTGGAGAGGCTGGAGGACCGCAGGGTTGGCGCAGACAAGAATGCACGGCCAGACGCATCTCAGCACAGAACGAACAAGGCGCGAAGGAGTGCGCGACGCCTGCCACACGGGCTGCCGGGGCGGGGGGCACGGGACTCGAGCATGCCTCGCCACTCACGGTTCCCCGCCGCGCCGAGCTTGCCCCGCCAACCCCGGAGCCGCGGCCAGGACGAAGAGAGCAACGGGGGACCGGGCGCGGCGGTTGGGGCTCCCTTGCCGGCGACCACTGGCCGCTCTCGCCCACCTGCCCCCTGGCTTGTAGGACGCGGGGAAGGTGGAGCGTGGAACCCGGGTCGCACTGGCCTGCGTCCCTCAGGATCCAGAGGAAGCACCCGGCCGCCGGCGCTAGGCACCAACCAGCCCGAGTCCTCACTCCGCAGCAGGGTCGAGGCCACTTTGCATTCTCCCACGCCTGGGGTCTAAGGCGAACCGGGGGAGACTGAGAAACCAACACCATAAATAATAATGTGCAGAGAAAGGAGGGGGGAGAGAAACGGGAGAACCCGCTCGGCCCCTAAGGCCCGGCGTGCCGGGGACTGGAGCCCGAGCCTGGGCCCGGCCCGGGCGGGGCGATCGGGGAAGGTCCTGCGCTCGCGGTCGCGCCTCCCCCAGCCCCGCTCCCCTCGGAGCCCGCGCGGCGGCTTTCTGACAGCGCGTCCGCCGTCCTCCTGCAAAGCTCCGGCGGGAGGAGGGGAGCCGCGGGGGACCGGGTTGGAGCCCAAGCTGAAGAGAGCACCCCAGACCTCACGCGTGTGGGCGCCCGGGCCTCGCCCCACCTCCCCGCCGCCCTCCGCCGGGCCTGGGGCCCTGCGTGGACGCCCCCGGCGGCAGCCGCGGGCCTGGCTCCGGGTCCCCAACCCCGGCAGGCCCCGGCCGGCGGCGCAGGGCTGGGGCAGGAGCGCCGGCGGGGCTGGGGCGGGCCCACCTGAAAGCGCCTCGATGGCCTTGAGGGCCCAGCTCTCGTCCGGACAGTCCACGAACGCGTAGCCCGTCTTCACTAGGAAGGGTCCCGACACTGGGATCTTGGCGTCCTTGAAGATACTTTCCAGGTCCGTAGGGACGGCATTCTCGCTTAGGTTTCCGATATACAGTTTGTTCATTGTGAAGAGTGGTTGTTTTTTTAAAATTCGGAGAAAAACGAAAAATTAAAACCACCCACAGTGATGGAGGGCTTCGGCGGGTTTTGTTCCCCTCGTCTTCTCGCCGTTAAAACACACAAACACAGTAAGAACCAAGGACAAGAACGAGGAGCGAAAAATCAAATCCGAAGGTTCTTGTTTTTCTTTTTCTGGGTATTAAAAAAAAAAAAAAAGAAAGAAAAGAAAAAGCCTTGCAGCAACCCAAACGTATCAACGAGTCTTCCTAACTCTGAGGAGGAGGCGGGATTAGCGAGAAAAAGGAGAGGAGGGGGGGAGAACTACTTTTTGTCTCTTCCTCCCCAACCCCTTTGGCATCGGCCAGCGGACTGTGAAAATATCACACTACGTGAGGACAGGCGCCGCCTCCCCATAAAAAAAACCCAGAAGGGTGACTGGCAGGAGGGAGGGGGGAAGGGGTGGAGGGAAGAAGGCGCAGGAGGCGGAAAAAATCCGCTCCGAGTGTCCGGCTTTTTGAATGAGCCACGTGTTCAAACTACAAATCAACGTCTCACGTGAGGAATCCCAGCGCCTCAATTAGAGTGGGTTTCGGGGGAAAAAAAGCGAGAGGAGGAAGAGGGGGAGGGGAAATGAGCATGAGCAAGGGACCCTGAGAGGGGGAGGAGGAAGAAGGCGAAAAATGCTAAAGGAGCCTCAGCCGGGGTGCAGAGGGGAGCGCGGCTGGCGGCCCTGATTGTCACAACAGAGTTTAGAAAGGGTTATCTGGTCGGGGCGGATCCTGAGGGGGAGGGGAGGAAAAAAGGGAGGATTTTTTTTTTTTTTAAATGAGATATGGGTGGAGGTGCTAACTAGGCAATTTCTCAGCTCTAGTTACCGGAGTTTCAAATATTCGATTTTTAAAAATAGGTAATTAACAAAACCAAAGAGTCCCAATTTCGAACCCGCCTTGTGGCTTTGATGACATTTGAAGTGTAACCCCGGCAAAGCCGCAAGCACGTTTCCAGAACTGGCAGGGGCGGAAACGCAGCTAGCGGGTGGGGTGGGAGGGAGCGGGAGAGGCGGGCAGACGCGGGAGAGGCGGGCAGACGCACACCGCCCGGTGCACCCTCCACGGGCCTTGGCACGGGGGAAGTGGGGCGGCCGGAGCCGGGGGCGGTGGGGGATGGGAGCTCGCGGCGTCCTGGGCGGGTGTCTGGGCGACACCTCCTCCGCCTGCGCTCGCGTTGGCTCTCGGCTTCGCGTTTGCGATTGGTTGAGCGATTCAGAAAAGGCTCAGAGATAAATGAGGCCGGGGGCGGGCTTGGCCACCGGTGGGGGAGGGGAGCGTAGAGGCGGAGGTATTCGGCGTGGGGATGGGGGCGTCCGCAACCTCGGAGGCCGAAGGAGAGAAGTCAGAGTGGGAAAAGTCGGTATCTAAACAGAAACCATTTCTTCCTGTAGTTTCCAGAGGAGTGGGGTAGGCTGGTACTTTTATTTAAAGAATTTTAGTTGGAGAACTTGGGACTCTT
The DNA here is from genome assembly GCF_010015895.1 of Lontra canadensis. NCBI lineage: Eukaryota > Metazoa > Chordata > Mammalia > Carnivora > Mustelidae > Lontra > Lontra canadensis. The sequence goes on along the minus strand of NW_022630996.1, from coordinate 44,385,026 downwards.
GAAACAGGAAGACCGTTCTGCGTTACCCCTAGGTGATATTCGCACTTGAAAATTGTCCGAGTCCCTTTCTGCCTCTTTTCTGCCCGCATTTGGCCACGAGAGCCATTCATAATTTCCCCTGTATGTAAGAAGTACAATGGTGGGTGTGTGGGGGAGGGTCTGGGCCCGGTGAAGCCTTTACTGGGCCAACAAAATGTAGACTGGAGAAGAGGAATACGGAAATGAACATAGTGCTGAGTTTCTTGTGGAAGTCTGCAAGTGTTTATTGATTGTGGACTCCACTCGAAAGCTTCATTTGCACCAGTTACTTGTGACATTTTTTAACAGGTATTCCACGGAAAAGATGAAAAATGTTTATTTTTAAAGCCAATGAAATTCTACGTAGCATGGAAATATAAACAGGAATCTTTAATGATCTGGTACTGGTAGTAGTAGAAAATGTATTGTGCGACAGAGAAAATATTATGATTTACATTGAAACATTTAGTAATTAAAATTGATAGAGTTCGTTTCTCTTTGTCAAATCCACATATGGCATTTAAAAGTGTGTATTTTACAATTAAAAGATGAATGACAAATTATTTTTTCTACATGTGGGAACTATTGCACTATTGCAATATATTGCAAATATAGACTATTTGCATTTTTTTTCTTTTAAAAAGGAACTTATTTTATAGTTTTGTGTTGAACCGGAAGGTGTCAGATCATCCATTTTAAATGCAACTGTTCTAACAGGTTTTTCTTTTTCTGCTAAGCAAATCCAACTTTTTAAATGTAAACTCACTTTCACAATATTTTCATTGACATTTTACTTAGTGAAATGTTTTACTTTATGAGGTCGAGGACACAAATGTGCTCTTGTGTAATAACGTTCAGAACCATATTAGGAGCTCTATCTTTAAAGAACATTTCGGTGGTGAGGTTTTAAGTTTATGGTTAGGTTTAACTTTTTAAAAGAGCTTACTTATTTTTACTTTTCATGTTTTTAAAAATGAAATCGTGGTTCTAAAAAAATATGTATTCTTTAACCTCTGGTATTTAAAATGTAAATATCAAAAATTATGAACTATTTTCCATGTACCTGTTGCATATGATCAAAAGCTACTTGGAGAAATGTGCTTTTCATTCATTTAGCAGTATTTGCTTTTCTAAGTATGTCTTTATAAAAACTAGTCTTTTCATCATTTAACTTTTAGTAATTTTTCATTAAGAACAATTTATATATATTCAGCTTGCTTCCAGAGTCACTTAATGGTACCTTCTGGAGTGTTCAGTGTATTTGCTCGTATTAAAACTGAGACCTAAGTTAGTATCTATTTCTAAAGCATGGGATAAATTGTTTATTTTCCATAAATACTAGACCATGCTTGTCTGTCACTATCAAACACGTCTAGCACCTGGAATTTAAGACAAGTGTGTGCTGTTTTGATGAAATATGTTTCTGGGACTTGAGAACTTAATCTGTGTATTATTGTAACAAACTGGATACTCCGTCTATGACCTTAAAAATATACAGGAGTTAAATAAACTGAGACATTAAAGGGTGGTAGGTAAGAGTCCACTCCACTTCCAGTCATCCAACCACTTGAGGGCTAAGTTTATACTCACTGGCTGAGTAAAAAGAGCACGGGTAATTGTCTTTTTATTGGCATTTCAAATGCAAAAAATATCTTTGGTGGATTTTCAGAAATGAATATAAGGTCACCCTAACTTCCAGCCTTTCAGTGAGTCTCACAGAAATTAACCCTGCATATGGGCTACTTCCGAGTTCTTCCCGAAGCAGTTGCAGCTCCTAATTAATGTTAACCCCACGAGAGAATCCCACCCATTGTGTGTGCTCTGATGCGGCTGAGTGTCACCCAACTGCAGCCTGTTTACGCTTTGGACAGCTGCACCTACTCCGTACCTGCTGAGGACAATAAAAATGTTTCTTATGGTTCAGTGTACTATAAAGAAGAAAAACTATGTTTAGAAGGTCGGTTACCGTTGCTGTATCCACAGGTTCTGAGTGAAGGCTGAGCAGGTAGAAGCGAAGGAAAGGGCGTTCTTGCTGCTACCCCTAACCCCCGGCCACTCCTGAGAGCACCGGAGAGCCGAAGTCCTTACCGCGGGTGGGCGCGCAATGCCCGCCGCGTCGCCTGGGCCCCATAGGAGGTATTTTTTTTATCATACTCTTGCTCCTTCAAACAGCTCTCCCGGACTCATGTGTTTAAACCAGATGCGTGATAAGTGGTAACTTGGCTCTGCCCACTCCGGAATCTGCCTTCAGTAATTTTTGTTTAAAATCAAAAATACTGCCCCAGGAGATGAGAAGATGGGGTTGTTTCCTTTTTCCCCTGGCTCTGCCCGGAAAAAGAGGGCGGGATTCTTGCAGCTCCCACTGGGGAAGATCCTTCGTTCCTCGCCTTGGAGGCTCTCGACCACTGAACCGTCCTGGCCCTGCCGCAGGACAGACGCTTTCTGGCTCCGCCGAGGATTCTGTCCCTTCGCGCGGAGCTGTGGACGAGTTAGATGTAGGGGTCGGGAGAACCTCTACGGTTCCCCTCGCCACACGACACCACCTGAGGTTCTTCTCCAGCGCGCGTCCGCCCGCGGGCGGCGGAGTCGAACCGGGCAGCGTATGTTTGGCGACCCTCCTGCACTTCAGGCCTTTGTCGACGGTGCGAGGGGCTACATGGCGCTGGGGGATGTTTGGTACCCACGGAGAAAGAACGCAAGGAGCGCGGGCTGAATCCTGCGCCCGGGTCCGGGGCGGGGCGGGGCCGCGAGACGGGCGCACAAGCGCGCAAACGCGGCCTCGGGGCGGGGTTTCGCGCTCAGCGGGGCCGACTCGCCGAGACCAAGTTGAGCAACCGGCGTGGAGTGAGACACCGCCCCTGGCTGGGGAAGGGGCGGGGGGGGGGGGCTTCTTCTCTCACCCGATTGGTGGACGGAGAGAGCCTATCACCGTCGGCTGCCGCCGCCAGAGCCGTTTGCTGGTTTCCATTCATTGGACCCCGAGCCGTCCCTGGATTTCCATCTTTTGTGGCGCGAAAATAACCCTTTGCTCCCTCTCATTGGTTTTGTTGTTGAGGGTGGGATTGAGTTCTCCTCTTCTCATTTTTCCTGCCCTTTAACTGCGAGCCCCCAGCCCCAACCCCCAAGGAGGAAAGAGAGAGGAAGAGTAGAAAATAGTTAGAGTGCGTGTGGAGCCCGCCCCTTGGGCTGACCGCGTGGTGCCCGCAGAGTCCCCTCCCTTCCCCCAACGTCCAGCACCCGGAGGTCCTCGGTTTGCGCCATGCTCAGCAGCTGGAGTCACATCTTTCCCTGCCCGTTTCCAACATCTTAGAATTTATACTTCTTTTTTAGTTAAAACCACAGAAGAGGTTTTCAGATGCCTGATTTTTCCTGGGCTTCTAGAGAAAGCGACTCATTCTGCCCCCTCCCTTTCTAACCCCCTTTTGTGGTACACAGGGTTGTTTTAAGGAAAACCAAACAACCCCTCCAAAAAAAGCAAACGAAAAATTCCGGGTAAAATCAACTATGCCGAGACCACGTTTTCGTTGAAGCTGCCCTAAGACCAAAAGAAGCCGAGACCGACCTTGAAGGATTAGCGATTTCTGTAACAGAAATGTTCAAATTTTACTGACGTTTGGTGGAGACGGTGAGAAAAAATAAGAGTTTGGCTTAGAAAAGGACAAAACAAACGAATAATCATATTTAATTTGGTTAACTGAAAAAGCTAACAGCTATAGTGCTGTATTCTAGGCAGTGGTGTCTTTGGTGGGTTTATATTTATATACATACGTTGCTATTGTTCTTCTCAAAGATCAGCACTCTGGCCATAACAGAAAAGAAGGAAGTGTAAATTTGTTTGGTATATCTAATTTCATAACAGACTCAAATTTTTTTATTATCTGAAGAAAATGAAATGTGCCAATTAGAAATACAACTTAATAAATTGTTCACAGATAATATAATTGTTCATTTTCTAAGTCTTGACAAAATACCTGGTTTGGTTAAAAAACAGTAAAACAAAAATTGCCTAGTACATATTAAAAACTTTGAGAAAGTCGGCTTAAATCTGTGAGTTCAGATTTTTTTCTGTATTGTTAACTCTTAGCTAGTAATGATGTTACATCATCCTCCTAAGCCTTTTGAAAAAACTATTTAGTTTTTTCGTTTTAATCTACAAAAGCCAACTAATTGAAGTAAGATAAATTACCACCTACCATAATACTACAAGCTATTTGAGCAGCTCTTTAAAACAAATTTTAAAAACTGACTAAATTAGTAAGGAAAAACTTTTTAAATACAGACAGATTTTGTTTTCTTTTTGTATATTTATTTCAACTACATTTTAGTAATGTGGTTAATAGATACGTGTTTTTGAAGTTTTCGTGTAAAATAATTTCTCAGAAACATCAGAGTAACTTACAAATGATTTGAGTTGAACAAATTAAATCTTAGAAACTAAATTTATAGTGTAATGCTGAAGATTATAGAGTTAATAATTTAGCTAACCCTTAAACACCTAAAAAATTTTAAATGTGAAGATAATACTTGTAGAGTGATTCTAGGTTGGGATTTACATGATCTGTAATTTTTATATTTTGAAAATGATATAGTAGAAAAAATAAAGAATTTTTAGAGTAGATTTCAATTGAATAAAAAAGTACCAAAATTAATCTGAATGAGCCAAAACTCTAAAACCTGAGATATTTTCAAATGTTTTCTGAAATTCAGAGATTTATATAACCAATATTTTTCTTAAAAAAAAAAAAAGTTTGTTCTGTTTGGGAGAAATTGATTCATTAAATTTTTAAGTAAATCAGGATTAAGAATCTTAATCTATCTGGTAAACTTTATACATGATTGTTAAAGTAGTAGATAAACATGATTCCTTTTATTGCAATTATATCCTTTATATTATTGCTTCACTTGAGTGAAACTAAAAATATTCATTTATTATTACCATTCTTCTGGGAGGAGGGAGGAATGAGACCTTTAGTGGAAAGAGTCTTTGGTAATTGGTGTGTGTACATAACTATTTGCAGAGGGACCACAGAAAACAAAGAAGATAGGCATTTGTCTGTGGGGGGAGGGGTGTGGAGAGGCTGAGAAGAGGTGGGCATTTGAACTTGTTTCTTGGTTGTAACTCTTTTATCCTTCAGGTTTCCTTGCTAAAGATGGAGGGAAGGTGGTAGAGAGAATGTATTACCTAATGGAGTAAAATGGGACAGTAATCCAGGCATGAAATCCCGCTGGAAAGAGCAATAAGAACCTACTATCCTCACTCAAATGATCGGAAAGTAAAGCACAGGCTGAGGTCATAGCTAGTTTTTAGCATTTGCTAACAAGTACATTTAAATGACACATTTTAAGGTCCTATTTTCTTGTTAGGATCTTTTCTTTTCCTGACCAGTTCTTTTCCAGAATCCCATTCCAAAAAACTCAGGAACTAAAGTTCCCTTCATGAAATAGATTTTGTGACATGTAGATACAAATCAGCTCCTAGGTGATTTTAGTGACAAACTGAGGAATTTCACATGCTGTCTGTAAATAGTATATTTTTAGATTTTAATAAGGCAGAATATATTTGTAAATTCCTTACTTGCAGGAGTAATGGTAGACCATTACCATTTCCACTGTGGCTTATTAAGATTCATTTCTCCTTAAGTTTACATTTGGGTCCTGAACTTCTCTTAGTATGATGATACCGATGTTAAAGATGGGAGCAGCAGGCTAGGTGAGCATTATTATTTCAAAACATCTCAGCTGAAGTTCATAAGAATCCGAGAACATAAGACATAGCAGGAAAGAAAACAAAACTAATCTGAAATCTTTATCAAAATTGACACTATAAAGTACTGTCTTAGAATTGGTGCCTAATGATTCTTTTGAAACATTTACCTCTTTTTTTGTGGTAGATTGCTCAAAAATGTAAAAGTTGGTGGTATTTCTGTTGCTTTTCTCAAGTGACAAATTTACTGATCAATTATTTTTAAAATGACAGTGCTAGTGCCTTCTCTAAGGCAAAGTCTTATTTGAACTGGTTTAATATCAATAATTAAACCTATTTGGTAGTTTCCCTTATTTAATTTTGGCAGGGAGTGTGCCCTGTGCCAGTCATTAAAGTAAGTTTTCTTTTTTTAAGTTATTTTTCTTTGTTAACTATTTATATTGTATTTGTAATCTGAAAATGTTTTTTCTTGCACTTTCCAAGACTTGGAGAATAATTTAGAAGTAACTTTATCTACCCCCCAAAATATTAGTAAAGACTTTTAAAAATGTGTATAGTTTCCTACAAACAAGTAGGAAACATATTGAATATTTTCCATTAAGCTAACATACCTCTATGGTCCTTCTTTCTAATTCTAATACATCCTAATTCTAATCTAGCTACTAAAAATCTAATTAATAAAAGGACACTAACAAAGGTCATAAAAAAAAAAGAATAAATACCAATTCTGTTGCATCAGAAATAGGTATAGTCTCGGTTATGTTGATAACATTTCATTCTGGAACAATTAAATACATAACGATGTCTCCATGTTTTGTTTTCGTTTGGTGAAAACTGCCTAGGATTTTGCTCCTTAATTTTATTACCGTATCTCTTAACGGTTATTTCTTTCATCTTATATTTCTTTACTACCAAGAATAAAATGACATTTTTAGTTTTGATTTAAGTGAATGGCCATCTATACAAAGCCAAATCGAAAAACTAAGAAATCTAAAATTTTGGTGTAATGCACTATTGGTGCTTCCCCCTGGCAACCATAGTTCTATTCAAATTTTATTTTAATTTGGAGCCAATATTGTAAACTTTACAAAACATTACATTGAATTTTGTTTGAAATATTAATAAACAACAAAATATTGAGTGTGTTCATCTAGTGAAAGAGATAATAGAATTACAGGTGACATTAGTCTTTCCCCTCAACAGCAACAAATCCGGTTGAGGGCAGTTTTGTTGGGTATGGAATGCAGTCAATGTGTGCAATTGGACAGGAGAATATATACACATATTCCTGTTGAGAAGTCTTTTGTGGAGATTTGCAAAGGAATAAAGCAAGACAGAACTTGCGTTCAAATTCTGAGGTTGCAGGGTAAAACAGGCAAGGTAAGCACAATTTTTAAAGTTTGTTTCTTCACCATCAGAATTCTTCAATACAGTCTTTTTAAAGTTGGGGAGAGAAGAGTAACAATACAGACTGAACTGGAATTAGGATACTATTAGTACATCAACATTAGAATTTAAGTAATTCAAAATGTTTTAATTTTTCTCTTTCTGTGCCTTGTGTTCTGTTTGTAAAAGACTTATTATACCCATAAAATATCCAGTAGCATTGTTAAAACATACCTGGGATCAATGTAAAAAGTCACAATAACATGATCACCTATTTTTTTTAAATGGTGTTGAATTTATTTACAAAATGTGAAGTTATCACAAATCCTTTCTGTTGGATTGTTCTACCACTTGTTTGTGCACATGATCTGTATGTTGATAATTTGTTTTAGTCAAAGTAAGTAGCATTGTTTGAGAAAATGTCTCTCTAATAAAAAGAGCCAAAGATATGGTCTGTTGCTGTTTTGAAACCTAAATGTGGAAAGGAAACAGATTTTAAGTGAAAGCTGGGTCCTGTTATTTACTGCCTTTTTGATATTTATTGAGGGATGGGGAAATGGATTAAACTGCAATGCTGTTTCAGAACTGATCACAAGTAAAGCTTTTAGGGGCTATAAATGAAGAATGTTGTTTCAACCAAAGATAGCCCCTCCTATTACTATTTGTGCAAAATACTCCGTTTCCTTGATTATTAAATATCCCTGAATTATTTCATTACCAACGAGGTGGGATGGGGTCATGTTGTATTAGAATATCCAAATGTTTTAAGACCTTGAGCTTTTAAACAGATAAATAAAACAGTTTATTATGATTTATTCTACAATAAGTATTGCATTTATTTTCTTATCTATACCATTGTTTTGCTAATAATAAGCTGAATTACTCTCAGATTTGGCGGCTAATGACAACATATATTACAGCCAAGCACAGAGAAGATGGTTAAGCAAGGAAAAAATATTAAAATCATGTGGAACTCTTTTTTGTTTTTGCTTTTGTTTCTTGGAGAACTCTTGATTAAGCCAAAACTGAAAGTATCTTCCCACAACCAAATCTAGTGATCAGGTTTCTAGTTTTTATAGTTACTAGTTAAAATTTGAATGTATGGTTAGTATGCAGACATTACTTACTAAAGAACTTGGGAAGAATCTCTAACAGTTTGTAGTTTGATTTAATGTAACTTTATATGTGATATGAAAACAATTACTTTGTTTTTTAAAGTTTTTTTTCATGTTTCCTTGCAGAAAATTAAAAAGACCAAAAGTTAAGCTAAAGACTTTTAGTTAAAAATCTATTATCTATGGATTAAAATATTGTTCTTTTCCTTTTAATTTTTCCATGAAAGCTTGAAACATAACCTATTAAAAGCCAACAGACTTAATGGCATTTATAAGTCCATGAAACAGGTTTTGCTAATTTTTTAAAAATAATCTTACAAGTAAATTAAGTATATCAGAGAATTTGATTTTATGTATATAAAACTGATTAGGTTGAATATTCAAACAAATTCATTTTTAAAGCAATACAATTCAGGCAGATTGCCACAGAGTGGCATTATCAAAGTGATTATGCAATGTAATATGAAGTTATAGGGCTCTGAATTTTGAATTCAGCTGTGGATATACCATTATAAATATGCAAATAAATTATTATTTTCAAAAATCCAGACTTGAGTGGCTTAAGTTAAGAAAGCAAAGTCTGTGGTGTAAAGGGAAGTCAAAGTGTTTAAAGCACTTGTGACAGGAAAAGGCTGTGTGAACCGGAAGATATTTAGATTCACTACAGTAAATAGTTAAAATTTCTCTAAAATGTGATTTTGGTAGTTAATATTTTGTGTTTGGAAGCATATACTGTTAGCACTTTTTGTTTAGTGGAAAGAGAAAGAGATTGAGGCAAAGTATGTTAGGCGGTCTAAAAGACTCCATGTGGGAAAACATCTCCCCCTTTCTATATATATTCTAAATTCTTGGATACCTTTATAAATAGGTTTGGCTTTTTTTTTTTTTTGTATGTGTTTAATTAGGGAATTATACAGAGTATCTTCTCTTTCATATGACTTGCAGTAGAACCTGTTTCATAATGAAACAGTTCTGTAATTTGAAGGCTGGAAGGATTATTAGGGATCTGGTAGTTTCCCATTTTACAGTTGAGGAAATTGAGGTCAGGGAAGGTACAGCACAGGTTCAGTGGCAAGGCTGAGAATTGCTTATCACTGAAGGAAACCATGTGCCCGTCTTCAGTGGGAGATACAACAAATACTTTTTTTCCTATTTTTGGTAATAAGAGAACAGACCCAAGGTGATGTTTGCCTAGACTTAATACCATTATTTAAAAAAAAAAAAACACCTACAATTATGCTAATGAATGGTTCTGTGAGTCCTTGAAAGCTAAAGGCAAAAGCCTTGAGGTAGAAGAGACCTTGGGGAGGAAAGTGGGGGTTCATTTCACTAACTCTGCTCAGAATCTCATTTAAACTATCCCAAACTGATAAAATCAGTTCAATGTAAAAGGCTGGTATGGAAGAAGAGCCCATTATTTCTTTCACCAGGATTTCTGTTTTGTGTCTCTCAAAGTCTTGAAGATTCAAGGCCCAGCTACATCAGGACTTCTAGAGGCCATGAAATCTGCATTAATAAGCACCTGACACACTCTTAGTGGTCCCCTAAGAAATTCCTCCTTGTATCAAACTTCAAAAATGGGATGTTCAAATTTACTCCATATAACAGCAGTTTAACAGTGGGCTTGGGTTTTCTTTTCTTTATGCTTTAATGAGATTTTAGGGGTGGGAAGAGCTGTGTATTACTACACACACACACACATCTCCCAGTGGAGTAATTCAAACCCTTACCTCCTCTCCCATCTATTGGATTGTTAAATATTTGGCAGAGGCTCACATGCCACCAGTGTTTGTTTGCTCACGCCAGTATGGAGTGGTGGTCACTGGCCATAAATCCTTCTGGCTTCTCACCCCTAACTAGATACATGAACCTAAGAGCTCAAAGTCCTTGGCTGCACCTTTGAATTAAAAGCTGCCCTTACATCATTTTGTTTACCTGGAGATCTTTCGGTCTTCATAAACTGTGGATGCTACAACGGCAGACACCTGTTTCCTATGTATGCCGCTGACCCTCCTGTGACCCTGGGTCAGTCGGTTGTTGTTGTTTTTAACCTCCTTGGCCTTTGTTTCCACAGCTGTAAAGAGAGTTTAAACTACTTACACCCATTCTTTACCTTTTTCACAACAGAGTACTGAGTAGGCTTTCTACAAATATTAATGGAATTTCGTTTCAGAAAAAGGAGGAGGACTAGGAATATCATTGAAATGATTGGACAACTTCAGAAAGTTCTATAAAATGCATGAGGGGAAGAGATTACTGCTTGAAACTGGAAAATGATGCAAGGAAGGATATTCTTTTTTTTTTTTCCTAAAGATTTTATTTATTTATTTGACAGAGATCACAAGTAGGCAGAGAGGCAGGCAGAGAGAGAGGAGGAAGCAGGCTCCCCGCCGAGCAGAGAGCCCGATGCGGGGCTCGATCGCAGAACCCTGGGATCATGACGTGAGTTGAAGGCAGAGGCTTTAACCCACTGAGCCACCCAGGCACCCCAAGGAAGGATATTCTTTAAATAAGAAAGCTTATTTAAATACCACAGATCAGTAACAGTGGGAAAAGAATAAAAACAAAAATGTTCCCTATAAAGGAATCCTTTATTGATTCCAACCACTAACATAAGCCAATGTCCTGACCAAAAGATATACGAATTAAAAAAAAAAAAACAAAAACCCAAAACTTACAGCTAATTTCCCAATACCTAAAATTTTGTCTGGCATGTAATATATACATGATTTTTTAAAAGAGTTTGTTTTTGTGGTAGCCAGCTGCCTCAGTGGAGCCTGTGACTCTTGATTTCAGGGTTGTGAATTTGAGCCCCACATTGGATAACTGAGCTAGCTGAGCTAGCCAGGTGCTCCCACAATTTGTTGTCATCAACGGGTTTCCTTCTTTTAGAATTGGATCCTCATGCTTCATATGAAATTAGGTAAGAAATTATTACCATTATACAGAATTTATGGGCTAAAGAGAATATAAAAGGAAAACAAGAATGTCAAGAATTTAAAAACGAGTTAAATGTCAAATTAGTAAATGATCAATCAGTGTGAATATTTATTAATAATTATATTTGTCCCTAAATTAATTTTTTAACTGCTTCCCTTAGATTTCTGAAGAATATATCAATTTAGATACTTTAATTTTATAAAAACAAATTAGAGATAATTAGAACAAAAACTGAAGCCTCTTCATGTGACTTGATCTCAGGACCATGAGTTCAAGCTCCATGTTGTATGTAGAGATTACAAAAAAAAAAAATTAAAACTTTAAAAAAAAAAACAAACCTGGAGCTTCTTGAGACCAATTGGAAGTTACTCTAGCTCAAACTAAAGGGAAACAAAATATCATTAGATTTAAAACATATATACTGGGGCACCTGGGTGGCTCAGTGGGTTAAGCCTCTGCCTTTGGCTCGGGTCACCGTCCCAGGGTCCTGGGATCAAGCCCCACATCAGGCTCTCTGCTCGGTAGGAAATCTGCTTCCTCCTCTCTCTCTGCCGGCCGCTCTGCCTATTTGTGATCTATCAAGTGAATAAATAAATCTTTAAAAGAAAAAAAAAAGGAAAAAATATATATATATACTGAATTTAAAGAATTTAAAGTGCTTAGTTTAAATATTTATATTTACTTCTATTCTTGGTGGTTTCTTGAAAAATTCTGTAAGGAATATTTTTAAAAGGCATAGAACTCTCTTTTCAGCTGCAGTGACTATCTCTGACTTGAGGTTTTCCCCTCTAGAGTTGAAACATTCATTTGAGCAACATTCAGAAGGAACTTTTCCATAGAATTAAAGAACTTCAGCATAGTTGTTCCTTGCAAAATAGCTTTAGCAGTGGTACACTTGAAAAACTAGCAAAAATAATGGCAATAGCAGGGCTCTAAGAAAAATAAATCCTGCCAATGAATCTTTATTTTAAATATTAAAAATAAGCACAGTTATAGGACTCAGACTTTAATACTCTGTGATGTGAATATCCCTGTGCACTTTATGTGTTTAATTTGTTCTTGTAAAATGAAGGCGAGAGAAGCTTAATGAAGCAAACTTAGTGATTCAGAAGACATTTCTTATTTCTCACTTACTTAAAATAATAAAATTTAATGCCAAAAAAAAGCAGTTCATTGGAATTTATTGAAACAGATTTGAGTGGTGCTTTCACCCATGATACTGCAAATTTTTGCAGAGACTAAAATTTTCAGACTCTAGGCAAATTGAAAGGATATTTCGTTAACACAAATTTTATAATGTGAAAATAAATGAAGACTTCCAATGATAACTTAGTAGAAAAGATTATTTATTTAGTTTATAGCTCCCAGGTCTTATAAAAATAAAAGCCTTTAAAAAATAAATAAGAGCTTTTAATCTGGTTCTGCTCCTTTGGAGTTATTAATAATATAATATGAGATAAGAGATTTTTATTTGATAAAACTTTTATTCCACTGCAAAATTTTAATATATTTTTAATGAGAAAAGTCACTATGGTCTAAAATCAGAACTAATAGTTCTTTGAAAAACAAGACAATCAAATTTGGGTTTATTTTTCCTTTCAATTCCTAAGCTGGTTTTTTTTTTCGGGTTAAAAATGTTTTATGTCTATGACACAATCAAAAGTAGACCCATTGTTCACTTTATATTTGAAACTTACCTCCTTTTCCTTTGTTCTTTTTATTTCATAATACAATAAACTTAAAATAATTATGAATCGGTTATTCAAAGCTTAGACATTTGTAGGTTGGACGCAACTGAAACTATTTTCCATGAAGAAAATCCCTGATCCTTGAAACTAGAAACAATCTCTCCTCCGATATCAGAATTTCAAAGTATGAATTTGGGGGTGCCTGAGTAGTTGAATTAGTGGAATGGATGACTCTTGATTTTGGGGTCATGGGTTTGAAACCTGTGTTGGGCATAGAGCTTACTTAAAAATAAATAGATAAGCAAAAATAAGAATAAAGTCTGAATTTGACATAGCACTTTGTCTATATATTGCAAGACATTTATCATTTAAAAAAAATTTTAGGGGCACCTGGCTGGCTCTGTCAATGGAGAATGCAACTCTTGATCTTGGGGATGTAAGTTCAAGCCCCAGGTTGGGTGTAGTGATTACTTTAATACAAAACAAAACAAGCAAAAACAAAACAAAACCTGGAGCACCTCGGCAGCTCAGCTGATAGAGTGGCTAACTCTTGGTTTCAGCTCAAGTCATAAGCTCAGGGTCCTGTGATGGAGATCCACATCAGGCTCCTCATTCACCGGGGAGTCTACTTAAAGTTTCTCTCTCTCCCTCTCTTCTGCCCTTGCCCTGCTCATGCTCTCTCTCAAAATAAAAATAATTTTTTTAAATAAATTAAGAAATAAAAATCCTTGAAAAAAATCAAACATTAGAAAAAATTTACACTTATCTCCTCTATTTAGAGTGTCAACTAATTGGCGAGGTCTGCTTTATCTTTGTATGTAAGTAAACTCCACAAGGTCAGGGATTTTTTTTTTTTTAAGGTCTATATTGCTCACTGCTAATTTCCCAATACTTAAAATTTTGTCTGACATGTAATATATACTCAATAAATATTTTTGAGTGAATGCATGATACTATATAACTTTCAGTCTTCTATGAAGCAAGTCCTCAATTAAAGTTGTTGAACATACAAATGCTAGGATGTTTGTGCAAATGCATATGCTACCTCACTCTCTAAAATGCACGTGGTAGGGCACCTGGCTCCACCTGGCTGGAGTAGTCACGTCTTGATCTTGGGGTTTTGAATTTGAGCCCCACGTTGGGTGTAGAGGGTGTCTGGGTGACTCAGTCGGTTAAGTGTCTGACTCCTGATTTCGGCTCAGGTCATGATCTCAGGGTCGTGGGATAGAGCCTTGCAAGTCAGGCTCCACGGTCAGCAAGGAATCTACCTGAGATTCTTCCCTCTCCCTCAGACCCTCCTCTCTGGTGCCTGCATGCTCTCTCCCTTTCTCTTTCTAAAATAAGATAAATCTCTAGGGGCGCCTGGGTGGCTCAGTGGGTTAAGCCTCTGCCTTCAGCTCGGGTCATGATCTCAGGATCCTGGGCTCGAGCCCCGTGTCAGGCTCAGTGGGGAGCCTGCTTCCTCCTCTCTGTCTGCCTGCCTCTCTGCCTACTTGTGATCTCTCTCTCTCTCTATCTGTGTCAAATAAATTAAAACTTTAAAAAAATAAAATAAGATCAATCTCTTAAAAAATTTTTTAATTAAAAATCTTAAAAATAATAATAAAATAAAAGGCATGTGGTGACCCAGTTTCAAAGAACTAGCTACTTTAGGATTGAGATTATAAATTAATTCTGAACCAAAATATGTTGGAACGCTATAGTTTTCAGCTTTGTAAGGGTGATGAAAAATCTTTGCTCATAATTCATTATCAGTTCAGTCATGTCAGAGTATCATGAACTTTTATGCATACGTTAACTTCTAAAAAATAAGAGTTGAATTTAAAAAAAAAGTTTTTTAAGGCTTACTATGGATGATTTTGGTCACATTTGACAAAATATACTGAGTAAACATAAAATTTTTGTGATTTAGTCCTAATGTCATCCTAGGACATATTCCTGTTTGAAAAGAAGGAATAGCAAAAGGTCCAGAAAGAGAGCCAATCTGATCTAGACTCCTTAACCAGTAATTCTTGGGTTAAAAAAGTAAAGCTACTGAGAACTTCATATAAATTATCAAATGGGGTTCTAGGAAGTTACAGTAAACTCATTTTACCTTCTACTTTAAAATAGCTGTAATTAGGGGTGCTTGGGTGGCTCAGTGAGTTAAAATAAAACCTCTGCCTTCGGCTCAGTTCATGATCCCAGGGTCTTGGGATCAAGCCCCGCATCAGGCTTTCTGCTCAGCAGGGAGCCTGCTTCCTCCTCTCTCTCTCTGACTCTCTGCCTCCTTGTGATCTCTGTCTGTCAAATAAATAAAGTCTTAAAAAAAAAAAAACCTGTAATTTTCAAATAGTGAAATATATTATTTGATTTTTTTTAAAGATTTTATTTATTTGAGAAAGACAGCAAAAGCAGAGGGGAGAGGCAGAGGGGGAGGGAGAAGCAGACTCCCTGCTGAGCAGGAACCCAGATGCTGGACTCGATTCAAGGACCCTGAGATTATGAGTTGAGCAGAAGGCAGATGCTTAACCAACTTAATCACCCAGGTGCCCCAATTTTTACATTTTTTAATTTTATGATAGGCAATAGCAAATAGCATCACCCAAAATGTAGTATAATGTCATAGGGTTTCATGGTTTGGCTAGCTAAAAAATAATGATACATGTAATCACTAGATTTTGAAAATGATGTATATAGCAGATACATTTTTCTGTAAAGATTTATATGTATTGGGTACACTTTGAGCTGGATTTGTTCATCTGCAATTTTCTGTTCAATAAATGTCATAAAAAAACAAATGGTGAGGGGCACCTGGGTGACTCAGTCGGTTAAGCATCTGCCTTGGGCTCAGGTCATGATCCCAGGGTTCTGGGATTGAGCCCCCCATCAGGCTCCTTGCTCAGTGGGGAGCCTGCTTTTCCCTCTCCCTCTGCCTACCGCTCCCCCATTTGTGTTTGCTTTCTCTCTGTCAAAAAAATGAACAAAATCTCAAAAAAAAAGCTTGGTGAAGTAGTGTTTACTTATTTTTTTCAATAACTATTTGGACTCCAAAAGGTTTAGGGCACTGTGGAGGATAGAGATTGATGCATACAGTATGGTCCTTGCCTGCCACGCTTTAAGAGGCAGCATATAAACACCAATCATGTAATCCTTAAAAATATCAGTGATTTATCCAAAATGTCCTTAATTTTCCTTAATGGCCCATTTTATTTATTTGTTTGTTTATTTTTATTTAATTAATATATTTGACAGAGAGAGGGAGAGATCACAAGTAGCCAAAGCAGCAGGCAGAGGGGGAGGTGGAAGAAGGCTCCCCACTGAGCAGAGAGCCCTATGTGGAGCTCGATCCCAGGCCCCTGAGATCATGACCTGAGCTGAAGGCAGAGGCTCAACCCACTGAGCCACCCAGGTAGCCCCTTAATGGCCCATTTTAAAGCCTTTATTTGGGAATTTGTATAAACCCTTCTGGGACATATCTAAATGATATGAAAATATTAAAAGTGCCTTCATTAAAAATAAAAGTGCCTCATAAAACACTTTTTTTTTTTTTTAAGTAAACTCTATGCCCAATGTGGGACTTGAACTCATGACCAAGAACTCATGATCAAGAGTTGCATTCTGTATGGGGTGAACCAGGCAGGTATCCCATAAAACAAGACTTGTATCAAATAAAATATTTTTTTGTTGTCACCCAGAGGTTTCTTGTTTTTTTTTTGTCCTAACAGAAATTGGGGGGAAGGGGCCACAAGAAGCTCACTATCTATTGTCCAAAGAACCACCCCCTGCAAGCATCTCTCAAGATGGAAAGCATGCTTTCTCATTCTAAAGACCAGGATTTGGTTAACAAGTTCACACTCATCCTACCAGTTCCTTTCAGCAATTTTTTTTTTTAAGTTTATTTAAGGGGCACCTGAGTGACTCAGTTGTTAAGTGTCTGACTTCAGCTCATGTCAAGATCCCAGAGTCCTGGGACTGAGCCCCACATCAGGCTCCCTGCTCCATGGGAAACCTGCTTCTCCCTCTCCCACTCCTCCAGTTTGTGTTCCCTCTCTCGCTTTCCTCTATCAAATAAAGAAATAAAATCTTTCAAACAAAGTTTTATTAAGTACTCTCTACACCCAGTGTGGGGCTCAAATTCACCACCCTGAGACTGAGTGGCATGTTCTACCAACCAAGCTAGCCTGGCTTCTTCCTCTCCCACTGCCCCTGCTTGTGTTCCCTCTCTTGCTGTCTCTCTCTCTCTGTATCAAATAAATAAATAAAATCTAAAAAAAAAAAAAAAAAAAGAATCAGAGGCTTAACCAACTGCAGCACCCAGTGCCCCTCAAAATCTTTTTAACTTTTCTGTTTATAAACCACACAATATTCTACTATTGCATTTTTCTCATAGTATGAAGCCAGGATTTGTTTTCCAAAGGATCAATCTGCTGAAAAATATTCTAAGCCTACTTGTATTATAGCTAGAAAAGTGAAATTCCATGTGCCAACAAGCCTAGGAGTAGTAATTTATAACACATATGTAGTTGAAATGCTTTTTGTTTGTTTGTTTTAAGTAGGCTCTACACCCAACCTGGGGCTTGAACTCACAACCCCAAGATCAAGAGTCAAATGCTCTACTGACTGAGCCAGCCAGCCCCCCCATTTAAGAAGTGTTTCTGAGGGGCACCAAGGGGCTCAATCGGTTAAGCATCCAACACTTTTGTTTGTTTGTTTAAGCTTCCAACACTTGATCTCAGCCCAGGGCTTGACCCCACGGTTGTGAGTTCAAATAGGCATTAGGCTCCATGCCCAGTTTAAAAAAAAAAAAAATGTTTTTGGAGATTGGGACATTCATTTCTTTCTTTAAAAGAAAACAAATTTTCTTTTACATTGGAGAGGTCTGGTAATCACCACTTTAACAACGTCATCAAATCTAGCATTACCAATAGTGGAAATAACACATGTGCCTCCATGAGATTTTTGGTGCCAAAACCCAGGACGATTCTTATCTTAAAGGTTAAGATTTTTTTTCCAGTTTTTTGTTTATCATAATTGAATATGCTTTAACCACAGTGGTCTGTCTCCTCTTTCAAATGATATTTTTGAAACATTTTAACATTTTAGTCTGTCTTCCTTTCCCTCCTTCCTTTCCCTTCCCTTTTTCCTTTCCTTCCCTTCCCTTCCCTTCCTTTCCCCCCTTTCTTTTCCTTTTCTTCCTTTCCTTTCCTTCCCTTTCCTTCCCTTCCCTTCCCTTCCCTTCCCTTCCCTTCCTTTCCTTTCCTTTCCTTTCCTTTCCTTTCCTTTCCTTTCCTTTCCTTTCCTTTCCTTTCCTTCCTTCTTTCCTTCCTTCCTTCAAGTAAACTCAACTCCAACAAGGGACTAAAACTCATGACCCTAAGATCAAGAGTCATATGCTCTGCCAACTGAGCCAGCTAGGTGCCCCCATTTCAGTTTTTGTTTAAATATATTTATACTTACAGATGATTTTAAAGAATATAAAAAGGAATAAATGTATTCTCCTGGGTTAGTTCTTTAGCAAATTTATCTACTTTTTCCAGATATTGGTCTATTTAAGCTTTCTGTCTCTATGGAGGGAGTGTAATACTGATAAAAGGAAACATTTATTTATTATTTTATTTTTATTTATTTGACAGAGAGAGACACAGCGAGAAGGAACAAGCAGAGGCAGAGGCAGAGGGAGAAGCAGGTCCCCTGCCAAGCAGGGAGCCTGATACGGGGCTCGATTCCAGGACCCCAGATCATGACCTGAACTGAAGGCAGACACTTAACAACTCAGCCACCCAGGCGCCCCAAAAAAGAAACATTTTAATATGAATAAGTGCATGTTAATACCTACAGTTCAAACCCTACTTGACAGAGATCCTCCTCACCTTCTCTTAGTCCATTTTCTTTTCTCATAGTGAAAAATATGGGTTCCTAACGTTCATATTTCCACTCATGATTTTCAAACCAAAACATAGCTTCAATTCTGTTAACCTAAAAAGACCAAGATTTTTTTATTTGGGGATTGTTTGGAACACTTTTTAGGATCTGATAGGAGTATTAAGGTATTTAGAGAAAATAAACACAAATACAAACACATCTAGTTCTGAATATATATTCAAAGATTCAGGGTCTCTTTAAAGTTCATCCATTACTCCTAGCCATGGATCCTAGTTTAAGACTCATTTCCTGGGGCACCTGAGTGGCTCAGTGGGTTAAGCCTCTGCCTTCAGCTTGGTTCATGATCTCAGGGTCCTGGGATTGAGCCCTGCATCAGGCTCTCTGCTTGGCGGGGAGCCTGTTTCTCCCTCTCTATCTGCCTACTTGTGATCTCTCTCTTTGTCAAAAAAAAAACAAAAACAAAAACAAAAAACAAAACAAAAAAAAAAAACTTAAAAAAAGACTCATTTCCTTAAACTGCCTAATCTAAGGAGTAACTTGTTCTAGCGGGGATTCCTTCATTAGACAGAGAGCTGAATTAAATAATTCTAAAGCTTTACTTAATTCTGAGATTTCAAACTAGAATGTTTAGCTAAATGGTTAAAAAAGAATAAGAAGGGACACATGGGTGGCTCAGTTGGTTAAGCGTCCAACTCTTGGTTTTGGTTTAGGTCATGATCTCGGAGTTGTGGGATGAAGCCCCATGTTAGGCTCCAACACTCAGCAAGGGGTCTGCTTGTCCATTTCCTTCTGCTCATGCCCCTGCTCTCTCTCTCAAATAAATAAATACAATCTTAAAAAAAAAAAAAAAGAGGGAGAATGGGGTTCCTGGTTGGCTCAGTTGGTTAAGTGTCTGCCTTGAGCAGGTAATGATCCTGGTGTTCTGGGATTGAGTCCTGCATTGGGCTCCCTGCTCAGTGGAGAACCTGCTTCTCCCTCTCCCTCTGCTCCTCTCGCTGCTCGTGTTTTCTTTTTCTCTCTCTTTCTCAAATAAATAAAACCATAGAAGAAGGAGGAGGAGGAGGAGGGGAGAAAGAGGAAGAGGGGGATGAGGAGGGGAGAAGGAGGTGGGGTGCGGGGAAGGGGGAGGGGGTAGAGGAAGGAAGGAGGAGGAGGAGAAAGGGAAGAAGAAGGGGAAGCAAAAGAAGCGGAAGCAGAAGAAGCATCAGAAGAAGCAGAAGGAGAAGCAGCAGAAGAAGCAGCAGAAGGAGAAGAAGCAGAAGAAGCAGAAGGAGAAGCAGCAGAAGAAGAAGCAGACGGAGAAGAAGCAGAAGCAGCAGCAGAAGAAGCAGCAGAAGCAGCAGCAGAAGAAGAAGCAGAAGAAGAAGCAGACGGAGAAGAAGCAGAAGCAGAAGAAGCAAAAGGAGAAGCAGCAGAAGCAGCAGCAGAAGAAGCAGCAGAAGGAGAAGAAGCAGACACAGCAGCAGAAGCAGCAGCAGAAGGAAGCAGACGCAGCAGCAGACGCAGCAGCACAAGCAGAAGCAGAAGGAGAAGAAGCAGACGCAGCAGCAGAAGGAGAAGAAGCAGCAGCAGCAGAAGAAGAAGCAGCAGCAGCATAGGAAGAAGAAGAGGAAGAAGGAGGAGGAGGAGGAGGAGGAGGAAGAGGAAGAAGAGGAAGAGGAGGAAGGAGAGAGAAGGAGAAGAATAAGAATCAGAATCAGGGGTGCCTGGGTGGTTCAGTCGTTAGGTGGCTGCCTTTGGCTCAGGTCATGATCCTGGGGTCTTGGGATCGAGTACCACATCAGGCTTTCCGTTTGATGGGAAGCCTGCTTCTCCCTCTCCCACTCCCCCTGCTTGTGTTCCTTCTCTCATTGTGTCTTTGTGTGTCAAATAAATAAAATCTTTAAAAAACAAAAAGAATAAAAATCAGGAGGAGGAGAAGAAAGAAGAAATAATGAGCATAAAAGATTGACCAAGCATGTATGTACCCTTATCCAAGTAGTCAATTTTAATAGGGCTAGATGAATTCAAGAATGGTAACTAAGAGGTTCTTCCAGGTAAAAGTTTCTTGTTATTGTTTTTAAAATTTTATGTATTTGGGGACACCTGGGTGGCTTAGTTGGTTAGGTTGCTGCCTTTGGCTCAAGTCATGATTCCAGGGTCTTGGGATCGAGTCTCCCATTGGGCTCCTTGCTTAGTGGGGAGCCTGCTTCTCTCTCTGCCTCTGCCTGCCACTCTGCCTGCTTGTGCCCTCTCTCTCTCTCTGATAAATAAGTAAATAAATAAAATCTTAAAAAAAAAAAAAAGATTTGAGGCACCTGGGTGGCTCAGTGAGTTAAGCCTCTGCCTTCGCCTCAGATCATGATCTCAGAGTCCTGGGATCAAGCCCCGCATCGTGTTGGGCTCTCTGCTCGGCAGGGAGCCTGCTTCCCCCTCTCTCTCTGCCTACTTGTGATCTCTCTCTCTGTCAAATAAATAAATAAAATCTTCAGAAAAAAAAAAAGTTTTTATTTATTCATTCAACAGAGAGAGAGCACAAGCTGGGGGAGTGGCACACAGAGGGAGAAGCAGGTTCCCTGCTGAGCAGGAAGCCCGATGTGGGGCTCTCTTCCCAGGATCTGGGACTGAGCTGAAGGCAGATACTTAATTATTTTGTTAAAATAATTATTTCTAGGGGCGCCTGGGTGGCTCAGTGGGTTAAAAGCCTCTGCCTTCAGCTCTGGTCATGATCCCAGTGTCCTGGGATTGAGCCCCGCATTAGGCTCTGCTCAGCAGGGAGCCTGCTTCCTTCTTTCTCTCTCTCTCTCTCTCTGCCTGCCTCTCTGCCTACTTGTGATCTCTGTCTGTCAAAAAAATAAATAAAGTATTTTTTAAAAATTATTATTTCTAAGAATTACAGTGTTTTTTTTTCATACATTGAGAATAATTTTCCAGTAAACTAGGTGACAAATATCACTCCATGTTTTAAAATTATACATTTTATCTTTGGAAATTAAAAAAAATCACAATTTGACTATTTTATTTTATTTTATTAAATCTCTTTTTAAGGATTTATTTATTTGAGGGGTTTGGGGGAGGGGCATATGGTGTCTCACGCAGACTCTGTAGTCAAAGAGCCAGACATGGGGCTCATTCCTAGAAACCCAAGATCATGATCTGAACTGAAACCAAGAGTTGAATGCTCATTTAACTGTGCCAACCAGGTGCTCCTAAATTATTTTATTTAATTAATTAATTTTTTTTGACAGAGATCACAAGTAGGCAGAGAGACAGGCAGAGACAGAGAGGGAAGCAGGCTCCCCGCCGAGCAGAGAGCGAGATGGGCTCGATCCCAGAACTCTGGGATCACGACCTGAGCTGAAGACAGAGACTTTAACCCACTGAGCCACCCAGGTGCCCCGCCCCTAAATTATTTTAAATAGACAATAAACACATATGATTTTTTAAAAATTTGAACAGTGCTAAAGAATGGACTGTAAAATCTTGCCATTTGCAACGAAGTGGATGGAACTAGAGGGTATTATGCTAAGTGAAATTAGTCAATCAGATAAAGACAATTATATGATCTCTCTGATATGAGGAATTTGAGAGGCAGGGTGGGGGATCACAGGGGGAAGGGAGGGAAAAAAACGAAACAAGATGGGAGAAAGACAAACCATAAGAGACTCTTTTTCTTTTTTTTTTTTAGATTTTATTTATTTATTTGACAGAGATCACAAGTAGAGAGGCAGGCAGAGAGAGGAGGAAGCAGGCTCCCTGCAGAGCAGAGAGCCTGATGCGGGGCTCCGTCCCAGGACCCTGGGATCATGACCCGACCTGAAGGCAGAGGCTTTAACCCACTGAGCCACCCAGGCGCCCCAAACCATGAGACTCTTAATCTCAGGAAACAAACTGAAGGTTGCTGGGAGGTGGTTGGGGAGGGATAGGGTGTCTGGGTTATGGACATTGGGGAGGGTATGTTCTATGGTGAGTGCTATGAATTGTGTAAGACTGATGATTCACAGACCTGTACCCCTGAAACAAATAATACATTATATGTTAAAAAAATGGACTGTGAAGGGGCTCAGTGGGTTAAGCCTCTGACTTTGGCTCAGGTCATGATCTCAGGGTCCTGGGATGGAGCCCTGCATCAGGCTCTCTGCTCAGCAGGTAGCCTGCCCCCCCCCCCCCCCCCCCCCCCCCCCCCCCCCCCCCCGCCGCTCTCTGCCTGCCGTCAGCCTGCTTGTGATCTCTGTCAAATAAATAAATAAAATCTTTAAAAAAAAATGGACTGTGAAAATTAAGTCTCCCTTCAATATACAACCTCTAGTAAACTAATTCCCTCCCCAGAGGAAACTATCATATCCACTTCACATGTATTTTATTTATTTATTTATTTATTTAAGACCTTTATTTATTTATTTGACAGACAGAGATCACAAGTAGGCAGAGAGGCAGGCAGAGAGACAGGAGGAAGCAGACTCCCTGCTGAATAGAGAGCCCGATGAGGGGCTTGATCCCAGGACCCTGGGACCATGACCTGAGCTGAAGGCAGAGGCTTTAACCCACTGAGCCACCCAGTTGCCCGTATTTTATTTTTTTAAAGATTTACTTATTTTGAGGGAGAGAGAGCGAGAGCATGAGTTGGTGGAGGGGCAGAGAGAAAGGGAGAAAATCCGTCAGAGCATGGAAGAGGCTCCCACAGAGAATGGAGCCCTATATGGGGCTCAATCCCACAACCTTGAGATCATGACCTGAGCCAAAACCAAGAGTGGGTCACTTAACCGATTGAGCCACACAGGTACCCCTCACATGTATTTCTGAAGTATTTACAGGAGTATAAACATATCTTCATTTTATGCATGTATATGCACACACCACACATAAATATATGAATGGCAGCACAAAACACATACTACTATACATCTTGATGTTTTTTCACTTTACCAATATATCTTGGGATATTTTTTAAAGATTTTATTCATTTGTTGGGGAGAGAGACAGTGAGAGAGCAAGCTATTGGGCTCCCTGCTCAGCAGGGAGTCTACTTCTCGTTCTGACCCTCTCTCCTCTCGTGCTCTCTCTCTCTCTGAAATAAATTTTTTTAAAGATTTTATTTATTTGACACAGAGAGACCCAGCGAGAGAGGGAACACAAGCAGGGGGAGTGGGAGAGGGAGAAGCAAGCTTCCTGCCGAGCAGGGAGCCCCATATTGGGCCTGACCCTGGTATCCTGGAATCGTGACCCAGGCAGACGCTTATCCACTGAGCCACCCAGGTGCTCCATTCTGGACTCTATTCCTTTAACAAAACCCTGCCCCTTTCTGCATGAGAATTTGACCTTTTATTATACTGGTTTCTCTGGCACCCTGATAACTATGGTGTCATCTCTATTACATTTGCATATGGTAAAAAAGTGACCTGATTTGTAAAATGCATCTGAACCAGAAGAAACTGTATCTGGTGGGGACACTATACTTGGAAGCTTCCAAATGCAGTAACATAACTAGGTAGCTCTTCCAGGAACTTCGGAAGCTATACTACAGAGTTGTTACAAGAGATACTGGGTGCTGAAACATAAAACTTCCAGGAGAGTCCTGCACTTGCACACTGCAGATTTCATCATTTTTGTACAGGTTGTACTGCTGTGAGGACTACTACACGAACTTGTGGAATGCCTGAACTTGCCCTACTGCACGTTGCTTCCCACCCTATATTTTCCTAAGTGAATAGTCCAAATGTGAATTATTTTTTAAGATTTTATTTCAGAGACGGGGCGCCTGGGTGGCTCAGTGGGTTAAAGCCTCTGCCTTCGGCTCAGGTCATGATCTCAGGGTCCTGGGATCGAGCCCCACATCGGGCTCTCTGCTCAGCGGGGAGCCTGCTTCCTCATCTCTCTCTGCCTGCCTCTCTACTTGTAATCTCTATCAATTAAATAAATAAAATCTTAAAAAAAATTTTATGTCAGAGAGAGAGTACAAGCCAGAGGAAGAGCAGAGGGAGGGAGTATCTCTAAACTCCCTGCTGAGCACAGAGCCCCACACGGGGCTCGATCCCATGACTCAGAGATCACGACCTGAGCTAAAGTCAAACGCTTAACTGACTGAGCCACCCAGGCACCCCCTAATATAATTTTCTATGTCTGAATGTTTGCTAGAATTAAAAAAAAAGAAAAAGAGTTGAGAGCGAGAGCACACGGGAGCGCCTGAGGGAGAGGAGAATCTCAAGCCGACTTTTGGCAGCCTGATGCAGGGCTTGATCCTACCACCCAAAAGATCATGAGCTGAGCTTAACTGAATGCACCACCTAGGCACCCCTGAATGTTGCTGGAATTTTAAAAAAAGATTTATCTGAGAGGGAGGATGAGTGGGGATAGGTGGAACAGAGAGAGAGAATAGCAGACTTCCCACTGGGCACAGAACCCAACTTGGGGCTCAACCCCAGGACCCTGAGATCACAACCTGAGACAAAATTGAGTCTACCACTTGACTGAGCCACCCAGGTGCTCCTGTTTGCTGGAACTTAAGAAGACACCTTGATCGTTGTAGCAGAGCATTTCCAAACTCCACTGAGTTTCAAAGTTAGGGTAAGGATTGGAATATTTATATTAGGCTTCCCATTCAGTGATGTACAAATGGATTCAGGATCCATGTATACAAGACAAGTATTCATTTTCTTTGAGTCTTGTACTTAATTATTAATTGGTTCCTGGCTGGCTCATTCTGAATTCAACTCTTGATTTCATGGTCCTGAGTTTGAGCCCCACATTAGGCACAGAGATTACTTAAAAACAAACTTAACATGGGGTGCCTGGGTGGCTCAGTGGGTTAAAGCCTCTGCCTTTGGCTCAGGTCATGATCCCAGGGTCCTGGGATCGAGCCCCACATTGGGCTGTCTCCTCAGTGGGGAGCCTGCTTCCTCTTCTCTGCCTGCCTCTTGGCCTACTTGTGATCTGTCAAATAAATAAAATCTTTAAAAAAATAAACTTAAAAAATAAGTGTAAACAACCATAATCTTGAGGAATCAGAACATATAAACGATAATTTAAATTTTAAAAATTGTATTAAAAGTTTAATTACATTTGTACGGGTGCCTGGGTGGCTCAGTCATTAGGCATCTGCCTTTGGCTCAGGTCATGATCCCAGGTCCTAGATCGAGTCCCAAATTGGGCTCCCTGCTCAGCAGGAAGCCTGCTTCTTCCTCTCCCATTACCCCTGCATGTATTCTCTCACTGTATCTCTGTCAAATAAATAATCTTAAAAAAAAAAAAAAAGTTTAATTACACTTGAACCTTTACAAAGAGATTAGTGAAAATAACTTTTTTTTTTTTTAAGTGTATAAACTATTTTACTAACAGACAAGGCCTACAGATTTATTTCTTCTTGGACACACCCACAGTGTGGCCCCGGAACCCTATGGTGTGCTGGCCTCGTACAAGAAGTCCCCCAAAGTGGTGCAGCCCTCTCTGGGCCCTGATCTTCAGTCTCTCCAGGTCTTCACGAAGTTTCCTGTCCAGGCCACTGGCCAGGACCTGGCTGTACTTTCCATCCTTCATGTCCTTCTGTCTGTTCAAAAACCAGTCTGGGATCTTATACTGGCGAGGATTCTGCATAATGGTGATCACATGTTCCACTTCATCGTCAGTGAGCTCTCCGGCCCTCTTAGTGAGATCGATGTCCACTTTCCTTAACACCACATGAGCTTATCTTTGCCCCACACCCTTAATTGCAGTGATGGCAAAGGCCATTTTCCGCCACCCATCGATATTAGTGTTGAGTACTCGCAAAAATGTGCTGGAACTTCTTAGGGATCACTAGAGACATGGCAGCGGCCCCAGTGGCAGCGTGTACGCCTCCTGTGGAAGAGCTGAAAAAAAAATTTTTTTTTAAAGATTTTATTTATTTGACAGAGAGAGAGATCACAAGTAGGCAGAGAGGCAGGCAGAGAGAGAGGGGGAAGCAGGATCCCTGCTGAACAGAGAGCCCGATGTGGGGCTTGATCCCAGGACCCTGAGATCGTGACCTGAGCTGAAGGCAGGGGCTTTAACCCACTGAGCCACCCAGGTGCCCCCGAAAATAACTTTTAAAATATATTTTTTTAATTTATTTTTAAAATGTTTTAACCATTCTTGGTCTTTCATTTTTTTTTTTTTTTTAAGATTTTATTTGACGGAGACACACACACCAAGAGAGGGAATACAAGCAGGGGGAGTGGGAGAGGGAGAAGCAGGACTCCTGGCAGAGAGCCCCGATGTGGGGCTTGAACCCAGGACCCTGGGACCATGACCCGAGCTGAAGGTAGACGCTCAACACTGAGCCATGCAGGCACCCCCAAAAGATTATTTAAGTAATCTCTATACCCAATGTGGGTCTTAAAACTAACAACCCCACAATCAAGAATCCCATGCTCTACTGGGGCACCTGGGTGGCTTAGTTAAGTGTCTGCTTTCAGCTTGGTCATGATCTCAGGGTCCTGGAACTGAGTGCTTCATCAGGCCCCACTCAGAAGGAAGTTTGCATGTCCCACTCCGTCAGTCCCGCCCCCCGCCCCCATGCTCATGCTCTCAAATAAATAAATACAATATTTAAAAAAATATTATTTAGGGGCACCTGGGTGGCTCAGTTGTTGGGCGTCTGCCTTCAGCTCAGGTCGTGATCCCAGGATCTTGGGATTGAGCCCTGCATTGGGCTCCCTGCTCGGCGGGAGGCCTGCTTCTCCCTCTCTCACTGTCTCTCTCTCTCTGTGTCAAATAAATAAAATCTTTAAAAAAATTCAGAGATCAAGAATTGCATGTTCTATCAACTGAGCCAGCCATGTGCCCCCTCAAAAATAATTTTTAATGTACTCATAAAACAAAATTCATGTCTTTCAAAAAAAAGAACATTTTCCACTGTGACTTCTCTGCACTTGATTTTGTAAATATCAGAATGCTTCACTTATCTGACATCAGGGACATCAGGGATCTCAGTGTTCCATATAAATGAACTTTCAAGGTGAGTTAAGACCCAATCCTTTCATAATTGTTATATTGTCACTTCTCTTCCTTTATTAGAGGGTTTTGTAACAAAAGTGATATTTTTTAAGATTTTATTACTTGACAGAGATCACAAGTAGGTAGCGAGAGGCAGGCAGAGAGAGGGGGAAGCAGTCTCCCCGCTGAGCAGAGAGCCCGATGTGGGCTCAATCCCAGGACCCTGGAATCATGACCCGAGCTGAAGGCAGAGGCTTTAACCCACTGAGTCACCCAGGCGCCCCAACAAAAGTGATTAATCCTTTTATAGGATCATCATGATTGAACATACTTCAGCTTATACCTTACCTTTTGTATACTTCTTTTATACTTTAGCTCTTTGGTTTAACTTGATGTAACTTTCTGATTGGGAATTTAGTTATGGACCCTACCAATCTTTTTCCTGTTACTATCCCCATTCATTCATTTGTACAAACATTTATTGGGCATTTACTCCATGTCAGGCACTGTTCTAGGCACCAACGGTACAAGAAGTCATGAAGCAAGTTACCTCACTGGTTACCTAATCATTTGGCAACCATCAAATGACAGGATACACCAGAGAGAAATAATACCAAATTAGATGTGTGGATCTTTGTTTTAGGGAGTGTGATTTTTTATTATGTCTTTGTGTGTGGTAAATTACACATATTTACCATTTGTAACAGTGCACGGATCTGTGGCATTAAGTATTCACACTGTGCAAACTTCACTACCATCCACCTCCCAACAAACACCCCATTCTCTCTATACATACTTCGAATTTTCTCAAATTGAGAGTGGTCAGAGGGGCACCTGGGTGTCTCCATCAGTTAAGCATCTGCCTTTGGCTAGTCACGATCTCCGAGGTTCTGGGATGGAGCCCTGTGGTGGGTTCCTGGCTCAACAGAGTCTATTTCTCTGCCCCTGCTCCTGCCACCTACCTGCACCCTCTCAAATAAAATCTAAAAAGTAGGCTCCATGCCAAACATGAGGCTTGAACTCACAATCCTAAGAGTCAACAGGCGCCACCAACTGAGCAAATCAGGTGCCCCTAGATCCTCTTTTGGATAGTCTCATTTCCCCCATATCTGTCAATTTTATTCCCAACTCATTAAAATTATGCCAGGTACACTTAAGGGAGTATCCTCTCAAATTTACAAAGAAACGGTATTTGTAGACGTCTGAAAATTATGCCATGAAAAATTATCCCTGAATTAAGCTGGATTCCATAGCACAGAATACCATGGGGACTCATGACTGTTGAGCAACAGCTTTTTATGACCATTCGTGGAATTCTTAAGTGGATAGGTTTTTAGGGATCAATTACAAGTGTACACAAGAATTAGTGAATCATTTCAAGTATACAAGATTCCACAGTATCTATCTCTGTACTAACATCTTATAGTCTTACTTTACCCCTTAGTTCCATTAGTTGTTTTTTTTTTTTTTTAAGATTTTATTTATTTATTTGACAGATCACAAGTAGGCAGAGAGGCAGGCAAAGAGGGAGAGAGGAGGAAGCAGGCTCCCTGCTAAGCAGAGAGCCTGATGCGGGGCTCGATCCCAGGACCCCGGGATCATGACCCGAGCCAAAGGCAGAGGCTTTAAAACCACTGAGCCACCCAGGCGCCCCTCCATTAGGTTTTTTAAAGTAAACTCTACACCCAATGCAGGGGTTGAACTCACAGCCCTGAGATCTAGAAACACATATTCTGAGTCAGCCAGAAGTTCCTCCATTAGTTCTTTTTATCTTGTCATACAGTTTTAGTAAAGTGTTACCTTAATTTCATCTTGAAACAATTTTGTGCTATAAATAATGAAGAGTATATCTTATTTTCCTTTACTAAGATCGCAACCACTTTTTGTTTCAGGGAAAGACCTCCCTCTCATATACTGTTGGTTGGAGGTTAAATTGGCAAAGCTTGTTACTCCACTTGCCCATGTTTGCTTTCTTGGAAGTTAGTTTCCTTATTTTCTGTATTCATGACTCCCATCTATGGCATATTTCTCATCTTACCTTTCAATGTGTATTTCATAATACAAAAATGCACTGTTTTTCACCATTTAATCCAATTAATTTTGAATTACTTGTGTGGGAAATAGAAAACCCATACACTGAAAGGAAAGACTTTTTTTTTTTTTTAATAGGCTCACGTAGTGTGGACATTCACACAATTTAACACATCTAGTCTTTAAAGTTCTTAAGCCTAATATCTATCTTGGTATCTAATACATAACATTACACATATACAATGACTTTTGATAGCAGCTCCCCTTTCTATAAAGGCATTTACCTCTTGACTGCTGAAGCCACACCTCCCAACCTATTCCTCTTTCCCCAGCAACATCCAGCCCTTGGTTATTACCTTTGTCCTCTCAGGCCTCCTTTCTCTCCAACATTTCAGGTATTCTAGTGCTGTAAGGCCATTATATTTGCCGTTCCCTATATTTAACATGTTCCTCCAGATATCGACAAGGCTCCCTCCCCACTTTGCTAAAATTAGGATGATTCAGATGATCTTAATTTGTTCCCTACTTTTCTACTTATTCATGTATCATTAAGGTTTTTATTTTTTTTTAAGATTTATTTATTAAAGATTTATTTGACAGAGTGAGCGAGCGCACAAGCAGGGGGACTGACAGGCAGAGGGAGAAGAGGTTCTCTACTGAACAAGGAACCTGAGCCCCCCGACCCCAACCCCCAGGATCATGACCTGAGTCAAAGGCAGACGCTTAACTGGCTGAGTCACCCAAGTACCCCAAAAACAGAATCTTTAAAAACAGGGGGGGGAGCCTGGATAGCTGTGTTGGTTAAGCATGTGACTCTTGATTTTGGCTCAAGTCATGATCTTGGGGTCATGAAACTGAGCCAAGTGCCAGGCTCTACGCTCAGTGAGGAGTCTGTTTGATATTCTCCCTCCCTCTACAACCCCCACCCTGCTCTCTAAATAAAAATAAGTAAATAAATAAAAACAAAGACACCCAAGGCACTTTAATCTCACAATAATAATAATAACAATATAATAATCCCATCAGTCTGTTACATAGATAATAATTTAATTCTTTCCCCATTGCTTTGAGGGAGAAAACAAAGGAGCTCCTACACCCTTTTATAAAAGTCACCTGAAACAACCCACCTCTTTACTAAAACACCCTCACCTTATTACATTAGAGTTGTCACAGTATGTTTTCTATTACACTGTGGGCTTTTTAAAAGGATTTATTCATTTGACACACAGAGAGAGAGCATGCATGCGCACAGGGGGAGTAAGGGAGGGAGAAGCAGGCTCCCCACTAAGCAGGGAGCCCAACATGGTCCCCGATCCCAGGACCCCGAGATCATGACCAGAGCCAAAGCAGACGCCAACCGACTGAGCCACCCAGGCACCCAGAGTGGAGGCTTCTTAAAGACATAAACTGTATTATTTATCTTTAGTTCACCATGGTGCCTGGTACTGAACATTCTCAGTATCAACAACAAGGCTGACAGAAGAAGGGAGGGGAAGGGGCGCCTCAGTAGCTCGGTCAGCTGAGTGTCTGTCTTTAACTCGGGTCATGATTCCAGGACCCTGGGTTCAAGCCCTACCTCAGGCTCTCTGCTTGATGGGGAGCCTGCTTCTCCCTCTCCCTGCCACTCTCACTGCTTGTGTTCTCTCTAATAAATAAAATCTTAAAAAAAAAGAAAAAAGAAAAGGAGAGGAAAGAAAAACAAGGATTTTTAATATTTTCCCAAAGATTTTAGTTGAGAGAGTGTGCAAGCACACCTGAGCAGGGAGAGGGGCAGAGGGAGAGGCAGAAGATGACTCCCTGATGAGCAGGGAACCCCATGCGGGCGGGGCTCAATCCCAGCACCCTGGGATAAGGACCTGAGCCAAATGCAGATGCTTAACCAAATGAACCA
Source organism: Lontra canadensis (assembly GCF_010015895.1). NCBI lineage: Eukaryota > Metazoa > Chordata > Mammalia > Carnivora > Mustelidae > Lontra > Lontra canadensis. The sequence continues at coordinate 44,353,460 of NW_022630996.1, read as the reverse complement.
CCCGGGTGCCCCAAAATAAGGATTTTTAAAGACTAAGAGAAAGAATTACATTCGGTATAAGCAAAAATATTAGGAAAAGGACTGGTTCCCAAATCAATCCAGTTATATAAGTTATATATATTTTTCTCATTCTACCACAATAAAGAAACAGTCCCATTTTCAAAGAAATTAACTTTTATTTGAAAGGAGACTACTTTTCCTCACACGTATCTTCTAAAGGACTCTATACTATACAATAATAGCCTGCTTAACCATTGTCCCCATACAAAAATTTCTAACAGCAAAGTATACAATTGCTCTAAGTAATAAATAATAATCCTTCACTGATTAAGGGAATACTTAAATTTCAATAAATTCAACACAAAAATCACACTTTAAGTCTTAACAGATGTATTTTAAATACAACATGTTTTGTAGGAGTCCACAAGCTTTCATCTCTTAAAAAACTGACGTAATTTTTAGGGTTCAAAAATTTCGTTCTTCAAAAGAAATGAACAAGTGTTTTCTTCTATAGCTTCATACTTTCTACACTCAACTATTTGACTGCTCCATGCCACCCCAAACTTGACATGACTGAACTACTTTATGTGTTACTACCTTCCCCAAAAGAAAGTTAAAAAAGGAGTTCGTTGTAAATGGAGGTCTCTAGTATAATGTCTAATACAATACCTAACACAAAAGAAGCTTTAAAAAGGTCATTTCTTTCCTCATTTGATTAGCCAGGAGTTAATTTTCTGTAAAAGCAAAGGAAAGCAAAAAAAGAAAAGAAAAGGAAAAAAAGAAAAAGAAAAAAAGGAAAAAAATCGTTTACAAAGCGTAACACTGGGGGTTCCTTTTTTTTTTTAACTTAAGATGTTTACTCAAAATGACAACAATTACATCTTTAAGAGTATACTAAAAGGGGTGGAAACAGCAATACAACTGACAAAGTGTAGATGGTGAATAAACCAAAGATTTTTTTAAGGGTTCTTTTTAAGAAGTAAGAAGGATTAGAAGCTTGGGGAAATCCAGAATTAAACAAAAAACAAACCCAAGACCCAAAACCAAACCAAAACAAACAAAAACCCAAAAGCAAACCAAACCAACACACACACACACACACACACACACACACAAAGAAAAAGATGTCCTCATCTGCAACCATTCTGTGTATCAATAGCGTCCTGAAAGAGAGCAAAAAACAAAAGTCAAAATGACAATTACAGTTTGACTTGTCTATTATTTGTCCAAATATCAACAATCTCCATTTACCCTAATTTTCTAAAATAAACCATTAATTACAAATGCTTCTTAATGCTACAAAATAAAAGTATACGTACTTGGGCTGTAGGAACGAGATCTTGATCGTGATCTGTACCGACTATAGTAAGGAGAAGGTGATCTTCTTCTGTAGGAAATAAAAGATTATTTATAATACCACAAAATCACTCCACTGAGGCAGGTGGAAATAAAGATTCCCCATCATTCAAATACTATTTCATTCTCTGTGTGCCAGTTAATACCAGAACAGCAAGCATATGGTACAGCAAAATACTGGGCAAATACAATTAACCTTTCTCAATCTTGAGAAAATCATTTTCCTCTACTTTCTCAAGAAACCATAATCTATTTTTAAATATTTTTATTAATATGTATGAAACATAAAAGTGCCAAATAATACAACTACTATCTAATTTAGAACAGAAATTACAAATTAAAACATTACCTGTACCGGTAATCATAGTCTTCATATCTGTCATATCCACGATCATATCCTCTATCATAGTAAGAATCTCGACGCCTGCCACCTCCTCCACCTCCACCACCACCTCCACCACCGCCACCGCCACTACTACAGAAAAATGTAAAAATTTTACATCAATGTGATTATTTTCCAGTTTCATTTAATAACAACTGGTACTTAACCAAAATGGAGGGAGGCAGGAAGATAAGGGAGAAAGAACCACCCTTTTCAAGTCAGTGACCCCCATGTCTCGCTTTGCTGACTCCCAGGGTATTATTCTGCTTTGGTTTCCTATTCATTACATAAAAAACCAGGAATGATTTCAGAAAACTCTCAAACTATAAACTGTTCTTTTATTAATGCACTACCCAAATCAGCAGGACCTTTTCTTTTCAAGAAGCAGAAATGAAATACGGTGCTGGGAAATAGTACCAAAATGCTAATAAGATGTGAGTGACGACATTAGTCAAAAACAATAAACATCAAGCACTTAAAAAGGTTAACGACCCTGAACAGCAGAATTAACTACCTTACACTGAGGCCCAGCCCTAAAACAATTTCAAGCTCTGGCTTTTAAATCTTCAGCAGCAAATTTAAACCCTTAAGCACTTTATCCTGTAATTTTTCCCAACTCCTAATCACAGGGACAGTATTTTCACTTTAGTTTTTGCAGGCTCTTCTTACCAAATTCTACATTCTCCCCAGGAAGGTTTCAAAGTAACTGAAAGCCTATACTCCCTCTTTCATTTTTGTTTTTTTAGGATTTTATTTATTTGACAGAGAGAGAGAGAGAGAGGGAACACAAGCAGGGGGTGGGAGAGAAAGAAGCAGGCTTCCTGCCGAGCAAAGAGCCCGATGTGGGCCTCGATCCCAGGACCCTGGGATCATGACCCGAGCCGAAGGCAGACGACTAAGCCACCCAGGCGCCCTTTTTAAAAAAATTTTATTTCTTTATTTGACAGAGAGAGATCACAAGTAGGCAGAGAGGCAGGCAGAGAAAGAGGGGGACACAGGCTCCGGCTGAGCAGAGAGCCCGATGCGGGGCTCGATCTCAGGGTCCCAGGATCGAGCCTCGCATCGGGCTCTCTGCTCACTGGGGAGCCTGCGTCCCCCTCTCTCTGCCTTTCTGCCTACTTGTGATCTCTGTCAAATAAATTAAAAAACAAAACAACTTCCTTCAGTTGTTTTATATAAAAAAAAATTTATAAAAGCCTCTATTTTCTGCATGATGTGAAAACTGGCTTAAAAAAAAAAAAGATACAGGGCGCCTGGGTGGCTCAGTGGGTTAAGCCTCTGACTTCGGCTCAGGTCAAGATCTCATGGTCCTGGGATTGAGGCTCACATCGCATTGGGCTCTCTGCTCAGCAGGGAGCCTGCTTCCCCACACCCCCACCCCCCTCCCGCCTCTCTGCCTACTTGTGATCTGTCAAAAAAAAACAAAACAAAACAAAACAAAACAAAACAAAACACCCCCCCATCAGTAAAACTCTTCCCTATCCACAAGGCTTCCAAAGTCACGTAAGAATAGAAAGAGAATACTTAAAAGCATACACCATTTTTCTAGTATTTAATAATTTTTCTATTTGTATAGCACCAAGGAAAGAGCCAGGAATGACTTTGACAGTTTAAATTTGTCCCTCTCCTCAAACAGATGTAAGAATATACACAAATTAAATAACTTTCGACTCTTATCATAGGAAAAAAATAATTTTATCTTTTGATTAATCAGAAGTTTGCATACATTTCTGGTGAATTTCTGGCTTTTAGTTTAGCTTAAAAAATTTGAAATCTTACTGAGTTGGTCTGCCCATGTAGATGCCAGGTGTAGGTGTGTGCGCTCTCTTGGTAATAGAATAATCCACTCGAATTCTTCTACCATCCAACTCCATTCCATTTGCCCTTTCCATAGCCTTTAAAGGAGAATAGGCACAGAAAGTCATGCATAGTTCACTAATGAGAAACTACTAAAACTGCAACAAACTTAACACATTTTCCACTTGAAATTTAAAAACATTACAATTCTCTAAACTTCGTTCCCAAACAAGGGCCTGGATTTTACATGCAAATCCTTGCTATACGCATGTCAACAGCATTGAGTTTTCTTATGTGCACACACACACTTATTTAAACACGCCTCTGATGAAACACTGGGGGCAGCTACTGAGAAAGAAACATACAAGTTGGGCAACTCAAGTCTAGGCAACTCCACGCAGAAACTGCAATTCAGGGGACCAAGTCTAGGTTAGCCAAAAACCATTCCTTAGGTAACACACTGCCATCTAGTGAACTCCAAATATAAAAGAACTTCTAAACCTGCCAGTAAGTGCTCCTCTCTTTAAATCTGCACTCCCATTCCCTATCACTCTGTTCTTCAGCACTAATACCAATAAATGGGATAGTAATTCCAACTACTCTACCACATTTGCAAGTTCCTTGGAATTAAAGTAAAATGCCATTATCATTTATTTTATAAAGAAACAAACCTGACAGGGTGGTTATGGGAGGACTCAAGAGCTAGGACAAATTTCTTAACAAATTTTGTATTAAAAAAAATCTTGGGGTGCCTGGGTGGCTCAGTCATTAGACATCTACCTTTGGCTTGGGTCATGATCCCAGGGTCCTAGGATCAAGCCCTGCACTGGGCTCCCTGCTTGGCAGGAAGCCTGCTTCTCCCTCTCCCACTGCCTCTGTTTGTGTTCTCTCTCTCGCTGTGTCTCTGTCAAATAAATAAATAAAATCTTAAAAAAAAAAAAAAAAATCCTGGGGCACCTAATGATTCTTTAGGCATCTGCCTTCGGTTCAGGTCACAATCCCAGGGCTCTGGGATCAAGAGCAGGGAGCCTGCTTCCCCTCCCTGCAAACCTCTCCCCCCCTGCTTGTGGTGTCTCTCTCTTTCTCAAATAAATAAATAAAATCTTAAAAAAAAAAAATCTAATTGATACTTCACATCAGATACCATACTGTTTTTAAAATTGAAACCTGTATCTCTTAATTGAGAAGAGAAATCACAAATATGTAACCAAAGAAAGTCATAATATTTGATAGGGGGAACTGGATAACTCAGTGGGCTGATGTGTCCCAGCTCTTGATTTTGGCTCAAGTCATGATCCCAGGGTTGTGAGATCAAGCCCCAAACTGGGCTCTGCACTGGGCAAGGAGCCTGCTTAGGATTTTCTCCCAGCTCCCAGCTCGTGCATATGCATGATCTCTCTCAAATAAATAAGTAAATTAGAGAATGCTAATTAGAATGTCTATTACATAAATGACTTACAACCTGGAGTGTTATTTTGTCACAATTATCTGAGGTTTTTCAACCTCCAACATTATTGATGTTTTTGGACTGCCAATTCTTTATTCTGGGTGGCTATCCTGTACATTTTAAGAGTTTTGGCATCATTCCTGGCCTCCATCCACTAGCATCTACTATTTTTGAAAGATTATAACTTTTACTATTTATTATTTTTTAAAGAAGATTTTATTTGAGAGAGAAAGTGAGCAAGAGAGAGAGAGCATACGAGAAGGGGCAGAGGGAGAAGTAGATTCCCTGCTGAGCAGGGAGCCTGACTTAAGGGCTCAATCCCAGGACCCTGGGGTAATGACCTGAGCCAAAAGCAGAAGCTTTACACTGAGCCACCCAGGCACCCCAGATATGCTTTTATAATGACTGATTGTGTTGCAATCACATGCTCTTGATGCATAGAGCAATTACCAACTACTATCACATGTAAAATGGTACATTTGCCATTTATTAGGTTTTTTGTCTGTTTGTTTTTTTAAAAGCTCTATGCCCAATGTGGGGCTCAAATTCATGACCCTGAAATCAAAAGTTGCATGGTCTATCAACTGGGCCAGCCAGGTGCCCTGCCATTTATTAAAATTTGATTAAAACAACAACAACACTTACTTTTTTAAAGTAATGGAGCCCAATATGGGGCCTGAATTCACGACCCTGAGGTCAACACATGAGCGGAGATCAAGACTGGGATATTTAACCAACTGAGCCACCCAGGTGCCCCCAAAAGGGTTTGATAAAACTTTAACAATGAGCTTCAAATTCCTTAAAATGGAATTTTCTAACCCAATCACTATGAATTTTAGTATAGCGAAAGCAAGCCTACTGCTCTCTTTATAATCCAGTATCTAATACATTAAAGCAGCACAGCTTCAGGGGCGATTGGGTGGCTCGGCTGGTTAAGTGTCTTGACTCTTGATTTTGGCTCAGGTCATGATTGTGGTGTTGTGATAAGGAACACCGCTTGGCGCTCAGCACAGAGTCTGCTCGAGATTCTCTCCTTCTCCCTTTATCACCCACTATGCTCTCTCTCAAATCAAATCTTAAAACAAAACCCAAAATAATTCTATGTATATTTTAATTAAAGAACAAAATGACAGATGAATATGAAAATAGAAAAATAAAGCTCTTTGTCTATACATGGGGAGCTAATTCTATACAAAATTAAACAGATCAGACAAATAATTTCTTTTTAATTTAAAAAAGATTTTATTTTTAGTAATCTCTACACCCAGCACAGGGCTTGAACTCACAACCCTGGGATTAAGTCACACACTCCACACCAACTGAGCAAGTCAGGCACTCCAAAATATCATATAATTTCTAAAAAGTTAGCTTAATCATCTGCTTGGAATAGGAGTAAGGTTTAGTCAAAAGAGGATTTTTTTTTTTTTTTTTTTAAGATTTTACTTATTTGAGGGAGAGAGATCACAAGTAGGCAAAGAGGGGGAAGCAGGCTCCTCACTGAGCAGAGAGCCCAATGCAGGGCTCGATCCCAGGATCCTGAGATCATGACCGGAGCCGAAGGCAGAGGCCCAACCCACTGAGCCACCCAGGCGCCCCAAAAGAGGACATTTATATACTTTACTTTTTCCATTAACTCAAACACATATACCTCTGTTTACAAAGCCAGATTTCAATCAGGATATGCCTATACCACAAAATATTAGTTGGAAAGTGAAACTGGCAATTTCCAATTTAACAATGGAAGGAAATTTTTTTTTTGTTTTTGTTTTTTAAGATTGACTGATTTGGCAGTGAGATTACAAGTATGCCCTGAGGCAGGCAGAGAGAGAGGTGGAAGCAGGCTCCCTGCTAAGCAGAGACGCTGACTCGGGGCTCAATCCCAAGACCCTGAGACCAGGACCTGAGCCGAATGGAGAGGCTCAACCCACTAAGCCACCCAGGCACCCATTTTTTTTTAAAGATTTTATTTAGGGACGCTTGGGGGCTCCGTTGGTTAAGTGTCTCCCTTCAGCTCAGCTCAGGTCGTGATCTCAGCGTCTTGGGATTGAGCCCTCTCCTCCCTGCTTCTGCTTTCTCTATTTCTTTCACATAAATAAAATCTTAAAAAAAAAATTAAATATTTTATTTATTGACACAGAGAGAGTGTCCACGTGCACAAGCAGAGGGAGAGGGAGGGAGAGAGAGAAGCAGGCTCCCCACTGAGCAAGGAGCCTGACGAGGGGCTCGATCCCACCCTGGGATGATGATCTGAACCGAAGGCAGATGCTTAACCTACTAAGCCACCCAGCTGGTGCTAAAAGGAAGAGTTTGAACCAAACTCAGGTTAAGGAATGAAAAAGAACAGGTTATAAAACTGGGAGACTATTAGTCAACTTTTAACAGTATAATCAAGCACATCAGAAAAATTTCAAATTGAAAAATTATAAAACTATAAAAACAAAATTACCTCCTTTGAGTCATCTATTCTTTCAAAATAAACAAAAGCAAATCCTCGTGACCGACCAGTTCGCTGATCATAAACCACATTGACACCACTCAATGGTCCATATCGAGAAAATACTTCACGAAGATCTCTCTCTGTTGTGTATAAACTGAGGCCAAACACTCCAAGACAAGTGTTGGGATCTGGATTTGCCTGGTGAAAAAGATGTGATTTAATTTCAAGCTCCAAATTGAAATAAAAATTAATAAACACAGAAATACTTTGCTTAGAACACTCCTCTAATACACAAAGACTATACTATTTCAAGTCCCTTGGGAAAGAAGAATTTAAGAGGAAAAAAACCAGACGAGCTATATTTTTACAGTTCACAGTACACTCAGGCCCTCTTTGGAGTATACTGCCATTGGAGCCTGAATAAAAACATCCCCACATTTTTGGTCCAGCAATTTTCAGAATGTATCCTAAGAATCCACCATTGTTTAAAGCCATATTTATGGTTTATTCAAATGTTTTCTAGCTTACAGATTTGTACTTAATAGGACTTTATAATGGCTGATAAGACTTTCCTCCATTTTCATTCTTACCAAGGATATTCCTTCAAACTTCCCACTAAACAGATTTGAAAATCTATGTACATATTTCAAAACATCATGAAATAGCAGACTCCATCAGAGTTAAGTAATTCAGCATCACATGGTGGAACAGCACACTACAGCAGTTAAGCACAGGAACTTTAAGAGTCAAGCAGGCTGGCTGAAACCTGGGCTCTGCCAGTTAGCCAAAAACCAAACCTCAGTGTCACATGTCCCAGACTCTTATCCATTAAATGTATTGAACAACTGCATAGTGCTCAATATGTGTTAGCTGTTATTACTACATGTACTTCTTGTCAGCTTCCCTTAATCCCCACCAAAACTTTTTCATCTCAATATTCTCAACTCAGTTTATACTTTTGATTTTAATTCTTAAAACATATATTCCCCACAAATTTCTTTTAACTACTCAAAAGTTAAGAAAATATATTTAAATGTATACAAACAATATTCATATAATTAACGATGTTTCTGGAGTACCACTTTACTTTTTATTTCCTAAGTAATCTCTACACCCAGTGAGGGTCTCAGACACATAACCTTGAGATCAAGAGCCACACGCTCCACTGACTGAGCCAGCCAGGTACCCTTGGAGTAGCACTTTAAAATAATGGTCTAATCTCATGAAAGTAAGATATTATGCTATGACTAAACACATAGAGACAAAGTAAGTTTTCAGTAATTTTCAAAAACCACAAACCCTGCTGCCTGTATGTCTTCTCCGGTTAGACATTGGAGAATGACTTCGACTTCTTCGACGCCGGTATTCTGGTGTGTATGACCTACTTCGAGATCGTCTCCTATGAGAGTGAGAATGGGATCTGGATCGAGTGTAACGTCTATGAGAATGCCTCCTTGACCTCGACCTTTGAGAGAAATACATTTAGGTAAAAATACTGAAACAAGATGGCTAATGACAAAGATCTATACATGTATCCCAGTTCCCTTCTGAGGAAAGAATATTCTTCCTCTTGTTCTCTTAATCACTACAATCATCATGTTCTTAGTCTACTCCTTCTACACCCTCTTCACTTTACATTACAAGCATGTTGTAACTCAACCTTCTTTAAAAAGTAAAATATAGATTAGCCCTAAGGAAATCCTGCAGTATTCTGTGACATGGATGAAACCTGAGGACATTATGTTAAGTGAGACAAGTAAGTCACCAAAAGACAAATACTGTGATTACACTATATATATATAAAGTTCTTAGGGTAGGCAAAATCATACAGACAGAGTAAAATGGTGGTTGCCAGGGGCTGGGAGGAAGGGAAAACAAGGAGCCACTGTTTAGTGGGTATAGAATTTCAGTTTTACAAGCTGCAAATAGCTCTGGGGACAGATGGTGGTGATGCCTGCACAATATGAACGTATTTACTATCACTGAACTCTACACTTAAAAATGACTGAGACTGTAAATTTTATGTTTATCTTACCACAACAAAGACAACACAAACCACCAACTACTGTCACCACCACAGTAAAATCCTTTGATTCTTACCATCTTATCTTCTCAATATAGTTCTATATTCCCTTCACTGTTAAATACCATTTCCTTTCTTTCTTTAGCCCACTGCAATCTAGCATCTGCTAAGTTAATTCAACAACCTAAATGCCCATGTAATAGTCTTAATTTCTTCTAGCTTTCCAGAGCACCTCACCCATCCTCCACTGCTGATTCCTTAGTTCATCTCCTATCTCTACTTCAGTCACTGATTTTCTTTGCCTCTTAATGCAACAATTTCTTTCCTTTTTTGTTTTTAAAGATTTGAGAGGGACAGCGAGCACAAGGAGAGTGGAGAGGTAGAGGGAGAAGTGGGCTCTCTGAGGAACCCAATGCTGAGTTCAATCCCAGTAGTCTGAGATCATGACCTGAGCTGAAGGCAGATGCCTAACCAACTGAGCCACCTAGGCACCCCTTAATGCAACAATTTATTTACTGTTTATGTAAGCCATCCTTAATAAACATCTTGACCAGAAGTGATCAGTTTTTTGTTTTGTTTTGTTTTTAATGTGGGGCTTGAATTCACAACACTGAGATTAAGACCTAAGCTGAGATCAAGAGTTGAATGCTTAACCAAACTGAGCCACCTAGGTGCCCTACTGGTGATCACAGTCTTACAAAATAACTTGTTTAAGATGTTCAATAAATGTTATACATGCTAAGGGCCAGAAAGTTAAAAAAGACAGCACATGGGTGAAGGGAATAAAATTAGTAAGGGAAGATTATTCAAAACAAAGAAGGCTAACAATAATGCTGGGAGACATAAATTTTACTAGATAGATAAGGGCAAAGTGTTTTAGGAATGGCAAGAGCAAAGGTCCCTTGGCAAGACATGGAGATATGGTTCCTAGCAGATTTAGTATACTTTTAGAGACTTTCCATTTTCCTCAGCACTAATTTATAGCCTCAATGTAAAAGATAAACATTAATAAGAAAACCTCTCATTTAACATATCAATTGTTATTTTTATTTTTTTACAAGATTTATTTATTTGAGAGAGCACATAAGCCAGGAGAGGGGCAGAGGCAGATGGAGAAGCAGGCTTCCCTGATAAAGGGCTTGATCCCAGGACCCTGAGATTATAACCTGAGCCAAAGGTAGATGCTTAACTGAGCCACCAAGTGCCCCATCAATTATTATTTTTATATAGTAATGAAAAATGAGACATTAAAAATCCTTAAGAGTAGCTAACTTTTCTCTAAATCAGATAGTGGTAAACATTATGAAAAAAAACTTAAAAGAGCATGCATGCTCTTTAATGTTCTCAGGTTTGACGCTTGGGTAGAGAATAAATCAAGTGACTGGATATATGAGGGAAGAGAATTCTAGGCTGAGAGCAGCAAATGCAAAGGTACTAAAATGAAAATATGCTCATTTCTGTTTGCATACCCAAATTCTACACAGTGTTACTCTACACATGTAGATTTAATTAGAGTGGTTAGTAAATCAAGTTGGATCCTGGATATGATAAAGACAGCTGTGGACTCAAGTACAGTCCTTCAACCAATTCTTCGGTCTCCTGCTCCATTGGCAAGCAAACTCCATACAAAGACAAATTATGTCCCTAATCACGAAATTATGATTTACTGAATAACTGTCCAGGTCGTTTTTAAAACTTTCTTTCACCCACCCCTGTACATCTGGGACATCTGATACAGTGAACTCTGCAGTGGTTCACTGGAGTTTTTTGGTCAGTGGAAATGATAGTGGAGGGGCTCCTGAATCACCCAGAGACTCCCTAGCTGTATCTGGCCAGCTCCACCCTGAACACACTTAGTCACAATCTTCAGGTAAAGGATATAGCTGGAATATGAATCTTGAGAAATCTTTTCAAATCATTTCAATAATTAATACAACATAGATACATCAATGCTCTCTGTACTGAATTACATACTAAGTCTCTAATGGAGAAAATTACATTTTTGTTGCACAAATATTGTTGAAATAAAATCAAACTCCAGGGGCGCCTGGGTGGCTCAGTGGGTTAAAGCCTCTGCCTTCGGCTCAGGTCACGATCTCAGGGTCCTGGGATTGAGCCCCGCGTCGGGCTCTATCTCGGGGAGCCTGCTTCCTCCTCTCTCTCTGCTTGCCTCTCTGCCTACTTGTAATCTCTGTCACATAAATAAATAAAATCTTAAAAAAAAAAAAAATCAAACTCCAATCCTCAGTGCCAATACATTTAAATCAATCAAAACATTTAATTTATATTAATAGGTAGTAACTGATAGGTTAACCAGGCTAAAAGACGATCGGACTCTGCCTTATCTGAATCTTTATCTGGGGGTGCCTGGGTGGCTCAGTGGGTTAAGCCGCTGCCTTCACCTCGGGTCATGGTCTTGGGGTCCTGGGATCGAGTCCCGCATTGGGCTTTTTGCTCAGCGGGTAGCCTGCTTCCCCCTCTCTCTCTGCCTGCCTCTCTGCCTACTTGTGATCTCTGTCAAATAAATAAATAAGATCTTTAAAAAATTAAAAAAAAAAAATCTCTATTAGGAACGTTCATCTTTTTAAAAAATTTATTTATTCATTTCGGGGTGGGTGGGAGAGAGAAAGTGCATGACTGGGAGAGGGAGAGAGCAGCAGACTCCCCGCTGAGGTGCAGTCTGATCCAGGGCTCAATCTCAAGATTCTGAGATCATAATCCCATGCTGAAACCAAGAGTTGGTGCTAAACTGACTGAGTCACCCAGGTGCCCCCAGGACATTCATTTCTAAACTCTGGGGTTTAAGAAAAATTACTTCATGATTTTGTGAAATATCTATATAAAATGCAGCAAAAATAAGGAACCTGGTAAAAACTACATGGCCCTGAAAAGTCCAAGGAAAGCATCTTAAGCATTATTTTAAGGACACTTACCTGGATTTTGATCTTGATCGAGAATGGGATTCTGAGTGTTTGGAAACCCTTGATGGACTACGAGATCCTGACCTGCTCTCCGATTTTACACGAGCAGGAGTTCCCGTTGGAGATTTTGACTGAGAGCGAGACTCCTAACAAAGAAGACAGTATTACAAATGGCACTGGTCACGTAGATGCCTAACACCTAACATTTTAAGTACCGTAATTATTTATATTGATTGCTCCTGAAAAACAAATGGTTAGGCAACACCCTCCAGAAAAAATTTCAGCTCATTAATAACCCATTGTTAATATTGCTAACTGTCCTCAATAATTCCCTACTTGAACCAGATCACCAATTCTCTATTAACTAAGAAATCATGCAAATTCATCTACAACTTGATCATACAGACACTGGAACATAAACCATACATTTACTTAACCTAGGACCCATTCATTCTTCCAGATTCTTTTAATTCTACTTCACTCTTGCTTTCTACTTCTCTTCATTCTTCATTGAGTTTTTCATTTTTCATACTTCGTGTATTCTTCCCCAATTCAAACAATTCAAAATAGCCTTAAAAAAATATTCAAGTGCTTCTATCTGACCAATCTTCTGTTCAATTTTTTCCCCCATTCAATTTTAATTTTCTGATCTTTAATACTTTTCATTAGCCTTCTTTTATCTTGATTTATCTTCCACATTCTTGGAAAAAACTCTTCAATTTCTTCACGAACATTAACCTTAATGGAAAAAGAACATTTAGTATATTTAAGCACGTGGGGATTATAAAACTCTGCTGGAGTTCAGAATGTTATCTATCAAATGGAAAAGCCAGCAGGTAAAGTGCAAATAACTAGTTTATTAAAAAACAATTTTATAATCTTTAAAATTGTCCAAAGTCTAGTTTCTAACAATTAAAGAGAATTTACTGAATTTCTCTAAAATGTTTTTACCATATTCTTCACCCTCCTCCTCCCCTTTCATGTTTCATCCTAGTTCCTAAAACGTGAACATTTTTAATATAAATACTTAACCCAAGCATAAATCTAACATTAACTTTAATCACCCCCCACCTATGTCTTAAGTTTTTAGCTTATAACTTGAAGATTCTTAGTCATCTTAAAATAAGCTTTCACTAAGCCATGCTAAGATACCAAAGTACAGTTAAAGCAAAGCATTCTAGGCTGAAATTTGAACACACCTACCTAAACTCATATATTATAGGACACATGCTGAGGTTCAAAGAAGTAAAAAAATTAGTGAAATTACTAACATCTTTTTCCAAGTATGTCTGACCACTATCTTTGCATACTCCACCCTAATCAGAAACATATGTTCTGATGTAAAAGAAGCATAAAGAAAAAACTAAGGGGAAAAGAGGGCATGAAATTCTTAAAATTTCCCCTTTGGTTTATAAATTACTAATACATGTAATTTTGTAACTGTGCCATTTTAATATTCTGTATTATTCATGAAGTATCATAACATACAAAAATACAAAATTAGTATCATGGTCTTTACTTCTTGATCCCACCAATTCCATTCATAGTTTTGTGTATTTTATGCAGTTATGCATACATACATACTCCCTTCAATGACTATATCCTATATCAGAAGATTGACTGGCTTCTGAAAAAGTTGGATATAAATGAAAACTCTCCAAATCAAATGACTTAAAACTGATTAAGAGACTTTTTAAATTTGATAGGTATATGAGGCATTTATGACCAAAGTAGGACAGTCCATTTGAGCCTTGATTATTAGTGTAAACAATCACCCCAACTTCACACCATTTTTCATTTATGCCACAAGACTACCTATCACACAGCTTTCTTAAGACTTTCCTGCTACTTTGAGTTTAATGTCAAAAGACTTATTTACCAAGAACTGTACTAATGCTGCTAGGCCTATTTATCTTTCAGATGCAGACAAAACTGAAATATATAGCTACCTTTCTGTTTACTATCAACCTTTCTCATTTAGCTACCTACAATAAGTCTTTCACCACATCTCTGATACCCTCCTAAATTTCTCGACAAATGCCTGGAGCAGGCACAGCAATTCAGGCTTCTTCATTCACTGAAACTGTAAAACTGAAAACTGTAAAAGCATATTCAGTACTTAAAAAAAAATAATGGCTAATTTGCTTGTAACTGAAGAATCACACAGGCTAGTTCATTAAGCTGAGAAGAGTATCTTCCCCTCTCTCAGCTTTCCCTTCTATAAAGCTGATCCTGTGGTATAACATTTATGCTATTGTTGAACAGCAGTTGATAGAATAGTATCTATAAACATCACCACGGCTCATGTTATACATATATTTCAGAATGCTTTGCATTCTATGACACTGTAAAACCTTGAATTTTACAAATATATAAATCAAAGTCTTATATTAAAACTCAAGATTTATTCTTAAATGCTTTCATGAGGCTTTCTAGTACATGATAAAAATGTTATGGTCCAAATGTGTGTACATTCAATGTCCCAGTCTTCCCTCATAAATTTAATTGAAAATTGCCATTTCTTAGGAATTAATGTAAACAAGGCAACTTAATAACATCTTAAATTATAAAGTTTAATTTTCAGTTCTGGCATAGGAACTCATTGGAAAAAATGAAAATTTCCTTTTGGTTAACAAAACATTAAGATACAACAGAGTATCTTTTCAAAAGACATTAGGATATTTTTTAAAAAAGTCTTGCTTTTTAATTAAGATGTCACAAATACCTAATACCTCCTTTGTGGTCATCCTTCAGTTTTTATACCAGGGAAACCTGAATCTGCATAAATTTCTTCATGGAATCATTCAAGGTTAAGAAACAGTCTTAACTCCCTTGTAACACCTAATTACGAAATTGTCGCTACCATTCTAACTTCCAAAAACAATTTAGAAACTTATCTAAAAAGATAAATCAGTACCTGTCAGTAAATTTAATCCAAAGAATAAACTACAAAGCATAACATAAACTTTTAATTCTTCAGAATTATTTTTACTGCAATAAAAAAAAAAAAGCCCATCATTCTAAGAACTGGTAGTTAAGTCTTCATGCACACAAAAATGGTCACACAAATATTTGCCATTTTTAAGTAACTTTGTTTTTTAAAACCTAGTACCAAGGGAGTACCATTTTCACCAAACTGTGCTGTGCATTAGAAACCAAGGTACAACAAGTCCTTTATGGACAAATGCTAGATTATTCTTTTCTACCTTTGCCTCGTCTTCATTACGAAATGATAATTTCAACTTTTTCCAAAGAAATGCATTAACCTATTCGGAATTTGGAAACTGAATTGAAATTCCAAACAGAAAAATAAAATACTGATAAGGGGTGTTACCTGTTTCACTACCCTCTACTTAACCTACTCTTAAAGCTGTCCTGTCAAGAAATTCTGCAAATTCCTCAGTAACCTGCATGTGGATCCAGCAACCATTTAAAAATATGCTGTCTAGTTGAAATGGGCAGAATGACTCAATCAAATGATATCCACATTTTTAACAACAATCAAACAGGCTTCCAGTCTACCTTACCTATTATAAACCAGAAGCCAGGCAAAAAGTTCTCACAGTATAACCTGCTTAAATGGTGTATGTTTGTTCTTTTAACTATTCTTTATTATCAAGGTACTTCATATGATAGCTGAAGGACACAGCAAAAAAAAAAAAAAAAAAAAAAGGCGCTAACCATGAATACTAAGAAAGTACCACAGCATATCCAATTCAAGCAATCTGTGTTAAAATACAGCTGCATTTTACACACTGTAAATAACCACAACTGTGTACTATTCCTTCAATCAAGGCAAAGGTTATTAGATATATGCACACATTGTTGCAGAACATGAACAATTCCTACAGTAAACAATAACTGAAGCCTTATCTTTTAAAACAGCTAATATCATATAATAGGTGGAAGAAAAAAATTCCAACAATATATATGCTTAGTACTTAAACCCCATTAAAATAAACACATAACACATAAATGTTAAATTGTAACCCACTCTATTATTGTGGCAATGCAAATTCTATGCCAAGTCACAGGGCCATGTTTATACAAATTCAAGTCTGTAATAGCATAAAGTTTTAAAACAAACTTTCTCAAAATGTATTTTTCCCACTATTTTATGAAATTGGAGATCTATTTCCATAGAAATACATTAGTGCATTTAGGTAAATTTTATGTCCCAATGGGGGAGAGGTACTTAAATTACTCCAATAGCTTATAATATTTACTGTACTAAGAACTTCATTTTCGGGGGCTTAGGGGAAACTTCTGTTTATCCAATTCTTTAATTTCAGTCTACATAAATAGCAGTTCTTGAGTATGATGGACTCTTAAGCTTATAAAAGAAATACTTCCACTCTCTTCTTAACCCATAACTGCTATTAAAGCAATTCCTTAAAAAGAAAATACCTATATGCTGCATTCTAAGTGAGGTTAAAGCAGTCTTTTCTTTTGCAAAGACTCACAGATATTCTAACAGTCTTTACATTCTCTAAAGTTTGGAATAATTTTGGAAATGCTTAAAGAAATTACGTAGGAATCGGCACTTATGCATACATTACCAAATTCAAATTATTCTCAACTGTGAAATTACCTGTAAAATTTATATAATCTTTCATACAAATTTTAAATGATTTATAAACCAGCCAGCTTGTACATCATGATCAACTGTAATGTCCAAAAAGTTTAGCTATATTAAAAGCCAAAGAGTAACAACTAAAAGCAAACTGTTTACTAAGAACCAATTACAGAACTTTCTACTTGGGTTCTCATCTTCTAATATCATGGGACTATTTATGAATCTTCAGTAAGAAAGACTACAGGGCCTTAATTTAAAGAAAATAACTTCTTCTACCTCAGATTGGTCAGGCAGCCGTCACTTATACTCTTGGTGAAAATGATGAGACAACAAGGATTATACACAACTACATAATGAATGACATTAACCTAAAGGAGAGAGGGGAAAGAAACCACATTTCCTTTCATTATTTCCCTCTCAATTTTTTTTTTAAACAATGTTTAACTGATTCGTTTCCCCATCTGATCATTGCCATTTTCTCACCAGCACTTCTGTCCTGCTATATTTATTACAAAGGTAAACAAATAACAATCAGTATTAACTCATTTAGCATGCAAATGTATACCTTTTACAAAGGTCCCAGGGTTAGTAATTTGATGCCTGAGCACCCACTGATAGTATCAAAGAAAAGGTTTTCACTGTCAGGAAGATTCTAGGAAGTTATTATGTTGATTATTGATGGCCATTTCACACTTGTTACACCACATATGCCATAGGTTAATAATTTCAGTTCACTTACAAAAATAAATCCATAAACAAAGCTCATCTGTATTTTTTTACAACTCTCATTCCTAAGTATTTAAATCCCTTCAAATTCCTTCAGCTATCAGGACTTTTTATTTTCATTTTAGGAATGGCACAAACCATTAAGCATCCATGACAAATCTGTGCACTGCGGGCACATTTAGTTAACACTGCTTCTTTTAAAAATCCCCCCTTCTACTTAAATTAAGCAAATTAGCACCCTTCAGTGAAAGAGTCTTAAATATTAAAGTCTGAGCATTACAATGTTTAAGTTTACAAATTCTTTGCTTTAAGAAATGACAGAAGGAATAAAAAAGCATTAAAATTGCATAAATGATAGGACTTAACTTTAATAAATTAAACCCAAGACAGCGTTGTCTTGGGTTTAATACTGTCAGTCTCATGAGAAAGGAAGTCTTACCCTTTTGTAATAGGTTGATGAGATAGATGAAATTAAACTGAAGAAACTAAGAATTTTTAAAAGCTAAACTGCTGACCTGACATTCTTATCTGTAAAACAGAGATTCCATTTTATTTGTATTTTTTTTTAAAGGAAGGGAGAGGGTAAACCTCATTTGTATCCTCACATTTATTAACATTTCATCAACAGAAAAATTAAAAGCCTAGTTTAAGGTTTTTTGTTTCATTTTTTTAAAGTCAGTAACCAAGGTGGGTTTTGAATGGCACAGTCATCACACCAATTATTACAAATCAGATTTCAGGGAAGAAAAAAAGGCTTCCCGTATTTCTGCTATTCTTTAACAAAATCTTTACACACATTTTAATTCCAAATGGGTACAGAGGAATCTGTATTTTGCTTTACACTTCTGTCATCCAGTCAAACCATCTAATGTATTACGAAGGGGGAACACTAGGGGTTGCTTAAAAATATTCTAGCTACAGGATGCCAGAACTCTGAATAGGAGACAAGTATTATTTTTCCTCTTCAATAACAAATATGGAATTATAAGATGGATCCCTACATGAGAATCATAAACCTCTATTAAAAGCGCCTGGGTGGTTCAGTGGGTTGGGCCTCTGCCTTCGGCGCCGGTTGGGTCATGGGCTTATGGTCCAGGGAGGCTCTCTGCTCAGCAGGGAGCCTGCTTCCCTCTCTGTCTCTGCCTGCTTGTGGTTATCGCTCTCTGTCAAATAAATAAATAAAATCTTTAAAAACAATGGGTCACTGTATGAGAAAAAAATTGGGCTTAACATTTTTCTAAAATTGGTCAGAAAAACAAATTAGGGATAGAGGGCAAATAAAATGGCAAGGAAAGCTTAAACTCCATTTCCCTTAATTTCTATGAAGGAGACTACAATTTTTTTGAGACCTAAATCCTATTTTAGTTGAAGTTGTGTGAAGCAAACAACTCTTTTTATGATGACAACAAGCAAATTTATAGCTCAAGTGCCAGCCACACTTTCAGCTCCAAAAGACATTTCCACTTAAAATATTTTTGTTAAGTTGATATACATGTCCCCAACAAATTGCTTTAATGAACCTATTTATTTTAAAGGCACCCTTCTTCTTCTGGATCCCTTGAAAATGTCTCACTCATTCTTCATATCCTACTGCTGTCCTGTTTAGAGTTTTCATAATTTCTTTCCTTAAATAGTTCAAGTATGCTTTGCTGCTCCTCTAGTACCAGTTCTTCTGTTCTTTACTAAAGTCCTTTCATTATGCCACTCCCAGAATTAAGAATCCATATATGCCTTCTTACAGCATATCTGATTAAGTCCAAATCCCTGTATCTAGAATTAAAAACCCCCCATTATCTGACTGCCTATCTAGCAAATCTATCCTCTCACTACCCCCACAAACTCTTCATTGTCATATCCATACAATCAATCTATTCCCTAACCATAAAATCCAACGTGAGTTTTACATATTAGGTAAAGCATTCCCTTTCCCTAGCTCAGCTCCATTTTCTAAATTCCCTATTAATTCTATCACAGGACACTTGATTATATACTTACTTTTACCCAGATATGAGCTGTCAGTCATCTCAAATTAGACTTTAAGTTTTTTCCCTCAAGAACACCTGACTTTTACTAAAAAGGCAGATGCTCAAACAGTTTTACCTCAGGCAGAAAGGAATTTTGATTGGTTAACTATTGGGATTACTAATAACAAAATTCAACCAATTATAATTTTCTACCCTAAAGTTCTTTTACTCCAGTCCTCTACAATGGAAGAGACAATCTATAGTTTTTAGCAAACACTATTAATGTGTCTGAGACGCTGAAGTGCGGTGTGCTCCTTTTTAAAAAAGGAAATCAAAACATATACAGCAAAGTGTATATATGCAGTGAGCAATGGACTCGGACCTGTAAACCCGACTCCTGGCTACGTGTTCTTCTAGGCCTCAGTTTTTAATTTCTAAAAAGGTATGAGTACTCCAACCCTTGTAAAATGATTCTAAGTAGAACATGTGAAAATATGTCAATGATCTGATGGTGGGGTAGTAAGATTAAAAATTGCTATAAAAATAAGAACTATTATTAGTATTAGTCCTGTTTCTTCAATGTGTTCTGCAGTCTCTAGAAAATTACCCTCTAATTCTAGGTATCTCTTCAGTAAGATGGGGTTAATATGTACTATTTATTCCATAAATAAAGCAAATGAAATCTGACCTGTCAATGTGTCCTCTACTTTATTTATAAAATTTGAAGTGTAACTACTTAAAACAACAAAACTTCCAAAACATCACTTGAAAAATCCTGTTTTGAGCCTCTCTAAATGGGTATTACACTTAGATATGAAGATAACACAACGTATTCTATAAAAAATTTTTTTAAAAAACTGGTTTGTGGTTAGCAGATAAGAAATCACAGTAGTTTAAAAACCAAAAGCACTAGTGAATATTAAATTAAGAAACAATTAAAAAAAAAAAAAAAAGAAAAAGTACACCCTCAGAAAAGCTTCTGGTATTCTTCTAATTCTTTAACCAATTACAAACAAAGACAATTACCCCAACCTACAAAAGAAAAAAAAAGATGTGACAGGTAAGGACAGGCGTATTCAATCTGCTGAGTTCTTTTACATTAAAATACACTTAGGTATCTCCTGTCAAAAAATATTGTCATGACCATAAACACTGTAAGAGGGGGGACTGAGAACCCTTTTTTTTACTAACACAGAATATTAATGCATACATGCATTTTAGCATAAAACTGGGTAGGAATCTTACATATATTGCTTTCTCAAGTGGTTAACGTGACAGTTACCTAGAACTTGTTCGTTCCATTCCTCGACTTGATGACTAATTAAGACGTAAAAACTTAAAAGGAAAACAACATCCCAAATAGCAGTACTCTTCACTTTTCCACAAACCAAATAAAAACAAACATTACCAAAAAAATAAATTTCTGTATTAAAGTCAATGGAAGGAAATATTAATGGATAGAAAATTTCTTTCCGTAACTTCCTCACATGATCAAAAACAAGCAGCGTGCAATTACCAAGTATTTTTATTACAAGATTTTTAAAAAGTTTTGCTCCATCAACACCTCATTCTAAGAAAAAAGCAGGTTCAACTACTCACTTGTATCTGTGATTTAGATTTTATTTTAAAAATCCAATCTTAAAGGCATCAAAAAGTAGTTTCGTTTCTAACCCATTTAAACCTTTTTCTTCAAAAAGAACAAAAGCCTAAATCCACCTTCTGATTTAACTGTCTGGTTCCAAGTATTTATATTATGAGCTTCTAAAAAAGACAAAATTCATCCCATCCTAGCACACACCTTAAGTGTTTTTATGCGTTTCCCCTATTGACTAGAATACCAACACAACAGCAAGAACATGCTGCCTGGGGATTTTCTTTCCAGGATTTCATGCTAACCCACTTCCACCAATTACCACTACAGGAGGGTAACTTCAGAAGTAGAACTCCAACTATCAATGTTCTACTACATCTAGGTTGAGGATAACGTATCTTTGTGATCCTTATATTTACTGACCCCGAATAATGGAAATCCTCGAGCTCCCTTTGTAGGTGGATGGGGTGAGAAGAAAAATGGGAGGGGGTCTGTAATTTTCAATTACAGAACAGTGTAAAACTGACTAGCTATTTTTAAAATACTGGGCCACAAAATTTGTTCAGTTATGTAAGATTAAGATTTGTTTACCGTAAAAACCTGTAAAGAAGTGGTTTTTAGATAAAAGATCATAGGAAGAAAAGCATTAGAAGTTGAGATATAAAGGAGAGAGAAAAAAACCCAACATCATGGAATTAGAAAAAATCAGGCGTTATAGCATTTCCACATTCATTTTGAAGTGAAAAGAAAGCAGAAGGGACATTAAGGGAAAAGGGCTCCTTGCGTAGTTTTCCCCTCACAGCTCTCGTCTTAAGAACGCTTAAGGGTCGGTGCGGTCGTTGACTAACCACTTCATTAGGCTCGTCCCACCTTCAACCTCAAGGCTTTCGCCTTTATAGACGCAACGCCGCCGGTTCCAACAGAGACGCGGCCGCTCACTGCAATAGAGAGCCAAGGAGACACAGGCCCCAGCTAGTCCCACGCCAGCTTCTCCCCGCCCGGACAACAGCCCCGCGCAGTTTCGACCCCGAGACCCTCTACGATGCTCGGGGTCGCCAGAACACCGCAGGAAGCACCTACCACTATCCGGCCGGAGGGGAACTCCCTGCCGTCTCCTCCCGCCCCACCGCGACAGGGACCCACTCCTCGGAACAGAGATAAGGAAGCCTCAGGGGTGGGGAGAAGGGAGGGCGCACTGCGGGGGGGAAATCGGACCCAGGAGTCCAGGTGTCAGTCAGTCTCCAAAAAAGGGGGAGAGGGGTTATCCGCGGTGTTTGGGGAAAGAGTGGAACCCAGAAGCCATCTTGGTATGTAAGGAAACAACCGCGATGGCTCCAGAGGCTGCTCCCCGCGGGCCCCCGCAGGACTCCCCGCAACCCCGCCCGACCGCGCTCGTCCCCGTGAAACCCCGAGCATCGGGCCGCCGCCGAAGACGGCTCCCGCGGCTTTGTACTCACTCTGCCCTCGAAGTTGTTCTCCTCTACATCACTCATGTCGGCCAGGTGCTCCCCAGAACTAAATAAGAGACAAGTCTCGGCTTGAGGGCCGATGGCCTAATCAACCGCTGACTGGACCGTGGGGAGGAGGAAAGAGTCGGCAACAACGGCCGCTCCACTCCACTCCCACTCGGTCGCAGGCTCCGGCAAAATGGCGCTGGCCCCGCCAGAAACCTTCTGGCCTCCCAGTGCGCGACGTAAGGGGGCGGGACGTCTCTGTGGCGTCTCTAGCCCCGCCTCGCGCGAGGCTTTGTGGCGGTCCCGGCCTAGTAAGGGGAGGATAATCTGTGTTGGGAGTCTCGTTGGGTTGGAACAGACTTCCCAGCAGAGTGACCTCCAAACTTAGGACCCCTTTCTAACACGTCAGTTCTTTTGAAGATCTTCAGTAGCCAGATGAGCTTTTATTGATGTTGGCCCCTTTAAATATTTTCCGAATGGATTCTGATGGAACAGAACTGGAGGCATATACAGTATAAAATGTTCCTATTTTGGGATATTTTCAGCACTGTATTACTTTTCTTCAACCTTTGCCCTTTGTAATGCTATCAACATAATACATGCACAGTTTGGCTTGTAATAAGTCACAGTTCACTTAGCTCCCTAGTACTCTTTGAGACATTTCCTTACAGCGTTGTAGCCAAGACTTCTCAAATCTACCCATTTGGTTCTCAGTCGTAGTAATAATGTGTGAGGTGATTTTGAACTTTTAAAATTTCACGATTTTAAAAATTAGTTTCCTCATAAAAAATTTTCCCTCATAATACTTTGTGATAAAAGAGTTGACATGGACCTTCAACCACAGTTCTGTTAGGAAAGTTAACTAAACGTATGGAGATTGCTATTCCTGAGCAAGGTTTCAGGATAATTCTATTATTGATAAAACTAAACATATATAAAACCTGCCTTTAAAAGAGGTGTTGATGGGATGCCGGGGTGGCTCAGCCCGTTAAGTGGCTGCCTTTGGCTCGGGTCATGGTCTGGGGATCCTAGGATGGAGCCCCACATCTGGCTCCCTGCTCAGTGGGAAGCCTGCTTCTCCCTTTCCCTCTGCTGCTCCCCCTGCTTATGCACTCTCTCTGACAGACAAATAAAAATCTTAAAAAATTTTTTTTTAAAAGGTGTTGAACTTTGTAATGAGGGAATCAGACTGATAACAAATTGAATTTCCCAATCCATCTTAGCATCATTAAAAGAAAGAACCAGACTTTCATGTACCTCTTGATGTGATGCAATAGTGAGTACACAGAGCCTTCCATAAAGTATCTATGATTCCTTCAAATTGAACTCAAATCTAATTAAGCCTTAGTTCTGACCAATAATTTACAGGAAATACAAGGAATAGAAAAATAAGTTTAAAAAATCAGTAGGAAAGAAGTAGTCTGATTCCACAGAGCAAATAACCTAATTTCCCCAGCAGAGTAAATAAATTGAAAAACATGGGTATGAGGAGAGGTGGACTGTTAAAGACTAAAAGAGTTTTAAGAGACATAAATAAGTACCTCATGCTTTTGGTTAAAAAAAACACAACTTTTGAGACAGCAAGATTTGAATAAGGACTAGAAATTTGATGATATTGAGGAATTAATTTTATCAGGTGTGATAATGGTATGGTGGATATATATTTTTTAAAGATTTTATTTATTTATTTGACAGAGATCACAAGTAGGCAGAGAGGCAGGCAGAGAGAGAGGAGGAAACAGGTTCCCTGCTGAGCAAAGAGCCTGATGTTGGGCTCCATCCCAGCACCCTGGGATCATGACCTGAGCTGAAGGCAGAGGCTTTAACCCACTGAGCCACCCAGGTGCCTGGGTATGGTGGATATATTTAAAGAAAAAGTTTTTACCATGAAATGACATATCTGGGATTTGCTTTATTTTTTATTATTTTTATTTTTTTGAGATTTATTTGAGAGAGAGAAAGTGCCTGTGTGCACCTGTGCATGTGCCCTTGAAGAGGGAGTGGGGGTGGGCAGAGGAAGAGGGAGAAAGAGAAACCCAAGCAGACTCCATGCTGTGCCTCGAGCCCATGACCCCAAGATCAACACCTGAGCCAAAACCCAGTCGGTCGCCCAACAGACTTAGCCACCCAGGTGCCCCTCTTTTTAGGTTTAAAAGACTTTATTTTTAGTAATCTCTACACCCAATGTGGGGCTCAAATTTACAACTCTGTGATCAAGAGTCACATACTCTACTGACTGAAACAGCCAAGCACCTCCATCTGGGGATTTGCTGTTTTGTTGTTGGTGGTTTTAGAAAGGGAGGTAGGAAAGGGCAGAGGGAGAGGAAGAGAGAGAGAACCTAAGCAGGCTCCATACACAATGCAGAACCTGACTCAGAGCTTATCTCAGGACCCTGAGATTATGATCCAAACTGAAATCAAGAGTCAGATACTTAACCAGCTGAGGCACCCAGGTGCCCCTGGGATTTGCTTTAGATTATGCCAGAAAAAAACTCCAAATTAATAAATACTGTACATATGGGGAAGAAATTATTTGTTAAAATTAGGTAATGGGGGGGGCATGCCTGGCAGGACCCTGGGATCATGACCTGTGCGGAAGGCAGACACTTAAGCAACTGAGCCACCCAGCATCTCCCAGAAATTTTTTTTTTTTAAATATATTGCAAGAAACTACTTTTCTTGTGTCATATTAAATGGCTAATGAGAACACTTTTAAAAGGTCAAAAACTTTATCACAACTTTCAATAAATAACATCTCAGAGACAGTATTTTGAAGGACAATAATTATTTGAATGTACAGGTTCTATTTTTTTCCTCATTTTGAAATAATTTTGAGCTCATTTAAAAAAATTATAAAAGTAGTTCAAAGAATTCTCTTCATTCAGCTTCCTCAAGTGTTAATGTCTTACAAAACCTCAGTACAATTGTCAAAACCAGGAAATTGACATAGTATTGACTAATCTGTGGACTTTATTCAGTTTCATTAATTGTTCCACTAATATCCCCTTTCTGGGCTAGGATATAATCCAGGATTAGACACTGCATTTAATTGTCCTCTCCCTCTCATCTGAAGAGTTGCTTAGTCTTTGTCTTTCATCTTCAGTCTTTGTCTTTTATGACCTTGAAACTTTTGAAGAGTGCTGGCCAGCTTTTTGTAGACCTACTTCAATTTGGGTTTGTCTGATGTTTCTCCTGATTAAATTCAGATTGTGTGTTTTGGCAAGAGTATCACAGAAGTGATGTTGTAGTCTTCTCGAAGCATGATATCTGCAAGTGCATGATCTCCATGTTTTATTATGGGTGATATTAATTAACCTCAATCGTTATTTATCAAGTGGTATTTCTCCAGTGTAAAATTACTTTCTTTGCCTTTGTAATGAAAGAGTATTTTGTGGGGTGATTCTTTGAGACTATGTAAAAATCCTGCTTCTCATAATACTTTCTTGCTTGCAACAATTATTACCACAGTATTTGTCAAGTAGTGGTTTTCTATTTCCATCATTCCTTTGGCATTTATTAATTGGTATTCTACTCTAAGGAAAAGCTCTCTTTTCTCCCATTCTTTCATTCATTACATTTATTTATTCAGTTATTTATTTCTATCAGTATGGGCTCATGGATATTTGTTTTATTTTATTGGTTAGAATCTATTGCTATTATTATTTTGTTGCTCAGATTGTCTAAGATTTGGCTATAAAGAGCCTCTAAGTGATCTCTCCATGAGTCAATTTGAATCTGTTTTTTTTTTTAATATTGTATTTTTAAGTAATCTCTGCACCCAATGTGAGGCTTGAACTTACAACCCTGAGATCAAGAGTCACATGATCTACTGACTGAGCCACCCAGGCATCCCAGAATATTAGAATTTTATTTCTGCTGTATGTTGCAAATATTTTCTCCTGATCTGTCAGTTGTCTTTTTTATTTTGTTTCTGTTATTTTTGCATATTTATAAAAATGTAGTCAAATTTATTATTTTATTGCCTTTGGATTTTGAGTCATAGAAAACCTTTCTCTGTAGTGCAGTTACAAGGAGTTCACTCATGTTTTCTTCCAGTCATTGTAAAGTTTTATATTTTCCATTTAGATTCTTAATCCATTTGGAGTTTATTTTTATGCATGTTGTGGACTATGGACCTAATTTTATCTTTTACTAAATGGCTACCCATTTGTCACAGTACCATTTATTTAAAAACCCATCTTTGCCCCAGTAAGGCAAGATGCCACCTTTATCATATACCAAATTTCCTAATCCACTTGAATCTGTTTCTGGTTTTTGTTTTTTTTTTAATTGTATTCCCCTGGTCTGTTTGTTCATGTGCCAGTACTGTACTGTTTTTGTTTTGTTTTGTTTTAAGGTTTATTTACTTACTTTAGAGAGAGAGAGACAGAGATAGAGAGAGGGAAAGAGAGCACGAATGGGAGGGGCAGAAGGAGAGGGAGAGAGAGAATCTGGGTGAGGAGCTCCAGGCTCCAGTGATCTCAAGTGGTGACTTTGAGATCACCACCTGAGCCTAAATCAAGTTGGACACTTAACAAACTGTGCCACCCAGGTACCTCTGTATTGTCTTAATTATAAAGGCTTTTACGTTTTAAGGTCTGATAGGACAAATCCCACTTCTGTATATTGTGTGTGTGTTTTTTTTTTTTTTTTTAAAGATTTTATTTATTTGACAGACAGAGATCACATGTAGGCAGAGAGGCAGGCAGAGAGAGAAGGAAGCAGGATCTCTGCTGAGC
Organism: Lontra canadensis; assembly: GCF_010015895.1. Taxonomy (NCBI): domain Eukaryota; kingdom Metazoa; phylum Chordata; class Mammalia; order Carnivora; family Mustelidae; genus Lontra; species Lontra canadensis. The sequence goes on along the minus strand of NW_022630996.1, from coordinate 44,326,047 downwards.
AGAAAGCCTGATGCGGGGCTCGATCCCAGGACCCTGGGATCATGACCTGAGCTGAAGGCAGAGGTTTTAACCCACTGAGCCACCCAGGTGCCCCTGTGTGTGTGTTTTTTTTTAAAGATTTGTTTATTGGGGAGCCTGGGTGGTTCAGTCATTTGGGTATTTGACTCTTGATTTCTACTTCAGTCATGATCTCAGGGTCCTGGGATCCAGCTCTGCACTGGACTCCCTGCTCAGCGGAGAGCCTGCTTCTCCCTCTCCCTCTCTCTGCTGCTCTGCGCACTTGTGCTCTCTCTCTCTCTGTCAAATAAATAAATAAGATCTTAAAAAAAAATAGTGCTTTTCCACTTAGTTACATTGTATCACCTAGAGCACCCATAGTAGGTCACTGCCAAATTCACTTGTAACCTGCAACTTCCAACACTGGCAATTAAAAGAGGGATGGATATCAAAGAAAAAATAGATAAATTAGACTTCATCAAAATTTAAAACTTTTGTGCGTCAAAGGACACTACCAACAACAGTGTCAAAGGACACTACCAACATAATAGGAGAAAATATATGCAGATTACATATTTGATAAGAGTCTGAGGTCTACAATATATAAATAACTCTTACATTTTAACAGAAAAACCCAAACAACTAACTCTATTTGAAAACAGGCAAAGGACTTGAATAGATATTTCTCCAAAGAAAATAGACAAATGAGCAATATGCACGTGAAGAGATGTCCAACATCATGAGTCATGAGGGAAATGCAAATCAAAACCACAGTGAGATAACACTGCACACCTACTGGGATGGTGATAATAATAATTTTTTGAAACTAGACAATAATAGGGGCTCCTGGGGGACACAGTTGGTTAAGCATCTGCCTTTTGCTCAGGTCATGATCCCAGGGTTCTGGGATTAAGCCCCAGGATGGGATCCCTACTCAGCAGGGAGTCTGCTTCTCCTTCTCCCTCTGCTTGCTGTGCTCCTGCTTGTGCTCTCTCTCTTGCTATGTCTCTCCTCTCTGAAAATAAATAAATAAAATCTTAAAAAAAGAACCCAGACAATAATAATTGTTGACAAGAGTGTAGAAAATAGGATATTGAAACTCTCATACATTGCCAATGGGAATGTAAAATAATGCAGCTAACGTGGAAAAGAGCTTGGCAGTTCAAAAAGTTAAACACAGTTTCTGTATGACTCAGCAATTGCACTTCTAGGTGTATACACAAGACAACTGAAAACATGTTTGCATAAAAACTTGTACACGTACATTTATAGCAGCACTGTTCCTAATATTTAACAACTCAAATAGCTAATAAGTAGATAAACAAAATGTGGTATATACCTCCAATAGAATACTACTTAGCCACATACACGCACAAAAGAAGTACTGGGTGCCTCAGTTGGTTAAGGATCCAACTCTTTTTTTTTTTTTTAAGATTTTACTTATTTATTTGATAGAGATCACAAGTAGGCAGAGAGGTAGGCAGAGAGAGAGAGAGGGGGAAGCAGGCTCCATGCTGAGCAGAGAGCCAGATGTAGGACTCGATCCCAGGACCCCGAGATAATGACCTGAGCCGAAGGCAGAGGCTTTAACCCACTGAGCCACCCAGGCACCCTAGTGTGTTATATTCTTAAACAAGACCACACTATTATATTCAATTGTAAGTGATACTGTTACATATTGCATACGTGAAACTTCTTATACTTTACCCGAAACTAACATCACATTTCACTTATACTTAAACAATAAAAATTAAAAATCAAGGGGCGCCTGGGTGGCTCAGTGGGTTGAAGCCTCTGCCTTCAGCTCAGGTCATGATCCCAGGGTCCTGGGATCGAGCCCCACATCAGGCTCTCTGCTCCGAGGGGACCCTGCTTTCTCCTCTCTCTCTGCCTGCCTCTCTGCCTGCTTGTGGTCTCTGTCTGTCAAATAAATAAATTAAAAAAAATTAAAAATCAAAATTACAACCTTACATCTTATATAACTGCATTATCAGTTTGTATAATCAATTAAATATAATTTAATGCATCATAGAGCATCATAACTTTTCTATAGGGTCCTTCTATTTCTTGATCATAACATCTGACTCTTTTTTACTGCCACAATAAATTGGAAAGGAAAAAACATCATCATCACTACAGATTTACTGTTGCTCCATTGGGGCAATTTTGTCTGGAATCACTTGGAATCATTTAAAGCAATTAAGAGACAACATAAAGGTTTTATATTCCAGGTAGATTATTTAGATGCTTTTTTTCTCTTTGCTGATTTTTCTTTTTGCTGATTGACTTATAATATTCTAAAATTTGAGATACACTTTATAGAACACAAAATTCACTATTTTAAGGTGTACATTTCAGTGGGTTTGGGAATATTCACTATGTTATGCAACAACCATGACTGCTATCTGATTTCAGACCATTCCCATCACCCCTCAAAAGAAACCCTGCACCTATTAGCAGTTAGTCCCTATCCCTCCCCTCCTCGCCTCCTGGATAAACAATAATCTCCTTTCTGTCTCCATTGATTTGCCTAAATGTCACATTTTACATGTATAAAATCACACAATATGTGGCCTTTTGTGTCTGGCTTCTTCCACTCACCACGGTTTCAAGTTTAGTCCACATTGTCACATTTACTGGTATTTCTTTTCTTTTCTTTTTCTAAGTAGGCTCCACACTGGGTGTGGAGCCCAAAACCGGGCTTGAGCTTGTAACCCTGAGATCAAGACCTGAGCTGAGTATAAGCGTTGGACCCCTGGGGCAACTGGGTGGCTCAGTGGGTTAAGCCTCTGCCTTCAGCTCAGGTCATGATCCCAGAGTCCTGGGATCCTCTGATCTCTCTCTCTCTCTGTCAAATAAATAAATAAATAATTAAAAAATATATAACACACTAAAAAAGTCTATTTAGTATCTAATTGCAACCCCTCCATCATCTCAATTTAAGAAGTCCATCTGATTGATTGATTGATTGATTGATTGATTTTTGGTGAGAACACTTGAGTTCTCTCAGCAAATTTCAATTATACAATACAGTGTTATCAATGATAGTTACCATGTTATACATTAGATCCTTAGATCTTACTCATAACTGGAAATCTGTAACTTTTACTAGCCTCTCCCTATTTTCCCCACCCCACAGCCCTACCAACCATCATTCTACCCAGTTTCCTCAGAGTTTTACTTTTTTTTTTTAAGTTTCCAAAAATGTGATACTGTGTAGTGTATGTCTTTCTTTGCCTGGCTTATTTCATTTAGCATGATACTCTCGAATTTCATCCATGTTGTCACAAAAGGCAAGATTTCCATTTTTTGGAAGGCCAAATAATATTCTATTATGTAAATATGTCACTTTTTTTTTTTTTTAAAGATTTTGTTTATTTATTTGACAGACAGAGATCACAAGTAGGCAGAAAGGCAGGCAGAGAGAGAGGAGGAAGCAGGCTCCCCGCCGAGCAGGGAGCCCGATGCGGGGCTTGATCCCAGGACTCTGGGATCATGACCTGAGTTGAAGGCAGAGGCTTTAACCCACTGAGCCACCCAGGCGCCCCTATGTCACATTTTCTTTATCTGTTCATCTGTCAATGGAGACTTAGCTTGTTTCCCTACCTTGACTCTTGTGAATAGTTCTACAATGAACATGGAATATATACCTGACAGTGTGGTTGCTGGATCATATAGTAGTTCTAATTTTAATTTTTTGAGAAACCACCCTACTTTTTTCTATAGTGGCTACACCAGTTTATATTCCCACCAACAGTGTACAAGGGTTTCCATTTTTCCACATCCTTGCCAACATTTGTTATCTCTTATCTTTTCAATAATAGACATCCTAACATATATGAGGTAACATCTCATTGTGGTTTTGATTTGCATAAATTATGCATCTTTGATGATTAGTAATGTTGAGCATCTTTTCATTACCTGTTGGCCATTCGTATTTCTTCTTTGGAAAGATGTCTTTTCAGGTTCTTTGCCCATTTTTATTTATTATTTTAATTAGTTAATTAATTGATTAATCTCATCCCTGCTGGGATTTATATATATATTTTTAAAGATTTTATTTATTTATTTGAAACAGAGAGAGAGAAATCACAAGTAGGCAAAGAGGCAGGCAGAGAGAGGGAGAAGCAGGCTCCCCGCTGAGCAGAGAGCCCGATCCCAGGACCCTGAGATCATGACCTGAGCCGAAGGCAGAGGCTTAACCCACTGAGCCACCCAGGTGCCCTGGGCTTTATATTAATATATAGTATATTATTTGTTTCAGGGGTACAGTTCTGTGATTCATCAGTCTTACACAATTCACAGCGCTCACCATAGCACATACCCTTCCCAATGTCCATCAGCCAACTACCTCTCCCTCCCACTCCCCTCCCTCCAGCAACCCTCAGTTTGTTTCCCAAGATTAAGAGTCTCTTAATATTTGTGTCCCTCCTGGTCCCATTTTGTTTCATTTTTCCCCTCCCTTCCCCCATAACTTCCCACCCTGCCTCTCAAACTCCTCATATCAGTGCGATCATACAATAATTGTCTTTCTCTGACTGACTTATCTCGCTTAACATAATACCCTCTAGTTCCATCCACGTCATTGCAAATGGCAAGATTTTTTTGATGGCTGTATAGTATTCTATTGTGTATGTATATGTGTATATATATATATATATATATGTATGTATATATATACATATACACACACACACTACATCTTCTTTATCCATTCTTCTAGGCTCTTTCCATAGTTTGGCTGTTGTGGATATTGCTGCTATAAACATTTGGGTGCATGTGCCCCTTTGGATCTTTGTTCATTTTTATTTGGTTAATTTGTTTTTTTTTTGCATGAAATCCTATATGTATATAGGAGATATTAACCTCTTACCAGATACAACATGGTTTGCAATTTTCCTCCAATTCCATAGGGTGCCTTTTCATTTTGCTGATGGTTTTCTTTGCTCTGCAGAACTTTGCTATGCTTTAGTTAAATCAACATTTGTTAAGGAGAGCCCTGGGGTGCCAATGGTTCAATAAAAGACCACAGGAGAAATTGAGATACAGAAGCTTATTACTCACAATCCTGGAGAGAATACATTGAATGATGCCTCACAGGGCCACATGAGAAGGACAAGGCAGGGTACAGGCAGAGTGATGGGACCTGGGGCACATGCCCTTATTATATAGTCTGAGGGTGGAGTGTTTCCTGGGCTGAGGCTGGATGGTCAATTCAAACAAAAAAGAGTGGAGTTTTAGTAAACTGTGGGGGGAGGGAGGTCTTTTCTAAGGTGTGTACAAGGAGAAGGCCCTGGGAGGTTGGGGGAACTCTTTATTCCAAAGATTACTGGAAGAGTCACATCAGGAACTGACATTTGCTTGTGTTCCTGAGGGTTGTTTGTTATCCAGGAGACTCACCTGCACAATGGTTAGCATCAGTTTAAAGCCCCCAAAGGGCAGTTGGCCAAACAGAATGGATGCCAAGACAGAAATGCAGTGGAGTAGCTTAGCTGAAATCTCAGTAATCCATCCTGTGATGTCTTAACATCAGGAATAACAATCATGTGTGTGGCAGATACATTCAAAGAATAGGTATTGTTTTCTGAAGCCATCATAAAGCATATTTAACAAAGGCAAGGATGATGAAACCTATGATTAGTACATTTGCTACTGTTTGAAGTCCTGTTCTTAGTTATTCTCCCAGGTGGATGGTGAAAGCCATGAGAACAAACCAGGGAACTTAAGGAGTGTGGGCATTTGTTGAAATATTATGGATACATGACAAGTGATATGTAAATCTTGACACATCTTCTGGAGGTTGGCCTGTACCGGTCCTGACTTGTTAAAGTTCATGCAGCAAGAAGTTCCCTCTAAAGAACAGATTCCACACCATTCAGCCCATAGGAAATCTAATGCCAGTTGATCATCCATCACTTTGTACTAGTGAGCATTACTGCTGCATCAGACTCAGACTATGAGGTAGTGTCTGTGTGCGGTTGTTTGGGTAGCTGACAATTACTGAGTGATTTTTAATATTCGATCTTGTTTGGCCGGGGTAGAAGCACTATTCCTATGTCTGTCATCCAGTCCCAACAGGATAGGGATAAGAATGGATTTTTTTTTAAAAGATTTTATTTATTTGACAGAGAGAGGCATAGTGAGAGAGGGAACATAAGCAGGGGAAATGGGAGAGAAAGAAGCAGGCTTCCCACCGAGCAGGGAGCCTGATGTGGGGCTTGATCCCAGGACCCTGAGATCATGACCTGAGCAGAAGGCAGACGCTTAATGACTGAGTCACCCAGTTGCCCCAAGAATGGCTTTCTTGGTACAACCAGCAGGGCATCTATAATGGAGAGGTGCCAGGAAAATAAAGGGTAGCTGGACTATTGGAGGTAATAATGTTGCAGTAATAAAGGTCATCTCTGTGGACTGCTTGTAGCCTGGGAAGGGCCGAGTGGACTTGCTCCTGACCCCCTGAAGTAGATACACAGTAGAATTTGAATTTGAATGGGATATTATTTATTATTAAGTGGCTCTGAGGATACGGGGTGAGGTCTAGCCTTTTGTGTTTCAGTATAGTTGGGAGCCTTTAGAAAGTACCACTGTGGGGAGTTATTTAGATGCTTACCCACAGGGTGCCCTGTTTGGAGTCCAGATTAGGGACTTTGGGTTTAGCCAAAATGAGGTTCATGGTGTTTGGGAGGGTGGGGTTTAGGACAAGGTAGTGATCACTAGGGAGAACTGCGGGATAGCTAGTGAAATGGGATTGTAGGTCTGACCCCGAACAGTAACAGATGCAATATCATTTTTAAAAAAGATTTTATGTATTTATTTTGTTTTAAAGAGAGAGTGTGTGTACATGTGTGCACACGAGTGGGGGTGGGGGAGTGGGCCAAGGGGGAGGAAGAGGGAAAGAATCCCAAGCAAACTCTATGCTGAGCATGGAGCCCAGTGCAGGGCTTGATCTCATAACACTGAGATGATGACCTGAGCCGAAACCAGGAGTCAGATACTCAAGCAACTAAGCCCCCCAGGTGCCCCCAGATCCAATATCATTTTACTTGCAAGGCCTGGGTTGCTATGTTGGAGCTTAGTATACAATCATGTCAGATCTGGCTCACTGGGTTGTGGTGTGGGGCAGGGCTGTGGCATACATCGGGGAAGGGCTTATGGAGAAGATGTGCAGAGGAGTGTAGGTAGCAATTTCAGGTGTTGAGAAGGTGCTGGTGGTTGTGGTGGAAATGAGAGGAGTAGGTTTTGTCATGGATGCATGGGATGGGAAACAAAAGCTGTAATCTAGTACACTGAGCAGTGAACACAGCAGCAGGAGGTCCCAAACCATGGGATCTAAGCAAGTCAAGTTAAAGATGTTGCAACCAAGTGCCTTACTTTGGCTAGTGCTGTTTAGACAGTCTGGCCTGCCATAAGGATGAAGCGATGGCTGGTGCAGCCAGGGACACTTACTGTTTTGCAAGCATTTTGATAGATGCAAAATTCACGAGGTAAGTATTTAGCTATTCCTGAAAAATAGAACTCTGTGGGATACTCAGGGTTGATTAGCTGAGGTATTTTTGCAACTTGGTCTTGAGGCTAATAGTCATCACAGTCACTTCTCTCCTGGTATGGAGGCAATCCGGGATGGGAAAGTCCCCATGTCCAGCAAGGCTGGAATGCTTTGTCTTCCTCATCTGTCTCTGGGGTTGTGGCATTGCCATCTGAGCTATCGTTGTCTCCAAGAGTGAGCTCTCACTTGGTCCTGGGCCATATTGTCTGAGGTGTTGGTGTGCTTGGGGGTGGCGGAGGCCAACCCTGGGGAAGGATGGCCTTCCCAGATGGAGGTCCATGAATGATGGGAATGGCTGGCTGGTGTTAAATCCTAAGTGTATATATATTTTTAAAAGGACTTTTATTTTGGGGCACCTGGCTGGCTCAGTCAGAAGAGCATGTGACTCTTGACCTTGGGGCTATAAGTTCAAACCCTATGTTGGGTGTACAGATTAGTTAGAAATAAAAATTTTAGGGATACCTAAAATTCACTCAGTAGAACATGCAACCCTTGATCTCTGGATCCTGAATTCAAGCCCCATGTTGGGGGTAAATAAATAAGCTTAAAAATATTTTTAAAAAGTTCTGAGTGTATATGCTGGAGGCCTGACTCAGGACAGAACTACAAGTATGGGTTCTTCTGTTCAGTGAGCGGATCTCAGTGAACTCCATTGGATCATTAAGGGGGCACCTTGCAAGGAGCATGCAATGTCCATGACCAAGATTTTTGGAGAATCCATCCACAATTTAGATAATGGGTATATTGATACATTAATTGTAGGGACATTTTGTGGATAGCAGCTTTACAATCTAGAGATTAGCCCATTACAATTATAAGAAATTCATCAGGGCACAAACCTGCCATCCAGATGAGTCTGATTTGGCTACATTGGGAAGGCCATTCTGTCTGGGAGATAATTTGAGACGTAGTGTAAGGAAGGAGTAACTCATTTAAGTATCATTTTCACTGGCACCATTTAATGTGGATGGAGGTGAGCTTTGGATCAGGGTCTATGCTCCATGATATGTTAGGTAAAACCCTTCTAACAGGGTCCACCAGCATCTGGCATGCAACTGTACACCTGACTGATTTTGTTCCAGCACGTCTGAAATAAGATTAGGGCCCAGGGGTCTACTAGTAACACTATTACCCAGGCTATGCACAATAACAGTCACGGCCACGACAGAGAACACTGCATTTGACTAGCGTGGGGTTTCCTTCTGTTGAGCAATCTGGATACTGACCAAAGGATGAGTGTACTTGCTCTGGAACAAGAGATCATTTACGTCTTCCTCTAAGGTAGGGTAGGGGCCTTGTCTCAGTCTACTGAGAGCAGCTATAGATCCCAGGATTTCTGTTTGGCATTTCTTTCCTAACGTGATGGGCATCCACTAGGTAGAAGTCCTCTTCTCCTTTCTTTGAGATCTACACAGATCTGCTAGTGGGTTCTGGAGCTGTAATTTCAATCTTCTGCAAAATTTTTGATATATTTACTTTAGTTAGGCAGCCTTTATAACCCAAATAGTAAGGCAAAGCTGGTGGCCTTAATTACCCTGGCGGGACTGGGCCATTGTCTGGGCCAATGACATTTGTTTGCTTACTTGCTTGTTTGTTTGTTTATAGAGTAGGCTCTATGCCAAACATGGGGCTTGAACTCATGATCTTGGGATTGAGAGTTGTGCACTCTACTGATTGAGCCAACTAGATTGGGCCAATAATATTTATATAATTGTGATTGCTAAGCAATTTGGTAGAGTTTTGTCTCCTTGGGCTCTATATTATAACAGGGTCATATTGCACAATCTGCCCTTGATCAGCATGTGCAAGATGGTGAGATGGTGGAAAAGTCAACAGAGAGCATTGTTCTGGTGAGCAGATGAGTGGTGTCCTCTCTGATATGGAGGTTGCCTGGAAATGCTATCAGGGGAGTCCTTGGAGGAGACTGATAGTCGATGTTGGAAATTTGGAGATACAAGATCTGGGAATTAAGCAGCATTATAGCCTGAGATAAAATTTCTATCCATTTGGGGACCACTTATTGTTAAAAAGCTTAAGAAACAAGTAGGTCACTATGCCTGATTTTGTAAGTCTAGCCTCTTGGGGCTGGTAAGCTAGGTTGAAATTCCATATGATTTCATGTTCTAAAGCCTGTGACAAAACAACTTGGGAGGTGAAATGGGCTCCTTGATCTAAATCTATAATATCTGGTGAACCAAAGGAGATGATCATATACCTGGTTAAGAAGGAGATGACATGCTGGGAAGTGGTCAGCGGAGTCTAGTAAAGTTATAGTAATGGTGGTTATGTACTTACCAGCTTTAGCAGAGGGTGACAGTGGCCAGAAAAAAAATCAATTTGCTGTTGTGAATAGGGTCTGTTACCCCAGGAGATACATATCTTCCAGAACCTTCCAGAATTTTCTTTGGGAGCAAAGAGGGACACTCACTGATTGAGTCTATTGTCATTGTGAGGGGGATGCGATGACAATAGGCCCAGTCAGTGAGTGCTGTAACTCCCCTATGGCTTGTTGGAACATGGGCCCACTCTGCTAGTGGGTATGGCATCTCTGGAGGAATAGTTGTGTCCAGAACAGATAATTTGGGAGGTGGCTAATGCAGGGCCTTGGAACATGTGTAATTTGGGTAAGAAGTCTACAGTGTTATTATAATGTGTTCGTGGTGTTTGTTGGCATGTGTGCAGAGACCATCACTGGCATATGAGAGTTGGCTCTGTATTTCCAAGTAGAGATAATCCAGATAGGCTTTCCCTGAATCATGAAATTATCCCTTTTGTTACTGTCCAGACCAGGCTGTGGGCCTATTGGCTACCATCCAGGGGTCAGTAAAAATGCATGCTTGTGACAGTCTCATTTTTATGGCCTGTTTTAGAGTTAGGCGTGCTGTCACCAGTCTTCCAGTTGGGCTGAGCTAGGAGAGCTCCCCTGCACTAGGGATATGCAGCTAGTAAGATGATATGCGTCAGTCTTTCAGCAGGTGGCATTGTGGACAATGGTGTTGCTGCCCATCCCCTTTCCATGTTAGGCAGTTGCTCCCAAAGTGCTCCCCAAACTATTAGAGGGGCCGGAGTGAAGGTGCCTCTAGTAGCACCTCGATGTCAGTGGACAAAGGGCTAAGCATGGGGGGATCCACATCGTCCTGTAATTTGGAGAAACCCTTGATAGCAGGTTTAGCACTTTCCTAAAGTTACGAATTCCCGTTTAACAGCGAGGCATCAGTGGCCAGGTTAAGTCTCTTGCACTGAAACCCTAAACCAAGGCAAGATGGGAACTTGGTGTGTGAAGCTGGGAGCCTGTTAATATCTTTTTCTCTAAAAGGATCCAGTAGGTTACCAAAACTTGGTGCTTAAGTGTCATGTACCTGACTGCTGTTTGGGGGCAGCCAGGTAGAGCCACACTTAGTCCAGAGACTCTGTGAGGTGTAATGAATCATCACCAGTGATTCAGTTCAGAAGTGTGAGCCTCCAGGGACTAAGGCAGAGCCTGCTGCATGTCTTGTTGGCCCAGCCATGATGCAGTTTGTTGAGATACTCCCCAGTAGAGAACGCTGATTTAGGGGCACCTGGGTGGCTCAGTTGGTTAAGTGTCTGCCTTCGCCTCAGATCAAGATCTTGGGGTCCTGGGATTGAGCCCTGTGTTGTGTTCTGTGCTCAGTGGAGAGTCTACTGGTCCCTCTCTCTTCCCCCTGCTCCTCCCTCTTGTTCTCCTCCCATCCCTCACCCTACCCCTGCATGCGCTTGTGTGTGTGGGCTCTCTCTCTCAAATACATAAAATCTTTAACCAAAAAAAAAAAAAAAAAAGAGAGAAAGAAAAAAAGAAAGAAGCTGATTTGCACGTAATGGCGTTATAGGCCTGTGTAATGCGGATGAGTGTAGAACATGTTGTCTGAAGATGAAAAGACCTCATATGTGCTGTGCCTGCCATAGTGTAATGGGAGGCTTCATTGTGAGAAGTTGATTTTTTTAAAAGACTTTATTAATTTATTTGACAGAGAGTGAGTGAGCACAAACAGGGGGAGCAGCAGAGGGAAAGGGAGAAGAGGGTCCTTTGCTGGCAGGGAGCCTGATGTGATACAGGACTCCATCCCAGGACCCAGGGATCATAACCTGAGCCAAAGGCAGACACTTAACCAACTGAGCCACCCAGGCGCCCCAAGGATTTGACATTTTATAGCAAGAGGAATTTTGCAGCCTCAGCTGAGCACCATGTCAAGAAACTTAATAGAAGTGGCCAGTCATTGGGTCTTATGTGGGGCAATCGTCCATCCTCTCTGCTGTAGGTGTTGTGGTACGAGATGTAAGTCTTCCTGGATGATATCCTCAGAGGACCTCCACGATAGAATGTCATCTATATGATGTTAAAGGCAGCAGCGTGTTAGTTTGAGTGAAATTCGAAATTGTCTGCTTAGGGTATATGTGATGGAGAGGCTGTTTAGATAATCCCTAGGGAACTCATTAAAATTATACTGGGTGCCCTCAAAACTGAAAGCAAATCGAGGTGTGGGTCTTCAGTTATTGAGACCAGGTAAAACATGTTGGCTAAATCTTGGACAGCAAAGTAGGGGCTCTGAGTCCTTTGGATGTCATCTGCCATGTTTATAATATTGGGAATGAGAGCTATAGTGGCTAGAACCTGTGCTTTTAGTACTAAATTGTTAATAGTAAAATTTTTTTTTAAGGAGAAAGAAGCTTATTGAATATACTGCAAGGGAGTAGTGTGCAGGATAGCAAAAAAGAGGCTGTCTGGCATGAGTCAATTTTTTTTTTAAAGATTTTATTTATTTATTTGACAGACACAAGTAGACAGAGAGGCAGGCAGAGAAGAGGAAGCAGCCTCCCCGCCGAGCAGAGAGCCCAATGTGGGGCTCAATCCCAGGACTCTGGGATCATGACCTGAGCCGAAGGCAGGGGCTTTAACCCACTGAGCCACCCAGGCGCTCCTGGCATGAGTCAATTTTTAATAGTCCGTTGTTAATCTTCATTCATTGGTGGCTGGATTTAAAACTGGCCAGATAGAGTTATTAAAGGGGGGAGATGGTGAGCCTAATGACTCTGGTGTCAAGCATAACTTTAATGATGAGCCAAAAGCCCTCTGTATCTTGCTTCAGCCAGTATTGCGTTGTATTTACTATTTTCACTGGAGGAAGCATTTGAATAGGCTCCCATCTGGCAGCTCCCATAAGAAAGCCCAGAAATTTAGGTTTACCCCACCAGGTTTGTGGATGAGTGAGGAAATCCATACCTACAGTAGGAGAAGAGAGCTAGGGAGCCATCATCATTGGTAACTGTCTTAGAAATATGGTGCTAACAGACAAACTAATATGTAGCTTAGTTTGTACTCTTTACAGTTTTACCTGCTATTCATTATAAGCTCTATGAGGTTCCCTTGGGGGATTTTAGAAGGGTTACCTGGAATTACTGTAACTTGGACTCCTGTGTCTAATAGAGCCAAGAGTATTTATATCAGACCATTAGAACTTGTGCCATGAGACTTGTGATATCCCATAAGGTCAGGGAATGCAGTGTGACAGCAGCAAGGTATACAGTGACAGAAGGACATGGTCCCAGTCATACTTGCCTTTGCAAGAAGCCATGACTTCCTGAGTAAAGGTGCCCCTATCATCCTGATTAGGACTCTGAGTTCTGGTGCCCATCCACAAATACAGGGGTCAGAGAAGCAGAGGCTCCTTCTTCTAAAGGCAGTGCCTGGTACCTTGGGAGCCCACACTAGGTGAGAGTTACCATTAATGAATGGACTTATGAAAATCTTAGCCAATTGTCCTAATAGTCAGTAGCTGGGTCTGTGCTTAGGATCAGGAAATACACCTGGTCTAATACCCACTGGGGGAATTTACCCTCTGTGGGGCAATTAATAGCCAGAAACAACATCAGAGGCACCTCAAACTAGCTTTAATGAGCAATGCTCTGAGGTTCTGGTTGTTTCTTTTGGAGTTTGCACTTTGGGATGGGAAGCCTCAGTAGCATTCTGAATAAGCAATATGCTGCAGTGAAGTGGAGAGTGGCAGAAAATGTGTGGTCCAAGATGATCTTGTACATTCTCGAGGACCTGTGAGTAATCAACTTCTGTATCTCAATTTTCTTATGATCTTTTGTTGAACTGTGGCTCACCAGGGATTTTCTTAGCAAATATTGATTTAACAAAGTCATAACAATTGGTATCACAAACAGGGTGGTAGAGCTATGCTTGCAATTGATCACAGGTGATGTATTTTAGCTGCAGTGGTTGACTGATTGGCTCTCTCAGGTGAGAAATTCTATCTGGGAAGTGTTCATTCTTTGCTGATGTTCCTTTCTGCTACTTTGTGGAAACAACCACGAACAATGCACAATGTTGCCTTATTGTTTTTTGTGTTTGAATGATCTATCCTTTGTTGAAAGTGCAGTATTGAAAGTCCCTGCTATTATTGTGTTGATGTCTATTTCTCTCTTCAGGTCTGTTAATGTTTGCTTTATTTATGTGTTCTGACATTGGGTACATAAACATTTTTTAAAAAAGATTTTATTTATTCATTTGAGAGAGTGACGGAGAGAGCACAAGCAGGGGGAGAGGCAGAGAGAGAGGCAGACTCCCTGCTGAGCTGGAAGCCGGATCTGGGGCTCGATCCCAGGTCCTGGAGATCATGACTTGAGCTGAAGGCAGACGCTCAACCATCTGAGCCACCCAGGTGCCCCAAACATTTCAACATTCCAACATATCCTTTTGAAGGATTCACCCCTTTGTTATACAATGACCTTTGGTTCTTGTTGCAGATTTTGGCTTACAGTCTATTTTGTCCAATGTCGCTGTAACTACTGATGCTTTCTTTTACTTTCCATTTGCATGGAATATATTTTTCCATTGCTTTGCTTTCAGTCTATGTGTGTCCTTTAAGTTGAAGTGAGTATCTTGTAGGTAGCATATAGTTGAATTTTATTTTTTTGTCCATTCAGCCACTCCGTGTCTTTTGATTGGAGAATTTATTCCATTTACATTTAAAGTAATTACCGGTAGTATGCACTTGCAAACTGAACTACTGCCATTTTGTTAATTATTTTCCAGCTGTTTTATCATTACTTTGTTCCTTTCTTCCTCCTTATTTCCTCTGTGATTGGCGATTTTTCCATTACATTTTTCAGTGCAGTTATCATATTCTTCAGCTCTGTGATTTCCATTTGACACTTTTCTTTAAAAAAAGCTTTTAAATTTTATTCATTTGAGAGAGAGAACATGAGGAAGGGAGCAGAGGGGGGATGGAGAGGGACAAGAGACTCCACTGTGAGTGTGGAGTCCAACACAGGGTTGATCTCATAACACCAAGACCATAACCTTAGCCAAAACCAGGAGTTGTATGCTTAACAGACTGAGCCACTCAGGCACCCCTGTTTGGTACTTTTTTATACGTTCTATCTCTTTGTTGAAATTCTCAGTTTGTTTATGCCTTGTTCTGACCTATGACTTTTTTTTTTTTTTTTTTTTTAAGATTTACTTATTTATTTTAGAGAGAGAGTGTGAGGGTGGGGCAGAGGAAAAGAGAGAATCTCAAGCTGGGTCCACACTCAGTGCAGAGCCCAACATGGGGCTTGATCTCATGACCTTGAGATCATGACCTGAGCTGAAATCAAGAGTTGGATGCTTAATTGACGAGCCACCCAGGCACCCCACTATGACTGTTATTTTGAACTCTTTATTGGGTAGATCATTTATCTCCATTTCATTTCAATCATATCCAGGAATTTATTTTTTTCTTTTCTTTGGAATATATTCCACTCTTTCTTCATTTTCCTTGACTCTCTGTGTTGGTTTTTGTGCATTGCATAAGACAGACACATCTCCCACCAGAGAGACTGGTCTTGTGCAAGACATAAACCTTGCCAGTCAGCCTGGCCTGAGCTCCTCATTGCCTCTCAAAATTTTGTGATTGCCCAAACTACCATTTTTGTTCTTAGTGGCTCCCAGTAACTGAAGGTGTGCCAAGACCTGACAGTATCCCAAAGGGAAGGATGACAGCAACCAGATGCAGGCTTATTAGAAGCTTCAATCTCAGGCGGTAGTATGAAACTTTGGAATTAAACCCCTTTTGGAGAGAAACCGGGAGATGAGCATTTTTATCTGTTCCCTCTATACTGAGCCCAGATGTAGGAGTCAAGGGGTGGGGGCAGGTGGACTTCATCAGAGCCTATTTAAAAACTACTTCTTTGCTGTAAATGCAAACCCCATTGACTATCAGATGTGTGATCCAAATCCTCTAATCTTCAGAGAGAAGCTGGCTCTCCTCAGTGAGATCTTAATGAATTGGAGTTGGGGATTCCCTCCTGATTGCATGACACTGTGCCCGGGGGGAAGTTTATGGTGAGAGTGTATCTAAGTCTTTCCTACTCATTTTTTAAAAAAGATTTTATTTATTTATTTGACAGAGAGAGGTCACAAGTAGGCAGAGCAGCAGGCAGAGAGAGAGGGGGGAAGCAGACTCCCCCAGAGCCTGATGCGGGGCTCGATCCCAGGACCCTGAGATCATGACACGAGCCAAAGGCAGAGGCTTAACCCACTGAGCCATCCAGGTGCCCCATTTCCTACTCATTTTGATTTGGGTATTTTCTTGTTTGCCTGATGTGTAAAAGTGTTTCAACTAATTTCTGGATTTCTCTCTGCACCATGTGTAGCTGTCTTTCTTTCTTTCTTTCTTTTTTTTTTAAAGATTTTATTTATTTATTTGACAGACAGAGATCACAAGCAGGCAGAGAGGCAGGCAGAGAGAGAGGAGGAAGCAGGCTCCCTGCTGAGCAGAGAGCCCGATGCGGGGCTCGATCCCAGGACCCTGAGATCATGACCTGAGCCGAAGGCAGCGGCTTAACCCACTGAGCCACCCAGGCACCCCTTGTAGCTGTCTTTCTGATGCATCCACGGGAGGAGGGGAGTTCAGGAGACTTTTATGTCACCATCTTGATCTGTCCTTCTTCTTTCATTTTTCTTTCTTTTTTTTTTTTTAAAGATTTTAAAAAAGATTTTATTTATTTATTTGTCAGAGAGAGGGAGAGAGTACGCACACAAACAGGCAGAGTTGGAGAGAGAAGCACCCTCCCTGCGAGGACAAGGAGCCAGATGTGGGACTCGATCCTAGGACCCTGGGATCATGACCTAAGCCAAACGCAGTGGCTTAACCAACTGAGCCACCCAGGCATCCCTCCTCTTTCTTTATTTTCAAAACTTTTCCCTCTTCAACTCACTTGCTTCCTATGTCACTAGGAAAAGAAGAGAATTTCTATAAGCTCCCACTACCCTATATACTCACCCAACAGCAGTTCTACCAATTGCTATTTCTTCCTTTTTGTTACTAGGAGTGAATCATCTGCTCTAAGCCAGGGTCAACTAACCCAGCGGTGGGTGCTGGGGCCTGCTCGGACCGGCTCATAACAACTGATTGTTAACATTGTAGAAGTATGGTGAGCTGGTTATTAGACCACCAATAGTTACGAATTAGCCACACGGGCGCCTCGGTGGCTCAGAGGGTTAAAGCCTCTGCCTTTGGCTCAAGTCATGATTCCATGGTTCTGGGATGGAGCCCTGCATCGGGCTCTCTCCTTGGTGGGGAGCCTGCTTCCTCCTCTCTCTCTCTACCTGCCTCTCTGCCTACTTGTGATCTCTCTCTGTCGAATAAATAAATAAAATCTTAAAAAAAAAAAAAAAGAATTAGCCACAACAGGAGTATTTATATTATAGAAATCAGCAAATGGTACAAATTGGTGCTTTTCCTCATGTTAACCTGTGGTTAACATGTACTCCTTGCCTATTCATGCAACATACCTTAAGTTATACACACATACTTTTATGTTTATGAGATGCATGCATGTGGATATGTGTAACTCTAATTCATTCACTTTTACTGTCCTGCCCCACTCCACAAGTACATGAGCTTCATTTCCGTCAGTAATATTCTCTGCTATATTCCTAGGGCTTGGAGCAATACCCAGAACAAAGTAGGCTCAATACATATTTATTTGATGAAACAAATGGGGTGTGTCTGAAATTTTACCTCTGCCATCTCTCTGAGTTTTTTTTTTTTTTTAAGATTTTATTTATTGGGCGCCTGGGTGGCTCAGTGGGTTAAGCTGCTGCCTTCGGCTCAGGTCATGATCTCAGGGTCCTGGGATCGAGTCCCGCATCGGGCTCTCTGCTCAGCAAGGAGCCTGCTTCCCCCTCTCTCTCTCTCTCTCTCTCTCTCTGCCTGCCTCTCCATCTACTTGTGATCTCTCTGTCAAATAAATAAATAAAATCTTTTAAAAAAAAAGATTTTATTTATTTATTTGACAGACAGAGATCACAGGTAGGCAGAGAGAGAGGAGGAAGCAGGCTCCCTGCCGAGCAGAGAGCCCGATGCGGGACTCGATCCCAGGACCCTGAGATCATGACCCGAGCCGAAGGCAGAGGCTTTAACCCACCGAGCCACCCAGGCGCCCCAACCATCTCTCTGAGTTAATATGTCAATCAGTTATTTGGGAATTTGGTAGATCTTTTTATTATTATTATTATTATCACTACTATTATTTTAAAAAAGATTTTATTTATTTATTTGACAGACAGAGATCATAAGTAGGCAGAGAGGCAGGCAGAGAGAGAGAGGAGGAAGCAGGCTCCCTGCTGAGCAGGGGAGAGCCTGATGCAGGGCTTGATCCCAGGACCCTGGGATCATGACCTAAACCAAAGGCAGAGGCTTAACCCGCTGAGCCACCCAGGCACCCCTATTATTATTTTTTTAAAGTAGAGTCTGTGCCCAACATAGTGCTCGAACTCACAAACCAGAGATGAAACGTTGCATGCTATATATGGACTGGGCCAGCCAGGCGTCCTGGAGTTCATTAGGTCTTAATAAGCTGACCTACTTGGGTTTTCAAACCTCATCAAGGAATTCATGTTGCATGTCCTTTACAACCAGAAGAGGACAAGCTTGAGGGGGAGAATAGATAAAGATGGCCAGTCGTAACTGTGGGGGACCCTGCCTGGTTTGGGGATTCAGATGAGATCCAGCAGAGTTCAGGGTGGTAGGACAGTAGACTGTTTTGGGGAGTCAGTGCCACCAGGTGGCAGTATGAGCATGCTGGAAAGCCAAGGTCAGGGCTTCCGGCTACATGCAGGTAGGTGACTCAAAGGTATACACTTCCACCTTTTTTTTTTTTTTTCCTTCCTTGGCCAACTCATCTTATATTAACATTAATCTTTTGCAGCTTTATATAAGTTCTTGTTTTATATGACCCCTTACATTTGACAACCCTAAATATAAAATATTGGAGCAGAAGAAACCAGATTCAAAAAAAAATTTTTAAGTTTTAATTAATTTATGCATTTTTTAAGTAATCTCTGAACCCAACATGGAGCTTGAACTCATGATCCCAAGATCAAGAGTCACATGCTTGTCTGACTGAACCAGCCAGGTACCCCTTCTAAAATTTTTTTATTGAGATAAAATTCACATACCCTAAAAATTAAAATTAAATTAAAAATTAAATTAAAATTAAAAATAAAAAAGATTTAAACTATTTTAAACTGCATGGTTGAGTAAGTTTTAGTATATTTACAATGTTCTATAGCCATTATTATTGTTATTTCCAGGATATTTGTATTACTCCAAAAAGAAACCCTGTACCAATTATGTAGTCACTCCCTATACTCCCTTCCCTCCATTCTCTAACAACCATTAATCTACTTTTTGTCTCTCTGCACTTGCCTATGCTGTGCATTTCATATAAATGGAATTATACAATATGCAGCACGTTCTTTTTTAAATTAAGTGGGCTCCATGGCCAACATGGGGCTTGAGCTCACAACCTGAGGTCAAGGGTTGCATGCTCTGCTGACTGATCCTGAACCCTGGGATCATAACCTGAGCTAAAGGCAGACGCCTAACTACTGAGCCACCCAGGCGCCCCTGCAGCACATATTTTTAATGGCAAGATTTATCTATGGTGCCAAAACAAGGCCATGTTCCGTCTAAAATATCAGAGTTTATGCAGGATGGGAATAATGTACAATTTTGAAATAATTAGTAACTCTAGCTTGCCTTAATATTTTATAACAAGAGTTTTAGGGACTACCCAAATGGGGTTTCCCTGACTTCTTGGACAGGAACACACCTTAGTTCTTTTGATTGCAATGAGATAGAGACTAAAGGATAGAAGCAACAAAGACTGATCAATGCGGTTCATGTCCCCTTAATTCCTTAGCAAATAAAAAGCAAAGCAGGGGCCCCTGGATGGCTCAGTTGATTAAGCATCTAAGGTCATGATCTCAGGGTCCTGGGATCAAGTCCTGTGTTGGGCTCCCTTCTCAGTGGGGAGTCTGCTTCTCTCTCTCCTTTTGCCCCTCT
Source organism: Lontra canadensis (assembly GCF_010015895.1). Lineage (NCBI taxonomy): Eukaryota > Metazoa > Chordata > Mammalia > Carnivora > Mustelidae > Lontra > Lontra canadensis. Next base: position 44,306,148 of record NW_022630996.1, on the reverse strand, counting down.
CCCAGCCCATGCTCCCTATCTCTATCTCTCTTCCAAATAAATAAAATCATTTTTTTAAGAAAATGATCTTATTTAAATCATTTGAGAGAGAGAGATGCACATGAGAGAGAGAATGAGCAGGGGGAGAGGCAGAGGGAAAGGAGGCTCCCCACTGAGCCAGGAGCCCAACATGGGGCTCGATTCCAGGACCCCGGGATCATGACCTGAGCTGAAGGCAGATGTTTAACCATCTGAGCCACCCAGGCACCCCTCAGATAAATAAAATCTTAAAAAAAAAAAAAAAGAAAAAAGAAAAGCAGTATCCAGACATGACCCACCATGTATTCAGGCTCCTGCTGAAGGCAGGATTTTTTCTGTAGTCTTCACGGCTTTGAGCCCAGACTGGTGACAACTGGTCCCTGATGGGTTTTGCCCACGGCCCACAGCACTGACACTTATGGGGACAGCTGAGCGTTTATCAGCAACAGTTGAGGGAACCAGGGAGTGGGGTTTGGCCTCCTTTCATAATCTTCCCAATGGTAGAAATTGTGAGTTAACAACAATGCTTAATCTCATCTTTTTTCATCTGATTTGGGATATATAGAAAATAGATTCTCTTGAAGTGTTTTTAAAAGATTTTATTTATTTATTTATTTGTCAGAAAGAGAGAGAGAGAAAGCACACAAGCAGGCAGAGGCGGAGAGAGAAGCAGGCTCCCTGTTGAGCAAGGAGCCCGATGCGGGACTTGATCCCAGGACCCTGGGAACAACTTGAAGTGTTTTTATAGCCAACTATATCAAAAAGAAAAGCAAATGAAATTTCTGACCTCAGGGGACGTAAGCCCGGTACTTAAAGATGCTTCAAATTCTATCCTAAATGGAATATCACCTTCTCAGTTAGCGAAGGGCACAGATCTTTCTTTAAAGCAGTTGTCACTAGCTGTTAGTTCTGTTGACCATGAAAAAGAAAATCATTAGTAGTAGGTGGGAGGGGTGTCAGGCCCAAGAAGGTTTCTCTGTGCAGCTTCCAGCGTATTGAGTTAACATCTTCACTAGTTAAAATACAGAATCTTAAGATGTGTATACTTTAAAAATTGGAATTAATAGAAGTAAAAATGACAGTAATGTAGGGAGAAAGTGACTCCACCTAAGTCATAAATTGTTATAATAGGGAAATCCAACCGTATCTTGAAAACTACAAAAAAAATCTGATTGTATAAAGTGCAAACAAAAGGCAAGGATAGGGGACACCTGGGTGGCTCAGTCAGTTAAGCATCTGCCTTTGGCTCAGGTCATGATCCCAGGGTCCTGGGATCAAGTGCTGCATTGGGCTCTTTGCTCAATGGGGACCCTGCTTCACCCTTTGCTTGCTGCTCCCCTTGCTTGTGCTTTCTCCCTCTCTCTCTCTCTCTCTCTCTCTGGCAAATAAATAAATAAATAAAATCATAAAAAAACCAGAACAAAACAAAACGAGACAAGAATAAATCCATGGAAGAGATTTTCATTCAATATCATTTATTATATATGTATTTTCTGTGTACTGTGGTAGATGTACCATGATCAAGAGGATTGGGTTGCCCTTAAATTTTCAATTCTGATTACATAATTTTAAATGACCACAATGAAGAAGGAAAGAGGGAGTTGTCTGAAGAAGGCAGTATGCTATTATGAGATATTTTCTGATTAGTTCAGATTCTGATACAAAATTTACAAATGATGGAAATAAGGAAATATAACCAAGTATGAATAGGGAGAATGTCATATATCTGTAAAAACGCTAAGGCCCCAAATGAGTTGAGAATTGCAGATCTGCTGAGGACAAATAAAAAAGTTTATAAATCATATTTAGAGCAAAAAGATAACAGGAGAATTAGGTCTGATGCTTGAGGCTAACTCTGTAATGTGAACAAATAGCAGAGTAAACAGAATTCTTTTGAGTCTCTCTTTTATGTCAAGGAGAATGTTTTCATACTTAATAAGGTAAAACAAAAGTGGCCTGGAAGGAACTGGAGCCTAAGATGGATGAGAAATGAAGTATAGAGGTCCAAATAATTTCAGTCAACTAGACTGCATGACCTCTGTCCAGCAAACTCAGTCCAGAATGAATAGTTGAACATTTGTGATTTTGAAAATCAAGGAGAATGACACCAAGATCAGATATCAGCAAATACAGTGGCAACTTTCCAAGAGAAGAAGATGGATCACTTTCCTGTCTTGCAAGATGGCAGGCGAAAACGCCGGGAAGTCCGATACTAAGGAGAAGTAACCTGGAGCCACGAAGGCTGATGCTGGTGGCAAGGTCAAGAAGGGTAACCTCGAGGCTAAAATGCCAAAGCAGGCGAAGCTCCATTGCAGCTGAAACCCTGTCCTTGTCCGAGGAATTGGTGGATGTTCCCGATTGGCTATGTAGTCCAGAAAGGCCATGTACAAGAGGAAGTATTGAGCAGCTAAATCCAGGGTTGACAAGAAAAAGAAGGTTCTTGGGTTGCCTGGGTGGCTCAGTGGGTTAAAGCCTCTGCCTTCGGCTTGGGTCATGGTCCCAGAGTCCTGGGATTGAGCCTCGAGTTGGGCTCTCTGCTCAGCGGGGAGCCTGCTTCCTCCTCCCTCTCTGCCTGCCTCTCTGCCTGCTTGTGATCTCTATCAAATAAATAAATAAATAAATAAAGGAGCACCTGGGTGGCTTAGTCGTTAAGTGTCTGCCTTTGGCTCAGGTCATGATCCCAGAGTCCTGGGATCAAGCCCTGCATCGGGCTCCCTGTTCAGTGGGGAGCCTGCTTCTCCCTCTCCCACTGCTGCTCTGCCTGCTTGTGCTCTCTAGCTTTCTCTGTCAAATAAATAAATAAAATCTTTTAAAAAATAAACAAATAGGGGCGCCTGATTGTCTCAGTGGCTTGGGCCTCTGCCATCGGCTCAGGTCATGATCTCAGGGTCCTGGGATCGAGCCCTGCATCGGGCTCTCTGCTCAGCAGGGAGCCTGCTTCCTCCTCTCTCTCTGCCTGCCTCTCTGCCTACTTGTGATCTCTGTCTGTCAAATAAATAAATAAAATTAAATAAATAAATAAATAAATAAAATCTTTAAATAAATAAACAAAATCTTAAAAAAAAAAAAAGAAAAAGAAGGTTCTTGCTACTGTCACAAAACCTATTATTGGTGACAAGAATGGTAGTACCCGAGTGGTTAAACTTTGCAAAATGTCTAGGTATTATCCTACTGAAGATGTGTCTCAAAAGCTACTGAGCCATAGCAGAAACTTCCCAGTCAGCATTTGAGAAAACTGAACCAGCATCCCTCCTAGCACCATTTTGATCATTCTCACTGGGCGCTACAGACACAAGAAGGTGGTTTTCCTGAAGGAACTGAGCACTGTCTTGCTAGCTGTGACCGGACCTCTGGCCTTTAGTCAGGTTCCTCTGCATAGAACAACAGAAATTTGTCATTGCTACCTCCACCAAAATTGCTATCAGCAGTGTGAAAATCCCCAAACACCTCACTGATGCTTACTCAGGATGAAGAAGTTGTATAACCCTAGACGCCAGGAAGGTGAGTTCTTCAACATGGAGAAAGAGAAATGTGAGATTGCAGAGTAGTGCAGGGTTGATCAGAAAGATGTGAACTCACAAATTCTGCCAAAAATCAAAGCTGTTCTGCAGCTTCAGGGCTACCTCCTCTCTGTGCTTTTTCCCACAAATGGAGTTTACCCTCATAAATTGATGTTCCAAATTTCTTAGAAAGAGGGGCACCTGGATGGCTCAGTCTATTAAGTGTCTGACTTTGGCTCAGGTCATGAACTTCGGGTCCTGGGACAGAGCACTGTCAGGCTCTGTACACAGGGGGCAGTCTGCTTCTCCCTCTCCCTCTCTCTAAAATAAATAAATAAAATTAAAAATAAGTAAATAAAATATCTTACAAAGAACCTAATTAAATAACTGATCCATTAAAAGAAAAGAAGAAGAAGAAGAAGGTGGAGTGCTCAAACCCAATTTTGCTCCTGAACAAGATTCAGGAAAGGATTATTTGAAGTATCATTTAGGGCCTCTCACCAAGTAAACACATTATTAGAAGTGCGAGTTTGCTAGGGACATGTATTTTCAGATGCACCTTTCTTTATTTTGATAGGATTAATGAATTTGTGAAAAAGTGAAAAATGATAGTAAATCCAGGCTTCTACAAGGTTTTAGAATAGTTTCCTTTCTTTCTTTCTTTCTTTCTTTCTTTCTTTCTTTCTTTCTTTTTTTAAGGATTTTATTTATTCATCTGACAGAGAGATCACGAGTAGGCAGAGAGGCAGGCAGAGAGAGAGAGAGGGGGAAGCAGGCTCCCCACTGAGCAGAGAGCCTGATGCAGAGCTCCATCCCAGAACCCTGGGATCATGACCTGAGCCAAAGGCAGAGACTTTAACCCACTGAGCCACCCAGGTGCCTCTACAATAGTTTTCTTATTACATCTTCCAGACTCCAATGTCCTTGAGCACAAGGGATTATGCTCCATTTGTCTTTGGGTCCCCAATGCCTGAAAGAGTTCTTAATAGTTTGCTAGATAAATAACTATATTAATTGAATGAAGCATACAGAAATATGGGTCAGATGCTGGTACAATAAAGCAATCTTGCCTAAAAGATCCAGCCAATGGATAGATATCAAACTAGATAAAAGAGAAGTTCAAAGTGTGAAATGATAGGTAAAGCACAATACAAACTTGGTTTTGAAAATGATACATTTGTGTGGAATAATAGAGAAAACATTTATGTATTTCAGAAGGGAGTGTCTGGCCACTTAGTATGGCTGTTCTAGTTAGCAGTCAATATTCATTGAAATTAAAAATTTGACTCCTGAGTAGATATGAGATACTCTTCACAGAACCTCAAGGAGACAGAAATGAGAATGTTTATTCTAATTTTAAAAATTTTGTTTGTAGCAAAGGACAGGAAGCAACATAGGGGCAGTAACTTAGACCTGAGTAAGAGGTTCATGACAGATAAATACAGCAGCTGAGGAACTTTTGCAATAACGAACAATTCATATCACTAAATGTGTATGTGTGGTTTAGACATAACATGGTTAAGACGGAAGCTGATGCTTTAAATTGGACATGGAAATATAGAATTATGAACAGTTTTACTTTCATGAAAATCTGTAAAAAGTTTAGTTAAATTTTCAGAAAACTGAATTTAAGATTCAGCTTTATTTAAATAATTTTGGCTGAATACTCTAGTATCTATTATAAATTATGTTGCATTTTATTTTTTTTTATTTTTTTTTAATTTATTTGACAGAGATCACAAGTAGGCAGAGAGGCAGACAGAGAGAGAGGGGGAAGCAGGCTCCCCGCTGAGCAGAGAGCCCGATGCGGGGCTCCATCCTAGGACTCTGAGATCATGACCCGAGCCGAAGGCAGCGGCTTAACCCACTGAGCCACCCAGGTGCCCCTACAGATTGTTTTTTAATTTGGATTGTTGAGAATAAATACAAGTCAACGTCATCACAGGTATAGAAAATACAAAAGTGGAGCTCAAAAAGAAAAAAAAAGCTGAAAAGAAATGAAATAGAAAGTCTTTTTGTTTTTTTTTAAAGTAAGTTCTATGCCCATCGTGGGGTTTGAACCCAGACCCCCTGAGATTGAGAGTAGCATGCTCTGCTCACAGAGCCAGCCAGGTTCACTAAAATAGGAAGTCTTTATAAGAAGCAATCTGCTTAAATTTTTAGAAGTTGGAGACAGTGATGGCAAGAAGGCTTCTGTTGAGAATGATTCACTTAAGATTCTTGAGTAGATTACAGACTATTTATTTAATATAGATTTAATAATTGATCAATACAATGAAAGCAGGAAGAAAATTATTCTCTTCAAATATATAACTTGACTGGGTAAAATGAAATCTCTGTAATTTCACATTCTTTACTAAAAGGTTTAGCAAGTGGCTGAAGCAATTAGAATTAATTGAGAATTATACATGAAATCAGCAGGTGAACGAGGAAGAGAAACCCTGAGGTTTTCAATGGTTTGTTGAGCAATTATCCTGGACGATGACCATCACATTCTTCTGTTTCAACTGAATGATTGTAATTTTAATTTTTATTTTCATTCAGGAAAATTTAGTAATTTCCTTTACACCAAAATGCTTTCAAATGGAATACAAAACTATAGAATTTGCATTTTATATTTTAAGTTTAAAGGCTATGTATTTTGTTATGCTGTTACACATCTCACAACTAATTTTCAAGGTCAGCTTTGGCCAATGAAAGTATTTGAGACTAGAAATATTTGGGGCTCTGATTAAAAGAACGGAAATGTCACTGGCACACACATGCTTTTATGGAGCTGGGAAAAGAAAAGACTGAGTAATCAGCAAACAATGATAGCACTTATCAACACAAACACTGACATAGGACATTATTGTAATACTCTTTTTTTTTTAAAGATCTTATTTATTTATTTGAGATGGAGAGAGAAAGAGAGCACAGAGGGAAAGGGAGAGGGAAAAGTAGATTCCCTGCTGAGTGCAGAGCTCAACTCCGGGCTCGATCCCTGGACCCTGAGATCATGACCTGAGCCAAAGGCAGATGTTTAATGAACTCAGTCACCCAGTATTACTATTGCAATACTCTTTTTTTGTTTTTTTTTTCCTAAAGATTTTATTTATTTATTTGAGAGAGAGTGTGAGAGGAGAGGTCAGAGGGAGAAGCAGACTCCCCGCTGAGCAGGGAGCCGGATGCGGGACTCGATCCCAGGACTCCAGGATCATGATCTAAGCCGATCAGTCGCTTAACCAGCTGAGCCACCCAGGTGCCCCAACTATTGCAATACTCTTTTTTTTTTTTTTTAAGATTTTATTTATTTGACAGAGAGAGAGAGATCACAAGCAGGCAGAGAGAGGAGGAAGCAGGCTCCCTGCTGATCAGATAGCCGGATGCGGGCCTCCATCTCAGGACCCTGAGATCATGACGTGAGCCAAAGGCAGAGGCTTTAACCCACTGAGCCACCCAGGCGCCCCTATTGCAATACTCTTAAAGTAACTTTAATAGCAGAACATTTAGAGAAAGCAGCAGAACATTTCTAGATTCAGAATAAATGATTTTGAAAGTTGAAGCTAGTTAAGACAGATAAATAATTATTACTATCTAGGATGGAAAGTTAAGTATAGGATTATTAATTTAAGGGCTAGTAAAGTGAGAGAAGAAATCACAAAATAAAACTTAAATATTTACATTATCAACTTCAACTTGATTGTAAAGTCATGTTGAATAATTAAACACGTGTATACACACACACTTACTTTTGAACTACCATAAGAAAACAAAGTGACAAATTAAGGAAAGTTTCATTGATATTGCCCTTGTTGTAAAAAAAAAAAAAGTACAGGCTTTTGGCTAAAGAGATGAACTGAGAAAACATTGTCAATTTTAAGCCTAGATTCAAAAGATTGCTGAAGCTAAGTCTGCTAAGAAACAAATGTGGAGGGGCACCTGGGTGGTTCAGTCTGTTAAGTATCCAATTCTTGGTTTTGGCTCAGGTCATGATCTCAGGGTCCTGAGATTGAGCCCCACATCAGGCTCTATGTTCAGTGTGAAGTCTGTTTGAGATCTGTCTTTCCATCCCTCTCTGCCCCTCCCCCATCTCACGCTCACGCTCTCTCTCTCTCTCTCTCTCTCTCAAAATAAATAAATAAATCTTAAAAAAAAAAAAAAAAGAGACACCTATGTGGCTTAGTCAGTTAAATGTCTGCCTTTAGCTCAGGTCAATATCCCAGTGTCCTGGGATGGAGTCCCACATCGGGCATCTTGCTCAGTGGGGAACTTGCTTCTCCCTCTGCCTGCTGCTCCCCCTACTTGTGCTCCTGCTTTCTCTCTCTCCCTGACAATAAATAAATAAAATCTTAAAGAAAGAAAGAAAGAAAGAAAGAAAGAAAGAAACAAACAAACAAGTACGGATGGCCCTGGTGGCACATTTTCTGGTTTGGTGGCTTACTAGAGTGCTGGCTTAGCAAGACTGACCCTATCTGCAGGGGAACTACTAAGCTGTTGGCTAATGCCAGGGTTTTTGGCAGGTAGAGACTCTTCAAACCTGTTCCCAAGGCCCTGGGTATAAGAACTCAGCCTTGGGTTTACACTCCTAGTGTTTTTTTGGGCCTAAGATGCTTTGATATACTCTTGTTTCTTGGAGAAACTAGATCTTGCCAACACTCTCTTAGTCCAGTTAATAAATACGTAACACAGGGACTGGGCAGAGTCCTTTCTTGTTGAGTATGGAAGATCTCATCCATTAGGCAGGCCCTGGGACTTTGACCAAGATGCACTGGGAACATCTATGCCAGGACTATGTCATAGGGTAATAAGAATTCAGGGGACTGTTCATATGTTTCACCAGTAAATCCTATGTAAAATGTGCCATGTGGCTCTAGTGGTGTATGTCTGTGTCAATGATCTGGTCGATGTATGATGAAGCCTACGATAAAGGCCTTGCTAAAATAAGGTGCATATACTGTAGCTTAGCCTAATCCAGAAATATTCCTGAAACCATTTATGAGCTTTGTTTGAATCTGTTGGTCTTAATCATGTTAATAGTAGTGATAATCTTTGGAACGAACCAAAGATTGCATGCAACATTCTGGATCTGCCCAAACATTGAACACCTTGATGAAGCATATACAAAATCACTCTTGAAACACATGAGGAAAACATTTTGTCAAAAATATTAGATTTTGTCAAACTAATTGGATTTAATTTAGACAAGATATAGGATGCATAAGAAAAGTTAAAAAAGGGTGCCTGGGTGAGTCAGTTGGTTAAGTGTTTGCCTTCAGCTCAGATCATGATCCCAGAGTCCTGGGATTGAGCCCCATGCCAGGCTCTCTGCTCAGAGGGGAGCCTTCTTCACTCTCTACCCATCCCCCTGCTCGTGTGTGCTCTCAATCTCTCTCAAATAAATAAATAAAATCTTAAAAAATAAAAAAGAAAAGTTAAAAAAAATAGAAGATTTCAAGCCAAGAGTAATCTGTGGACTTTGCAGGAAAATGAAATTTGTTTTGAAGTTCACTGGTTACAATTATTTGGTATAAAAATTATTCATTACTAATGTTAGCAAAATTTTACCAAAAAAACCTTACATAGCGAAGTTTCACTTTTGGAAATAATAATTTTTTTTAGTTGTAGAGAAAATAGTTTTTCCTTTTTTTTTTTTAAGATTTTATTTATTTATTTGACAGACAGAGATCACAAGTAGTCAGAGAAGCAGGCAGAGAGAGGGGAAGGGAAGCAGGCTCCCTGCCGAGCAGAGAGCCTGATGCTGGGCTCGATCTGAAGACCCTGGGATCATGACCCAAGCCGAAGGCAGAGGCTTTAAACCACTGAGCTACCCAGGTGCCCTTAGAGAAAATAGTTTTTCAAAAACAAAAGATATTCAAAAACAATGCCATGCAAATAAAATATAAGGAAATTAGAGCAAAGAAATAAAAAGTTTTTATACAAATTTTATAAATAAGAAGACTCATGTATAAATAACCATCAAACTAATTTCCATAGAGCATGTTTTCTGGCCATGATATATTAAGATATAATCTCGAAGAGATTTTGAGCAATTTGATTAGTATACTTGTTTTGGTTTACTTTGCGATATCATTGAAATGTGTTATCATTGTTTTACCTTGTGATTAAATTGAAAATTTTAAAAGAGGAACTTTGAAATAGTCCAAGTATCTACATGGTTTTAAGAGCTGATGAAGTGGCAATATAATTCAAAACTAGTAAAATGAAGATATTTGTAATGTTTTCTGTTGTAATAATTTATCATATGCATTATAATATTGCAATGTGATGGTATCTTTTTTTTTTTTTAAAGATTTTATTTATTTATTTATTTGACAGAGAGAGAGAGCACAAGCAGGCAGAGAGGCAGGCAGAGGCAGAGAGAGAAGCAGGCTCCCCACTGAGCAAGGAGCCCGATGCGGGGCTCGATCCCAGGACTCTGAGATCATGACCTGAGTCGAAGGCAGCGGCTTAACCCACTGAGCCACCCAGGCGCCCCTGTGATGGTATCTTTTTATTATCATGGTGTATAAGGATAGAGATAATGGTGCAGAAAAATGTTAGGGTTTGGAGCAAACTGCCCCCCAAAATTCCCGAGACATCTTTAGTGCAAAAAGGTGGTTTTATTAAAGCACGGGGACAGAACCCGTGGGCAGAAAGAGCTGCACCGGGGTCATGAGGAGTGGCCCATTATATACTTTCAAGTTGGGAGGGGGTTAGGGATAGCATAAGTCTGTAAAGAATTTTGGAGGCAAGGTTTCCAGGAACCTGAGGGGGCTAGCTATTATTGGAAAAAAGATCATTTATTACTGTCTAATAAAACTTTAGTCATGAGACCCTTCAGATGTATATTAGTGGACCATATGCTTGGGGACTGATTACCAACATGTATCTTGCGGGGATCTAAAGGAAATTTCCGATGGAATTTTTGTACATAAAGTAGACTTACAGGAACCTGGGAGATTAAATGAAGATTGCCTTTTGCTGTTAGTAAAGTATTAAAACGAGGCAGCTGAACTCCCAGAGGAAGGTCACTCTACCTGTGTCAAGGGCTTGTCAATGGGCTATAAATAGATAAATAGTAAGGAAATTTAATTTTTTCTTTGCCTTTTTTTCCCACATCAAAAAGAATAGTGTTCACTTTGTCAGGGTACAGACTGAAAGGGGCCCCAGGGAGCCTTCTGAGGGGCTGATTTATTTCTGGATCTGGATGGTGGTTACATGAGTATAAGCATGTAAAAAGGTATTGAGATACACACTTAAGATTTGTGTACTTTGCTGTATGTAAGTTATATTTCAGCATGAAATTTTTAAAATTCATGGTTCTTTTTCTTTTTTAAAAGAGAGCAAATGAGCAAGCATAAGCAGGGGGGTGTGAAAGGTAGAGGGAGAGGCATAGAATCTCAAGTAGGCTTCATGCCCAGTGTGGAGCCTGATGTGGGATTTGATCTTATGACCCTGAGGTCATGACCTGAGCAGAAATCAAGAGTCAGACTCTTAACCAACTGAGTCACACAGACACCCCTCATGGTTTATTTCTGAATCTAAGTATGGCCTGAGTGAAATTTCTCCAAATTAATAAGAAAATACAAAAACTACCATCACTCAAGAAAGTTTAAGTTGAGATTACTTCCAGTAAGAAACAAAATTGGGGGAAATTTTGATTATTATAATATAATGATTTTAATGAAATAAAAGCAAGAAAAAGTTTTAGAATAAATATCTAATTTTAAGATTACATATGTCATTATTACTCATCCAGATGTCACCAGTCTGTCAACAGAATAACTAGACATGTGCAAAAAGAATTAAATTTAGTCCTCTTGGGTGTTTTTGCCAATTGTAAGTCATATAAAAAAGAGTTGTTACAGCTACGTTTCTATGTTGTGCTTATGAAGGAATATTCTTCAGAGAAAGAATAATTTTACAGTGTTATCTTCATTTGTGCTTTTAAAAATATTTAGATATATGGTGTATAGGCCTCCTGGGTCTTTTGCCTTAGAACCCACAAATGTTAAGGATGGGCAGGTAAAATGTGGCATGTAGTTAGACTTATATATCATGATATGGTTGATCTAAAAAAATAACACTGGGAGGGGCGCTTGGGTGGCTCAGTGGGTTAAAGCCTCTGCCTTCAGCTCAGATCATGATCCCAGGGTCCTGGTATTGAGCCCCGCATCGGGCTCTCTGCTCAGCAGGGAGCCTGCTTCCTCCTCTCTCTCTGCTTGCCTCTCTGCCTGCTTGTGATCTCGGTCTGTCAAATAAATAAATAAAATCTTAAAAAAAAAAAAAAAACAACAACACTGGGAGAGGGGCGCCTGGGTGGCTCAGTGGGTTAAAGCCTCTGCCTTCGGCTCAGGTCATGATCTCAGGTTCCTGGGATCGGGCCCCACGTTGGGTTCTCTGCTCATTGGGGAGTCTGCTTCCTTCTCTCTCTCTCTCTCTGCCTGCCTCTCTGCTTACTTGTGATATCTCTCTGTCAAATAAATAAATAAAATCTTTAAAAAAAAAACAACACTGGGAGAAATAAACTGAAAAACAGTTATGTTTTTCTTTCTTTTTTTAAAGATTTTATTTATTTACTTGACAGAGACACAGCAATAGAGGGAAAATAAGTGGGAGAGTAGGAGAGGGAGAAGCAGGCTTCCCGAAGAGCAGGGAGCCTGATGTGGGGCTCGATACCAGGACCCTGGGATCATGACCTGAGCCGAAGGCAGGTGCTTAATGACTGAGCCACCCAGGCGCCCCACCAGTTATGTTTTTCAATGATGTACATTTATTTGACATTCATTTAGCACCTACATAGCACCTACTATTCTTACTATTGTTCTTAGTACTTAATAAATATTAGCTCATTTAATATTCATAACAATCCTATGACATGAGTACTACTTTTTTCTTCATTTTTTAGATGACAAAACTGACCTACATCACCTAGGCTAGGTAACTTGCCCACAGTCACACAGCTGGTAGTGGCAGAGCTGGGATTGCATTCAGGAAGTCTGGCTCCAGAGTCTTAACTAGTACTCTGCACTTTTTACCTAAATAAATGTAGAGAAGTACAGGGGAAGAGGCTCCAGTCAGTTACATGGGAGTGGGTTCCTGTTGGGGGAGGAGAATAGGACTGGAAGTGAAGGGATGAGTAAAACTGGTAACACCAAAAGAGGAGCCTTGCTCTGAACAGTTTGATTATGGGATGTTAGGACTGCTACAACAAAATACTATAGACTGGGTGGCTTATAAACAACAGGAATTCATTTTTCACAGTTCTGGAAGCAGGGAAGTCTGAGACAAAGGCAGCAGCAGATTTGGTGTCTGGTGAGAGCGGGCTTCCCAGATCACAGATGGCCACTTTCTCCCTGTGTTGTCCTTTGATGGAAGGGGCAAAGGATTTCTCTGGGACTATCATTCGTGATGTAACTGATGTAGGAAAGAACATTGGGGTTTGAAGCTGATGGTCAAGAAAGAATTCTTGAGACCTCTTTGGTGCAAAAAGATGGTTTTATTAAAAGCACGGGTCAGGACCTGTGGGCAGAAGGAGCTGCACTGGGGTCATAAAGAGTGGCCAATTATATATTTTCAAGTTGGGAAGGGGTTGGGATAGTGTAAGTCTCTAAGGAATTTTGGAAGCAAGGTTTCCAAGACCTTGAGAGGTTTAGCTATTGTTGGGAAAAGGTCATTTATTAGCGTCTAATAGAACCTTAGTATGAGACCCTTTAGATGGATATCAGTGGGCCATATCCTGGGAGGGGGGTGGTGATTGCCAACATATATCTTGGATAAAGGAAATTTCCAATGGAATTTTTTATGTTAAAGTAGACTTACAGGATCCTGGAGGAAGGCTGGGCTAGGACTTCCTTTTGCCCTTAGCAAAGTATTAACATCGAGGCCCAGAGGAATGTCACTCTACCTGTTTCAAGGACTTGCCAGTGGGCTGTAGGTAGTAAGGAAATTGAATAATTTTTCTTTTGCCTTTCTTTCCCACATCACTAATCACCTCCCAAAGACCTCACTTCCAAAATCCATCACACTTGGGATTAGGTTTCAACCTACGAATATGAGGCAGTTTGGGTGGGGGCACATACAAACATCCAAATCTATGATACTGATTTTCAGTTCCCATAGCCTATTTTTCCATGTTTGATTTTTTCCCCTATCAATGGATATTACATTTGTACTAAAAAACTGCATGAATATGCTTACATATCTGTGTATGCATATATAGTATTTATGAAACTACTGAGCTAAGGTTTCTTTTTTTTTATTAAAAGATTTTATTTATTCATTTGACAGAGATCACAAGTAGGCAGAGAGGCAGGCAGAGAGAGAGGAAGAAGCAGGCTCCCTGCTGAGCAGAGAGCCCGATGCGGGACTCGATCCCAGGACCCTGAGATCATGACCTGAGCTGAAGGCAGAGGCTTTAACCCACTGAGCCACCCAGGCACCCTGAGCTAAGGTTTCTGACTCTAAGTCCACCAGGCTCTATCCTTGAGGTTGCCCAACATTTTCAGCAGTTACTTGGCTTAAGAAATTTGGGGCTGGTCCACTGCGATGACATATGGATTATTAGAAGTCTAAGAAGAGTACAGGAATATTTATATGGCTTTATGAAAAGTATGTTTAAATTCTGTCTTCATTTTTCCTTTTTTTTCATGATTTTTTTAAAAAAGTTAACATATAGAGTATTAAGGAGGGCACATGTGGGGATGTACACTGGGTGTTATATGCAACTAATGAATCATTGAACACTACATCAAAAACTAATGATGTAATATATGCTGGCTAATTGAACATAATAATAAAAAATAACATATAATGTATTATTTGTTTCAGGGGTATAGCTCTGTGATTCACAAAACCCAGTGCTCACCACAGCACATACCCTCCCCAATGTTGGTCACCCAGCCACTCTATCCCTCTTCTGCCCTACCCTCCAGCACGCCTCAGTTTGTTTCCTAAGATTAAGAGTCTCTTACAGTTTGTCTCCCTCTCTGATTTTGTCTTGTTTCATTTCTTCCTCTCTTCCTCTATGATCCTCTGCCTTGTTTCTTAAATTCTGCATATCAGTGAGATCATATGATAATTCTTTCTCTGATTGACTTATTTTGCTTATCATAATACCCTCTAGTTCCATCCACATCATTGCAAATGTCTGCGTTCATTTTTCAAGCAAAAGTTAAGAGCACAGACTCTAGAAATGGAAGGTCTGTTTTCAAATTCCTCTCTATCGCTTGTTAGCAATAGGACATTGGGAAAATTACTTGACTGAGCTTTTTGTTTGAATTTTCTCATCTGTAAAATGGGACTCATAATAGTATTTATGTTTTGGGTTATTGTGAAGATTGGTTGATTTAATACATGCAAAATGCTTAGAACAGTATTTAGCAGATAGTAACTTATCACTTATTCTTTGCTTAATGATGCAGAAATCTAGAACTTTGAGCCAATCCTTTTGAGTTAATCCAAAGATATTTCTTTTTCTACCCTTATCTGCAGAGAAATGCAAGTCAGTATCCTTAATTTGCACATTGGAATCTTGCTCCATATATGCCAGTGACTTAAGCCCTTGAATGTTCTTTCAGTCTCCACTTGAATCTCTGCTTCTGGGTTTTCATTCAGGTTGTGAGTCTTGTTAAAATAACAACAATAACAGGGGCACCTGGGTGGCTCAGTTGGTTAAGCATCCAACTCTGTATCTCAGCTCAGGTCTCAATCTCAGGGCCCCTCATTGGGTTCCATGCTGGGTGTGGAGCCTACTTAAAAAAACAACACGTCCTTTATCATTGTAAAAGTAATACATCTGATTGAGAAACATTGGGAGATATAGATTAGCAGACAAAAAAAAATTGCTCATAATCTCAGCAACCAGATATGCCAATTTTTTAAATTTATTCTTATTTTTTAAAAAGTTTTATTTAAGTAATTTCTGCACCCAATATGGAGCTCAAACCCATGACCCCAAGATCAACAGTTTCATGCTTTTCTGACTGAACCAGCCAGATGTCCCCAGATATACCAATTCTAATATTGCTGTTCATATTCTCTTAGTCTTTTTTCTATGCAGGTGTATATATAGCTTACCAAACCGTAATTACATTGTAAATACTGGTTTGTCATCAGTCTTTTCACTTAACAATGTATTGACAACATCTTCATATGTGATTAAACATTCTTTCATTGCATCATTTTAATGATTGTATAGTATTCTATTGCATGAATGGAAAATACCCTAACTTATTCTAGCAGTCCCCTAAAACTAGACATTAAGATTATTTCCCTTTTCTTTTTTACTTGCTATCACACTTGAGACAGAGGCAAAACACCCCTAATATCTGCATGTTAGTTTGGTACTATCATCTGGTGATGTTTTGGCATGGCTGGGCACTCAGAGCTACACCTTGATGTTCTCCTGTTAACCTAAAGAACACCAATATCACACAAGGCTGCTCTGTGATTATGATGGACCCTGTTTGAACACAGGCAAAACACATACAGTACATTGTCCAGAGTCATGAAAATGACCAAACGTCTCCTTGCCCTGGAAAAATATGAGTTGCTTCTTTAGCATTCCAGTTTGAGCCTCATTTTAGCTTTATTCTCTTTCCTACCTCAAAGTAAGGCTTAGGAGGATAACAAATCAGATAATTGTCTCTGTTTCCTGATATCTAATATTGTTCATCACTGAGTATGCCCCTAATGATCTTCTGGCTGGAGAACATTGGTATAGTCATCCTAGGTTTCGAGTTATTGGCTATACTGTACATGCTAAAAATATTCCCTGCTAAAGCAATAGGTATTCAAGTGGGATAACCTAAGAGAAATGTTAACCATCTATTTCTGTAAATTTTCTTTTACCCATATTTCAATTCAAATTATCATTAAGCAATATGTTTGCAATGTATTACCCTGGGTTTCCTCAGAAATACCTTTTCTCTCATTTAACATTTTATTTTCACTTTAAGAGTCACATTACAAAAAAAAAAAGAGTCACAAAAATCCATGGTCAAAGGTAGCACACCTTTATATTTTCTATAAAATTTTTGTAAAAATACATGTAATAGTTTCATGATAAAGTGCTAGGAAAAAAAGTTGATCTCTTTTTTGGTAGCTGTTCTCCAAAGAAGACTGTAATAAATCATGCTTCCTAATATTCAGACCCTTGTGTAGTAGTCCCTCCTACAAGGAATCTGGCTGGCCTGTGACTTGTTCTAAAAAGTAAAACAAGGCAAAAGTGACACTGTGTCAATTCTAGGCCTACTGTTTAAAAAGACTGGGAACTTCCACTTCTCATTTCTTGGAATGCTCAGTTTTGGGAACTCTGAGCTCATGTCAGAAGTCCAGCTACCCTGCTGAAGAGGAAACATGAAGAGACCTGTGGCCCAGAGGGAAGAGACTGAGGCCCAGAAACCACATGGATAGAGAGGCCTTGCCCTTCCATCCCAGCTGAGCAATTCTCCCAGCTATCCACCAGTGTGCCACAACTGTGAGTGTCATCCAGGACCTCTCTAGGCCATTTGAGCTCCTAGCTATGGAACACCAAAACCATTCAGCTGATGAGCCCAGTTGGCCCATGGGATCATAAGTGGGCCATAATTAGCTGGTCATCATTTAAAACCACTGAATTTTATTGTTTTTTTGTTTGTTTGTTTGTTTTGTTTTGTTTTGTTTTATGCAGTAATAGATAAACTCCCTTATGGTCTGGTGAGAATGTTGCCATTTCTTCTTTTCCTTACCATGAGAACTGCATGACTTGTGATTTTCCTTTCTGCCTTCACTTCCAGGAAACTCAGAACCCTTTGGTACTCACTTTGAGTTTCTTCCCTTTGTTAAATTTTGTTTTGTTTTGGTGTTATCATCCTCTCCTTAACCTCCATCATCTCAATTAGCCACCGCCCCTCCCACTTCTGGGTTGAGTGTTTCTCTCCTTTGTTTTTTTGTTTTTTTTTTTAAGGATTTTATTTATTTATCTGACAAAGAGAGATCACAAGTAGGCAGAGAGGCAGGCAGAGAGAGAGAGGAGAAAGGAGGATCCCCGCCAAAGAGAGCCCCACGCGGGACTCGATCCCAGGACCCTGAGATCATGACCTGAGCCAAAGGCAGAGGCTCAACCCACTGAGCCACCCAGGGGCCCCTGTTTCTCTCCTTTGTACTTTGTGGGTGATATGCATCCTTGCATTTAACTAAATATTGTTTCAAATCCTTTGTCAAAGAGGCAAGGAAAAAGCTGGAGATAAATTTATATGGTGAGTATGGGGAGGTGAGAGCATTGTGGCTATGGGCATAAGCTTGGAGTTAAGATACAGGTGGCTTTCAATCTGGGCTTTTTATCTTACTAGCTGTCAGCTCTTGGGCATGCCATTTAACTTCTCTGAACCTCAATTTTCTCATCTGTTAAATAATAGTTATAAAAAGTAAACTGAGACAATGTATGTAAGGCACATCACAGTCAGTGCTTGATAAACAAGAAGTAGAGCAAATTCTTTAAGTAACCTAATTAGGATCTAAGAAGACAATGCTTCCCAGAGCAACAGGCTAAATCTACTGATGTGAAATTTGTAAGCATACATTTAAGATGCTAATTTTGGAATCTTAACTATCCTTTTTATCATCTATGACCTAGGACAAGTTATTCAAACTTTTAAAGCCTTAGTTTCCTCATGGAATAAAATACTAAAATAACCTCTTCTTGTTCTCATTGTGAATGAGTCCCCCCAAAATGATTATAAACTATCCCGAATTCCAAAGTGATG
Organism: Lontra canadensis; assembly: GCF_010015895.1. Lineage (NCBI taxonomy): Eukaryota > Metazoa > Chordata > Mammalia > Carnivora > Mustelidae > Lontra > Lontra canadensis. The sequence goes on along the minus strand of NW_022630996.1, from coordinate 44,287,901 downwards.
GGTAAGATCACCAAATCAGAAGTTGAAGAGGAGGTGGTTGAACATTGGTTTCCCACCTCTTAACTGACCACACCTCTATCCTGAGGGGAAGCCTGGAAATTAGAACAGCATACTTGGAGAGAACTATCGCTCTAGGTATCCTGTGAGGCCCTGACCCTGAAGTGGGGTCCCCTCATGCATTACATTTAGTGTCATTGTGTCCTTATTCTCCTTTAATCTGGACAGTTCTTCAGCTATTTTTGTCCTTTATGACCTTGGCATTTTTAAGATTATAGGCCATTTATTTTGTAGATCATCTCTCAATTTGAGTTTATTAGATGTTCCCTATGATTGGATTGAAATTTTGCATTTTTAGCAGGAATATTTCATAACTGACTCTGTGTTCTTCTTAACACTTTACATCAAGAGGCACATGGTGCTGGTTTGCTTCATTATTCATGTTAACTTTTTTCCCCTTCTTTTTAAATATGCTCCAGACCAAATGTGGGGCTTGAACTCACAACCCTGAGATCAAGAGTTGAATGCTCCACCAAGTAATTCAGCCAGTGGCCTCTCATGTTAACTTTGATTGCTTCGATAATATGGTGTCTGCCACATTTCTCTACCCTAAAGTTATAATTTTTCCATTTAACTAATGGATAACTATTTTGAAGGAAGATATATTGAGACAGCATAAATTTCCTTTTTCTTTATCAAACTTCCACCGACTATGTTTAGTACCCATTGATGATTCTTGCTTGAATTAATTAGTACTATGACAATTGTAGAATAAGAAGTTGGAAGTCAACCTATTACATGGGACTGGACATTTTAATTATTGAACTAAGACTGTTTTAGAAGCCTAGAAACAGACTTCTTATTATCTGAGTGTCCAGAAAAGTCACCGGACTTGCCTTGGATTTCATCCCTTAAAGAACTGGTTTGAGTGGAAAGGAGAGAAAAGAAAGACATATTTCTTTCCATTTATTATTAATGAATCCCACCTGTTTGATATATCAGCCATACTCATATCTCATAATAAGTTGTTGAAGAAAGTAGGTGAGATAATGCAAGTCAAATGCTAAGCACCTCCTGGTATGCACACCCGTTTGTATTTGTGACTTTTTATTAGGACTCCCAACAAGAAGTGGAGTCTATTTATTTACCTCTAATCTGAGCTGGCCTGTTTTTCATTTTGGCCAATGGAATCTGGCAGAACAACATTGTGGGAATTCTTAGCCTGGGTCTTAAGAGGCTACTCTCTTGTTGTTCTGACACTAGTGGTAAAGTAGTCTAGGGGACAAGAGACCATATAGAGAGACATGGAGCTGACAGCCAGGAAAAACCCTAGACATGTGAGTGGGGCCATTTTAGACCACCCAGCAACAGTCAAGCTGCCGGATGATGCAGAGTGATTCCAGATAAGACCAGTAGAAGAGCCATACAATTGAGCTTAGCTCAAATTGTTGACCCTCAAAATTTCTGGACCTTGGAAAAGAGAAGGCACGGTGTGGGGAGTGTGGGTGGGGCAGGCCACAGATGGAATGCAGAGTGATTATGTTTGAGAGTATATCCTAAAGGATAAGATTTAGGCCAAGAGGTGGATGGCACAGGAAGTGTGTATTTAAATATAAGAAGAAATTTAAGCAGAATTTCCCAGAGATAAACTTCCTTTGAAAGTTTTGAGTTTACTCTCACTGTAGGAATTAAATAAAAGAGCTGGGTGACCTTTGGATATCAGGGATGCTGTAGAATCGATGGACTCAAGTCTTGTGTGATTCTCTTCCACCCTTACAGTTCTTGGATTCTGAGAAAACTTTGTGCATCGGTTTGGCCTGGCAGTTCTGAAAATATTTTCCTTTTAGTATTCACTATAGTAACAATTTTAACAGTTTTCTACAAGTTTACAGTAACAAAGATGATTCATTGCAAACATCTGTCAAAGCTATTCCTTTTTGTCCTTTCATTTTATAAAACTGCAGAGTTTAAGCTCCTATGGTCTTTTGTGTCCCTTAAAATCTTATATGTTCTAATAATTTCATAAATTCTAAGACACATTTTTTTTCCCATGTTAATATCTGTGAAATCAGGGTGTATCTGCAATCACCATCAGTCAAGTGGCAGTTATGACCTAGATGTAATTATCTGGGTAACTATAAATATGGCCATAGCTATCCAGCTGAGTTAAATGCATTATTGTACCACATATGTTGAATGTAATTGATCTTTAGAACGACTTAAAGAACAGACACGAGTAATTTGGTAGATAATCCCAGAGATCATTGGTAGCACTCTTTTTTTTTTAAGATTTTATTTAATTTTTTTAAAGATTTATTTATTTATTTTGGGGGAGTGGTGTGGGAGGGGCAGAAAAAGAGGGAGACAGAGAATCTCAAGCAGACTTCTAGTGGAGTCCAATGTAGGGCTCCATCTCACGCTCCCTGAGATCACTTCCTGAGCTGAAACAGAGAGTCTCAGATGCTTAACCAATAACACCACCCAGGTGTCCCAAAAGATTTTTTTTTTTGGGTAATCTCTACACCCAATATTGGGCTTGACCTCACAGCCCTAAGATCAAGAGTAGCATGCTCTCCTGACTGAGCCAACCAGGAACCCCAGGAAGCATTCTTTTAAGCAATGCTAATGGAGTGGAGGATGGAGATTGTGTAAAAAAGTCTAACTTAGAGAAAAGCATTGTATCAGAATTTGATTAGAAGTGATTTTCTTTCATTATAATTCATAAAAAAATGACATATTTTACAACTGGTGGCATCAATTGCTACTGATAAAATACAATAGCTATTAGCTAACCAGTGTTAGTGCTTACTATGTGTGAGCCAGGCATAGTAGGAAGGGTTTTACATGGATTATCTTAGTTTAGTCTTCACTGGAACTCTACAACATAGGTATGTTTATTACCCACATTTTTACAGACAAAGAAATAGAGGCCCAGAGAAACTAATGTTCCCAGGGTTTTGCCCCTAGTAAGGGATGGAGGCAAGATTCAGATTTATTTTTATTTATTTATTTATTTATTTATTTATTTATTTATTTGACAGACAGAAATCACGAGTAGGCAGAGAAACAGTCAGAGAGAGAGAGAGAGAGGAAGCAGGTTCTCTATTGAGCAGAGAGCCTGACGTGGGGCTTGATCCCAGGACCCTGGGATCATGACCTGAGCCGAAGGCAGAGGCTTAACCCACTGAGCCACCCAGATGTCTCCAAGATTCAGATTTAGAGCAAGTGTTCTAGAGCAAGTGTTTTAAGCTCTGTATTGAACTGTTTCCCATGAGCACTTTTGGGCCCATGGCATATGCTATTTTATTTCAAAAATCCTTTTTTTAATATTTTTTGTCTCCCCACCTAGACTGTAAGGATCATTAAGCCAAGGATTTTTTTTCCCCTCACATTTGGGTCTTCAACACCCTGGCATTGTGCCCAGTTAAAGCTTATTCAATGTCCGGAGACAGAATAGAATTTTATATTCTGTGTTCTGACTTGGTTTTAGGTTATAGTCTTCCTTTGGGGGCTATGTTAGGGCTAATTTTGTTGCAAGAAACAGAAACTATGGTAGAATTTTTGCCTTTTTTGGTAGTCCAGTATCCAAGGTCTTCCTGTATGGGGAATAGCTTATCAAGATGGAAGCTTTTGGGGAGACTGTGCTGTGCTCCCCTCCTTGGTTGCTGCAGAAGGGAGTTCCTTTCACTCCCACACTTTGCAGCTGGAATGCTGACAGGTGGCCTTAGGCCTGACCCTTCATTATCTCCTACCTGGGGCTTTAAGTCTGGAGCAAACAGTGCATAGGTGAAGAGACTTTTAAGATTCATGCTATAGCAGTGTCACATAACAATGGTAGAGGTGTTTCGACTTTTCCTTGTTAAAAAACAGTCATTGCACTGCTGGACACTCCAGTGAAGCCTCAATTCCTATCCATTTTCTCACTTTCGTTCTAGAGTGTCTTATTGATTCTTTGAACCCTTGACATACTTCCATTTTTCTTAAGATAATTAGAATCAGGGGTGCCTGGGTGGCTCAGTTGGTTAAGTGTCTGCCTTCAGCTCAGTTCATGATCCCAGAAAGTCTGCTGCTTCTTCTCCCTCTGCCTACAACTCCCCCTGCTTGTGTTCTCTCTCTCTGTCAAATAAATAAATAGAATCTAAAAAAAAAAAAAAAAAAAAGAAAAAAAAAAAAAGAAGAAGATAAGTAGAATCAGTTTCTGTTTCCTGCAATCAGGAAATACTACTGACCCTTCAGTCAAGATGGTTTCAGACAAAGGCACATTTATTATAGGGATACAGAGGTATCTCATGGAACTCATTTCAGATAGCCTCCCTACATAAAACAGCTACCATGCCCCTTGCCATTCTCCATCTTATCTTGACTTACTCTTCCTTCTAGCATTTATCATCTTCTTCTGACTTAGCATCCCTTTGTGTATTGTTCTCACTGGACTGTCACTCCTGGAAAGCAGGGACTGCTATTTCCCCAGGATGTGGCTCATTGCTGTGCTTAAATAAATGAATCCAAAGGTGGACTCAGAATTGAGGTTCATAAGGGACTGGAATTGAAAACAGGAAACCCATCAGGACTGGGACAAGGTTCTCTCCCAAGGATTAACCTTTAGGCCCATGTGTTTATCTCTCCCTTTCTCTTCCCATTTGCTTTTTTTTTTTTTTAAATAAATTTTATACCCAACGTTGGGCTTGAAGTCATGACCCCAAGATCAAGAGTTACATGTGGCATGCTCTACTGACTAAGCCAGCCAGTCACCCCTCTTCCCATTTACTTTTTTGCTTCTCTTTAAGACTAATCTAAGGGAAGAGAGGAATAAAGAGAAACAAGATTCTTTAAACCAAAGGTTTCCAATCCTGGTGGCTCATTAGAATCATTGCAGGATCATTTTAAAAACATTGATTCCTGGGCCTCACTCAAGAGCTCCTGAATAAAAATTTCCATGAATGGGCTCTGGAATAGTTTTTTTTTTTTAATGCAGTTTTTAAAAGATTTTATTTATTCATGAGACAAAGGGAGAGAGGGAGAGAGAGAGAGCACTAGCAGGAGGAGCTTCAGAGGGAGAAGGAGAAGCAGGATTCCTGCTGAGCAGGGCGCCTGATGTAGGGCTTGATCCCAGGATCCTGAGATCATGACCTGAGCCAAAAGCAGACTGAGCCACACAGGCACCCCTGGAATAGTTTTAAAATCCATATTTAAGGAGCTGGTTACTGAATTATAGTTTGGTCTCTGAGAACCTCTGCCCTAAACAAATCAGTCTTTCCCCAAAATATTATATAGGGTTTATTTTAACAAGTGTTTATTGAGAACATCTAATATGAGCCAGGTACTGCTGTAGGTATTAGGAAACTATAGGAAAGAAAACTAAAGTCTCCAACATTCTTTTTTTTTTTTTTTTTTTAAGATTTTAGTTATTTATTTGACAGAGAGAGACACAGCGAAAGAAGGAACACAAGCAGGGGGAGTGTGAGAAGGGGAAGCAGGCCTCCGCTGGGCAGGGAGCCCAATGCATGTCTCGATCTCAGAACCCTGGGATCATGACCTGAGAGGTGAAGGCAGATGCTTAAAGACTGAGACACTCAGGTGCCCCAAGTCTCCAACATTCTTATGGTTAATCCCATATATAAGAAAAGGGAGGGAAATGCTTTTAAATTTTCTCTTATCACACAAGTATTCAGAAAGCAGACTACTATTATTATTGAAAGAGTCTTGATGGGATGTCAATGATCTAATTTCTAATCTTGCCTCTGCCACCAACTGTCTGTGTCTCCTTGGGCCAGTCATGTCTCTCCTCTGAGCCTTAACTTCCTCAATCAAAAAACTGAGATAATATCTCCTTTGTGTACTTCTCAAAGTGTTATAACAATTAGATGAGATAACGCAACAATGCTTTGAAACTTATACAAATGTCAGCCACTATGTTTTCCCCCACAGATGTTATTGTCTCTCTGCGTTGTAAAGAACATTTTGATTATGAGTTCTCAACAGTCCTGGAAACAGAAGAATAGGGTTTCAAAGTTAACAACGTCTTTTCATGATTGAACTTTACTTATCTACCAGTTGGCCTAAGATAAGCACACCATAAACATTATTTTTTCTTGTATTTCTATACTACTTATCACTGGAATCATAAGATTGAGTAATAGCTATATAACTCTTTAATTACTTTCCTTGTTGGGCTTGTCTCCCCAACCTCCTTGTAAAATCATTAATCGTGGGCCTGTTTCATGCTTGCCGCATGTTCCCCAAGGCATTAGGCACAAAGCTGGGTAGTTCGTGCTCCATAAATACTTGTTGATAGAGCGTTTGGATTGATAACTGTGAATATGTGTCCTGCTTGTTATCATCAGCCATAAGAGCAGGGATGCAGGAAGTGAGGAAAGAGTATAGTTAATACCTGCCAGTTTTTCTCTTCATTCCCGCCCTCTCGTTTTTTGTGGAATCTGAGAGCGATGGCTGACAGGAGGTGGGTGGGAATAGATGGATCCGACAGGGACTAAGAGTTTCAAGGCTGCATCTATCTGTTCTGCTAAAGGATTGATTTGAGCAGTGTGCAATGGGGAATGTATCGGAACGTGTGAATTTTATAGAACATGTTAAAGTGGAATGTATGACAGACAAAGCTCTTGGGATTGTACAAATTAAATACAATGAAGCTGGATAATGCTTAGACCAAAATATTAATACAACTCTGCACTCTGTAACATCTTTTTTCTAAATTCACAATGTCATACATCCTGATTGACTATATCTCATAATCTACTTGAGAGGTAGAGGTACCTATACATTAAAAATTAAAAAAAACTTTTTAAATTTTAAGTTTTAATTTTAATTTCAGTAGGTAACATACAGTGTTAATATTCAACACCCTGTGTTCATCACAACAAGGGCACTCCTTAAATCCCCATGACCTATTTCACCCATTCCCCACCCGACCTGATACCTATACTTTTTTTTTTAAAATTTTATTTATTTATTTGACAGACAGAGATCACAAGTAGGCAGAGAGGCAGGCAGAGAGAGAGAGAAAGGGAAGCAGGCTCCCCGCTGAGCAGAGAGCCCGACGCAAGGCTTGATCCCAGGACCCTGAGACCATGATCTGAGCCAAAGGCAGAGGCCTAACCCGCTGAGCCACCCAGGCGCCCTACCTATCCATTTTTTAATGAATAGGTAAACTAAGACATAGCCAAAGAAAGTAATTTTTGGGATTTATCAAACACAGTTATTAAAAATTGAATCCTTTTTAGGTAATTTGGAATATTTGGAGGATTTAATTTCTAAATCTAGAATGTGGAAAAATGTATAATAAAGAGTTTTGAGTGCAATAAGCATTCATCATCTCGTTTACATGGGTAATCATTCTGAATTTTAAAATAATAAACAAAAGGGCGCCTGGGTGGCTCAGTCGTTAAGCGTCTGCCTTCAGCTCGGGTCATGGTGCCAGCGTCCTGGGATTGAGCCCCACATCAGTCTGCTTGCTCCGAGGGAAACCTGCTTCTCCCTCTCTTACTCCCCCTGCTTGTGTTCCCTCTCTCGCTGTGCCTGTCTCTCACAAATAAATAAATAAAATCTTAAAAAAAATAAACAAAATGTATGTAATTCTGTGGTTAGGCAAGTTAGCAAAAAAAGATATATATTTGCATCTTCCGTTTGGTTAAAATCTAACCCACTGAGTGTACGTGAGCATGACCTTGAGATGGCTAGGAAATACAGTGGTCATGATGATCTTGATAATTGCTTGTTCGTTCTTTGCCTTTTTTTTGCAACTTATATCTGAGAGTTTAAATGAATAAGATCTGCTTTCTATAATGTAGGCTACATTTCAGCTGGGTGAGGTATGATGAGCTCCGAGTACAAGGGGCAGAATAAGGGACATACCTATCTTGGTCCAAACTCTTTCTTATACTCTTTTTGTTTGTTTGTTTTATTAAGTTTTAATTCCAGTATAGTTAACATACAGTATTGTGTTAGTTTCAGGTGCACATTAAGGTGATTCAACAATTCTATACATTACTCAGTGCTCATCATAAGTGTGCTGTTTAATCTCCATCACCTATTTCACCCATCCCCCACCCCCCTCCCCTCTGGCAACCATCAGTTTGTTCTCTGTAGTTAAGAGTCTGTTTCTTGGTTTGTCTCTCTCTCTTTTTTTTCTTTTTTGTTTATTTTGTTTCTTAAATTTCACATATGAATGAAAACATATGGTATTTGTCCTTCTCTGAATGACTTATTTTGTTTAGCATTATACTCTCTGTCTCTATCCATGTGGTTGCAAATCGCAAGATTTCAATCTTTTTTATGGCTGAATAATATTCCAGGGTGTGTGTGTGTGTGTGTGTGTGTGTGTGTGTGTGTGTGTACCATATTTTCTTTATCCAATCATCCATCAATGAACACCTGGGCTGCTTCCATAATTTGGTTGTTTAAATAATACAATAAACATGGGGAGGTGTGTATATCTTTTCAAATTAGTTTTTTTTTTTAATTCTTTGGTAAATACCCAGTAGTGTGATTACTAGATCATGGGATAGTTCTATCTTTAACTTTCTAAGGAATCTCCATACTGTTTTCTAGAGTGGCTGTACCAGTTTGCATTCCCACCAACAGTGCAAGAGGGTTCTTTTTTCTCCACATCCTCATGAGCACTTGTTTCTTGTGTTTTTGATTTTAGCCATCTGACAGGTGTAAGGGTTTTGATCATTGAGGTTTTGATCTCCATTTCCCTGATGATGAATGATGTTGAACATCTTTTCCTGTGTCTGTTGGCCATCTGTATGTCTTTTTTCTTATACTTTTGATTAGGAGCTTTTCCTATGGTTAGCTGGCTCCTCTTACCTTCCCAAACCCCAAAGAAGAAAGGTAGATCAGGAAGCTCTCTCTTCTGGCATGGAGACCCCCGGATGAAACCCTTTGGAACACTATGTGGAAAAATAGAACTGTCCAGGAAGGGTCAGGCAAATCACAGAAACATCATTAGGTAGGAGGAACAAAGATTCCATTAACTTCAATGGGCCCCTCAAAGCCCAGTGGAAGGTGCTTCTAGTTTATTTATTTATTTTTTTAAAAGATTTTATTTATTTGAGAGAGAGAGAGACAGAGCGAGAGAGCATGAGAGGGGAGGTCAGAGGGAGAAGCAGACTCCCCATGGAGCTGGGAGCCCGATGTGGGACTTGATCCTAGGACTCCAGGACCACAGCCTGAGCTGAAGGCAGTTGCCCAACCAACCAAGCCCCCCAGGTGCCCCAGGTACTTCTAGTTTTAGGCCTTACCAACAGTGGTATCTTTCAGGGAGGCTTTGTTCATTTCTCATCTTTCTCTCCTTCCTCCTATTGTCCCCATTTCAAACTCTCAGGCAGGAGAGACATCTACCTATAGATTTCATCCAGAGTTATTACGGCCTCAACAAATCTGAGCAATATTTCAGGCCTGAGCAGTTATTGCTCTGTCTCATAAATAAGGTAGAAATAGGTCTTCCGATTCCAGTTCTTTCTCTCAGTTCAGTTTCTAACTTTTCTCTTGTGAGACAACATGATTAACCTCTGGAGAGGCTATTTTTCTGATTAGCGTGATATTCCTAGCCTTGTCTTTTAGGAATAGACTACCTTTTTCACTATTACACTGTGAACAAGGCACTTTCCCTATCTGAGACTTCAACTCTGATTAAATTTACTTGAGCAGCTGATTACAATCTTGTTTGTAGGTCTTGCTTTGATAGGTGAATGTGAGGAGTTTGGCAACACATCTCACTCCATCTAAGGAAATGGTTTCTAAGTTGTAAAGTGCTATAAAGGATAATGATTATTATTATAATTTCTCGAACCTTCCAAATTAATTTACTCTTTGTCCACCAAGATGTGGGATAGAGTAGAGGTGATAAGAAATCTTGAAAACAGCACTGCATGATTCTTTTGGTCAAAGAAATCTCTATCAGATTCAAACAGAATTTATTAAATATAAGTGATGTTCAGAGATTTGTGTATGAGGTCAGCAAGAAGATTCATTCATTCACCATATATTTACTGTGTGCCTACTACCTGTGTCTGGTAACAGTGGACAATAATCTGTTTTTATTATTATCATTCTAATCTAGGAGATTGATTTAACACACGTAAATACTATGTAACAAGAAAGAGTCTCATAGACCAATAACCATCTCTTCATGAAATAAGTAAAAGTTCCTTAGTTTGGCATTTAAGGCCCTCTAAATTCTTGCTCTGTCCTATTGTTTTCTTTTCTTTCCCCATATATCTCCTGAGGAGTATTGTCCAATAGAAATATAGTGCAAGCCACATATATAATTTTACTTTTTCTTATAGTCTTACTTGAAAAGTGAAAGGTAACAAGTGAATTAGTTTGAATAATGTATTTTATTTAACTGCATCTATCCAAAATATTATCATGCTGACACATAATCAATATTTTAAAACTATTAGAGATATCTTACTTTTTTTGTACTAAATCTTCAGAATTTAGTGTGTATATTATACTTATAGCTCATTTCAATTCAGGCTAGCCACATTGCAAGTTCTGAAAAGCCACATGTGTTTATGGGACAGCTGAGGTAATCTCTACCTAGATTAGCCTGTTTTATGCCTATGAGCTGTCTCTTTTCCTTTATGCCTGGCTACTGTGCAGACTTTTCCTATTTAGATAGCAGTGAAATGGAGAAAACTCTCCATATAGCAGATACATTCCGTTGTGTCTGCTTGTATATTTATCTTCTCCTCCTTACCCCCTATTATAAGGGACCATTGCATGATTTTACTTGCCTCCGCGTCTTTAATACTTTAACGTGATCACAATGATAACAAACATTTCCTGAGGGTTTGTCATGTGCTAAGCACTGTGCAATCTGCATCACACAAGTAAACTCATTTTCTCATTTTAATTCTCATAACATCCTTGTGAGCTACCTTTGCTACTGCCATTTTGCAGATGGGGGAACTGAACCTAATAAAGGTTATGGAACTTGCCCAGGATCAGATAGCTGTAGGGCCTAGAATTGAAAGAATGGAATCTGACTCCAGATTTATGCTCTTTTATTTTTAAATTGGGAAACGTAATACATATGTGGAAAATGCATAAAAATAAAAATGAATATATAGTCTAACTAGTTATTGTAAAGCCCACAACAGTGTAACCACTACCTATATCAAGAAACAGAAGAATTGGGGGTGCCTGGGTGGCTCAGCTGGTTGTGTCCAACTCTTTATTTTGGCTCAGGTCATGATCTCAGGGTTGTGAGATGGAGCTCTATGTAGGGCTCTGCCCTAGGAGGGGATCCTGTTTAAGATATTCTTTCTCTCCCTGTGCCCCACTACCCTCCAGCTCTAAGATTTAAAAATATAATAATAAAGAAAAGAAACAGAAGATTTGTAGAATTCCAACCCATTGCTTCTTCCCAGTCTCAAACTGTCTCTGTGAAGTTCCTTCTGTCTTAGAGGTAGCCATTAAAATATTTCCTTGCTCTTTTTACAGTTTTAACACCTAGTGTGCATTCTTTTTCTTTTCTTTTTTTTTTTTTTGTGAGGCTTATTTATTCATTTGAGAGAGAGAGAGAGTGTGTACAGATGTTGGGGAAGGGGCAGAGGAAGAGAAACAGACTCCCTGCTGAGTGTAGAGCCTAAAAGGAACCTGAGCTCATGAGTCTAGCCGAAACCAAGAGTCAGATGTTCAACTACTGAACCACTCAGGGGCCCCTTAAGTATGCATTCTTTAGTCATATTTTTGACTTTAGTCATATTTTTGAACTTTATAAAAATGGAATAATACAGTGTATATTCTTTTGTGAGTGGTTTCTTTTTCTTAGCATTATGTATGTGTGTGTGTGTATATATACACACACACACACACACACATATATATATATTTATTTATTTTTGAGAGATTTATTTTTAAACAATCTCTACATTCAACTTGGGGCTCAAACTTACAGCCCCAAGATCAAGAGTCACATGCTCTACCAACTGAGCCAGCCAGGCATCCCCTAACATCATATATATATGCAGGTTCTCCATGGAGCGGGTTCCCCATGGAGCGGTTCCCTGCGGAGCGGGGAGCCCAGTGCAGGGCTTCATCCCACAACTCTGTGATCATGACCTGAGCCAAAGGCAGCTGCTTAACTGATTGAGCCACCCAGGCACGCTATATTTTTAAGATTCATATATATCAGGGCACCTGGCTGGTTCAGTGGGTTAAAGCCTCTGCCTTCGGCTCAGGTCATGATCCCAGAGTACTGGGATCGAGCCCCGAATCTGCTCTCTGCCCAGCAGGAAGCCTGCTTCCTCCTCTCTCTCTCTTTGCCTGTCTCTCTGCCTACTTATAATGGCTGTCAAATAAATAAATAAATAAATCTTTTAAAAAATTCATATATATCATTGCATATAGTTTGATCATTTTTCTGTTGTATTATATTCTATTAATACAACTATGCCACAATATATTTATCTATTATGTTATTGATAGAGGATGTTGGATTATTTATCATTTTTAGCTATAATAATAGTACTGCTATTAACATTCTTTGACATGCATTCCAGTGCCCAAGAGCATGCCTTTCTTAAGAATATATGCCTGGAAGTAACATGCTGGCTCACGTATGGGCCTGTATTCAACTTTAGTAGATAAGGCCAGATGATTTTTCCAAACTGGTCCATTAATTTACTCTCCCTACAGTGAAATGAAAATTCCCATTGCTGCACTCCTGGTCAACAGTTGTCATTTTCAATCTTTTTCATTTTAGCCATTCTGGTGAGTAGTGTAGTACTCTCTTAACGTGGTTTCAATTTCCCTGTTTTCATAAAAAAGTTGACAGTTTTTCACATCTTTACTGATTATTTGGTTTTATTTAGTGATGTGCCTGTCCAAATCTTTTTGTTATGATTGTAGTTCTTTATATATTCTGGAAAGAAGACTTTTCTTGGTTATACATGCTATACATTTTTTTTCAGTTCTATAGAGCTATAATTGACATTCAGCTCTGTATAAGTTTAAGATGTATAGTAGAAGGCTGTAAGTTTATTAGACTCTGAGGCTTGCTTTTTAACTCCTTAAAGGTGTCATGTGAGGAAACTGAATCTTAAGTATTACTGTAGTCAAATAGATCAATTTTTCTATTATAGTATTTTTTGGATTAGTTTAAAAAGTCTGTTCCCTGGGGCACCTGGGTGGCTCAGTGGGTTAAGGCTCTGTCTTCGCCTTGGGTCATGATCTCAGGGTCCTGGGATCAAGCCCTGCATCGGGTTCTCTCCTCAGCAGGGATCCTGCTTCCCCATCTCTCTGCCTGCTGCTCTGCCTACTTGTGATCTCTCTCTGTCTGTCAAATAAATAAATTAAATCTTAAAAAAAAAAGTCTGTCCCTTACTCTTTTCCTTTTTTTAAAGTGAATTCTACCCCCAACATGGAGCTCAAACTCTCAACCCTAAGATCAAGAGTCTCATGCTCTACTGACTAACCCAGCTAGGCATTCCAAGTCTGTCCCTTACTCTCAAGGTCATGGATATATGCTTTTATTTTATTTTCTAAAAGCTTTATTGTTTTGCCATTCAAATTTATGTCTGTTTTCCACCTGGGATTGATTTTTGTGTGTGACGTGAAGGGCCCATTTTCATTTTTTTTTCCTTCTAAATGAGAATCTATTTGTCTTAACACCAATTATCAAAAACTATTTTTTTTTCCAAAAACCATTTTTTAGGTATTGCTATGCATCACCACCATGACAATATCAACTCCCATGTATGGATGAAAGTTTCTGGGCTCTATATTCTGTTCCATTGGTGTATTTGTCTATTCTTGATCCAGTAACACACTGCCTTAATTACTATGGCTTTATAATAAAACTTGCTATCTGGTAGCGCAAGTCTTCTTCTTCCTCCTCTTCTGTTCACTTTCTTCCTCATGAAGCTTGTCTTTGCTCTTCCATAAAATGCTTATTTGGCTTAAGTTTCACACACACACACACACACACACATGCACACACACCTATTGAGATATTTTCTGGAATTGCATTGTATCTACAAATAAATCTGGGGAGACTTAGCATCATTCAGTATTGAAACTTCTAAGAACATATTATCTTTTCTTTAATTTTTAAAAAAGATTTTATTTATTTATTTGACAGAGAGAGAGAGAGAGCACAAGTAGAGGGAACAGCAGACAGAGGGAGAGAAAGAAGCTCCTCCCTGAGCAGGGAGCCCAATGCGGGGCTCAATTCCAGGACCATGGGATAATGACCTGATCTGAAGGCAACACTTAACTAAGCCACCTAGGTGCCCAGAACATATCTCTGTTTAAGTCTTCAGGGTTTTTGTTTTTGTTTTTTTTCTTTTTAAATTAGTTCCATGACCAACATGGGGCTTGAACTCATGACTCTGAGATTAGGAGTTGCATGCTCTAGCAACTAAGCCAGACAGGCACTTCTTCTTCAATGAATTTTGGGGGGTAGGTGTGAGGGGGAGAGAGACTCTCAAGCAGACTCCATGCCCCATGGGGCTCAATCCCATGACCCAGAGATCACCACCAGAGCAGAAATCAAGAGTTGGATGCTCAGCTGAGGGAGACATCCAGTTACCCCCTTCAATGTTTTTTAACAAATGTTTTCTTCATGTAGGTCTTGCCCTTCTTTGATTTATTCCTAGGTTGTTGTCATTTAATTTGAAGCTATTGTAAGTGGTATCTTAAAATATTAGTTATCTTTTCCTTTTTGGAGTATAGAAATACTTTTTTTTATGCGACTTTTAAATTACCCTGTTTAACTCCTATTAATTGTAACAATTTGTCTGTAGATTCTTTTGGATTTGCCACATAAGGACATCCTCTGTGAAAAATAACAATTTGTTTCTCCTTATTTTCGTAATTCCTTTTATTTTTCTTGCCTTACGCCAAGCACTAAGGGCATTCAGGGGCAATAGCGTACATTTTTGTCTGCAGCACACTTTTAATCACTATTAAGTCCTTTTGCCTCCAGGTCACAGCCTTGAAATTGTTAGTCGCCTGCTGGAGGGTCAGGAGTAAGACGCCTACGCTCTCCTTTCAGCTACTGCAGGGAGTTAAAAGACATAGCGTCTGCCTCCCGTAAGCTAATTTTCCAATCCTGGAGATGCCGGCAGCTTCTTCTGGTTGCTACGCAACGGCGTCGCCCAGCCCCTGGAGTAGGATCCGCCGGGCTAGAAGCACGTGCCGCCTCTTCCGCATTCCCGGACTACATCCCCCATAATGCCGCGGACCGCGATCGGCTGGTCTCCGAAGTGGGGGAAGGGCTGGGACCGGCCGGGAGGCGGAGCGGAAGCAGACTGCGAGGGACAAGAAGAGTAGAATCTCCACGAGCTGGGAACCACCTCGTCGGTGATTCTCAATCTTGGCCTTTCTCCATCCCCACCTGGAGGCTGCTTCGCCAGCGCAGGACGCAACTGACGCCTGCTAATCGACTTTCGCTGCGCCGCCCCAGCTCGGGAGCGGGTTGGCGGCGGCGACGGTGACAAGAAGCCCACAGGCAAGGTAATGGGGAGGGGGCGAGAGGAAAGCTGGGGGAGGAGGCGACTCTGCCCGCCCGCCGCGCGCCTCTCCGGTATTCCCCTCAGGCCCGGCGGCCGCCCTTCCTCCACCGTTTCCCGCTCGTGCCCCTCGCCCCACCCGGGCCGCTGCCCCCAGGTGTCAGCGGAAAACCGGCTCGGGAGCTGCCGGTAGCCCGCGGCGGAGGAGGCTCTTTGTCCCTGCCCCTCTGGGTCTGACAGCCGTGGCCCCGTGGGCCCCGGGCGGAGAACCGAGCGAAGCTCGGGTTGCTTAATCCGAGCGGGGCGGGCTCGGTCCCGTGGCCACTGGCGCGGGGGAGCGACCGACCTGGTGCAGGGATGGAGGAGCGCCCGCTCGGCAGCCGCACTCACTTCTTTTTCTGCTTTTGACAGCTCAGCTCTGTACTACTTTGAGGGAGAAAGTCAGATGCCTCTTTTTTACCCCCTCTTCAAACTCAGCTCCTGGGTGATTGGTAAGGATGAACTTAAACTGCTCTGTCGACTGTGACTTACACTCTCGAAAGCGGTACTAAGAGTGGCTCAGGCAGCCTGGGTTCCCATCCTCATCGAGGCAGGGCTTGGCTTTATGACCTTGGTTAATTAAAGGTTCTAAGCCTGAGCTTTCTTATCAAATGGAGATAACAGTACGCATCTTTAAGTTGTTAGAATAAAAAAATAATGTGCTTACAACGTCATTAATTCTTTTGATGAAAAAAATCCTTTGAATATGATACTTTTATTAGTTATATGAAGTGGCCTCTGGATTTACGAGTTTTGTGCTTTTCTTTGTTTAATGATTAGCACCCTAGGTTGTGTGTTCTTTACTTAATACCTCGTTCACCTTAGACCTAAGGAAGGAATTCCTTTAAAGTATGCTGTCTTCTTAAGTTCCACTGTTTGAAGATGGCTGAGAATGTTCTTAGGAAATTGATGACTCTGCTTTTCTGTGGATCAGCTCTGGAGATACAAGGACTTATTCACCCCCCCCCCCCCCCCCCCCCGCAAGCTGTGTCCTTTGGGAGACTCTTTAGAGGAGCTTAAGTGTTTGTTTTGGCAGAGTAAGCACCTAGGTGTTCTGCAATCCTGACGTGGGGCTTCGCCATCTTTACCTTATGTCAACTTTTCCCACCACTCTCTACACTTTCTCACTGGTTAGTAATTTTACTCATTTGGGATTTCTGTTTGCCAAGTGGTAGTTTTGATCCAGAACAAGTTGAATGAATGCGATACAATTTATAAGGAGTGATTTGAAACATTTCACATTAGTTCCTCTGTAGTTTTGGTTCTTGCACTGTTCTCTCCTGATATTTACTGACAATGGTGATGAGTTTTTCTTTAAGGAAATCCTTATGGTCCTTTGTTGATTTTTTTTCATTGAAAATGTCTGTTCTTTACTACTTTGGGTTCAAACACTGTTGTGTAATATGTGAAGTAATACGTTCTAACGCTGTTTTTGAATGTACAGTTACAGTGGGAGAAAAACCAGTAGGGCCTGATGAATTTTCTATGTTATGTCTTCAGTGACTGATGCATTAAAAAAAATTTAGGAAGAAAGGGAGAAAATCTGGTGAATGTATTTCATAAGGATACTAGCAAGGAAGTAAATAAGGGGAAAACTTATTTAAACTGTGGGAGATGACCGATGCATATAAAGAATTTTTGAAATATGATTCTCATAAAAATATGTGACAAAAATACTCATTTTGAAAAATAAAAAGTTTCTGTATTGGTGTTCGTGCAGTACAGACGGAGAGTAATGGACTATGGAAATAGAAGACCTTGGTTTTTGTCCTAGCTCTGTCACTATCTATATAACCTTATGTTCCTTTGTGGTCCTCGTTTTCCTCTTGCCTAACATAGTGAATTGGTCTGATTCCAAGGACTCTTCTAGTTCAGATTTTCAATGATAAAGGGTTTTAGATGTCCTTTTTAAAACATGTAACAAATTGATATAAGCCCTTTTAGTCATTTATTTGTGTCTTAGGGGTTTTTTTTTTTTTTTTTATTCCCCATCTCGAGGAAGGGGATGTACATGTAGGAACTAGAAAGCTGCCACAAACAAGCATTCCTCTTTCATGAACTGCACGTGTTTTTTTCTACATTTTTGACATGCTTATTTCTCTTTTTCTCTACTGCGGATCTCTTTTATTTTACTTATAGTCTCTCTTTACCTGTTGCGCCTATTTCTTTGTAAATCTACTTTGTCAATCCCCTAATCCAAACTTCATTCCTTTTTGCTCCTATTCCCAACAACCTGGTGTTCTTTGGTCCCTTTTTTCCCCACGGCCTGAGGCAAAGGTGCCCAGTGCTAATCTAGTTAGCTATGAAGGGGGATGTGGGCTCATGTGTCACAAAACATGATTGGCTGAGGCTTTGGGCAGGTGACTAAAATATGTGGTACAACCTACTTTATTTTATTTTGTTTATTTTTAAAAATATTTATTTATTTATTTGACAGAGCGCACATGCATGAATGAACATGAGTGGGGGAGAGGGAGAAGTGGGTTCCCTGCTTAACAGACAGCCCAACAATGGGCTCGATCCCAGGACCCTAGGATCATGATCTGAGTCAAGGCAGACACTTAACTGACTGAGCCACCCAGGTGCCCCAGCCTAATATATTTTAGATTAAATTGTTACTGTGGCATAATGATTGAGTAGTTTCCCTTTGTCCTAACATTTCTATTCTTAACCTTGA
Organism: Lontra canadensis; assembly: GCF_010015895.1. Classification (NCBI taxonomy): domain Eukaryota; kingdom Metazoa; phylum Chordata; class Mammalia; order Carnivora; family Mustelidae; genus Lontra; species Lontra canadensis. The sequence continues at coordinate 44,269,703 of NW_022630996.1, read as the reverse complement.
ATTACTTTACCCATTTTTTTTTAATCTTTGTACTCTTCAGAGCTATTATCTTCTCTCTTTTCTCCCAAATATGCCATCTAAAAATGATCCGATATCTTGAGACATGTGTCTGTATCTTAGCTGGAATTTTAGTGTAGCTTCTCTCAAAGCAGTTCGCATTTAAAATTTTAGACCTAATTAGGAGTGGAAAGCTGTGTTTTCTGTTAATTTTTTCCCTACATATTAGCCTTGGGCAGTATTGTGTAGAAGAAGTATTCTAAGAATGGGCCTTTCCCCCTGAAATTACATTCCGAGGTCAAGTCTGTGGAGGACTTATTTCTGAGCCTTTTTTGAAGAGAACTGTCTGAACCTCTGTGCTCTGGTGAACATACTGTGTCTTTTTGTGAAGTATTTCTGCTTTTCTAATTGTAAATTCCTTGGGAGACTAATAGGCACTGATTCTTGTAGCACCTTTGGCTTAGCAATGGCTTCTCTCCTTGCTAGTTGCTGCTGTTGTTGTTATAGTTAATTTAACTATAGTTCTAAAGCACAAAACGCAGAGCACTGAATAAATGCAAAAATGGGATTTGAAGAGGGGATTTTTTTTTTTTAGGCAGGATTACCATCTATTAATGTTTTTAATGTTGTTATTGCAGTGTTTCCATAAACAATATAAGCAAGTATTTCAAGACAGGCAGTGTGAAATAGTGTTTTTAAAATTTTGACTGCAACCCATAGTAAGAGATCTTTTTATGTCAAGACTTCATAGATACACAAATATGTGTGTGCATGTGTGTGTCTGTGTAAGAAAAAAATATAGGTATCTAACTGAAAGAAAACTGACATAAAGCAAGATCTGTAGTGGTGCCGTCTACTTTGATAGTTTCTATTTTATCTTGTATTTTTAAAAAGTGCCATTTGCAAACTGTTAAGTTGATTTTTGTTACCCGCTTTTGAAAAACAGGAGAGTCCTGTGCTGAGAATTTGGATGCCTGCTTTCCCCCCATTTGTTTGCTAGATAGTCATTAATCCTCTTTGTGCTTCATTTTCCTTTTCTTTAAAATGAGGGTGATGGGGTGTCTGGGTGGCTCAGTTGTTAAATGTCTGCCTTCAGCTTGGGTCACGATCGCAGGGTCCTGGGTTTGAGCCCCACATCAAGCTCCCCGCCAAGCGAGGAGCCTGCTTCTCCTTCTCCCTCTGCCTGCTGTTCCCCCTGGTTGTGCTCACTCTCTCTTAGTCAAATAAATAAATAAAGATCTTAAAAAAGAAAAAAAATGAGGGTGATCCTCTGTCTTGACTGTAATAATAATGTTAACTAATATATTTGTCTTTAGGTCCCTGGCTAGGGAGAAACCACTGAAAAATTGCTTAAATATCTAGTTGTTTGCATGTTTGGTATTTGGGAAGAGGCATAAAAAAACTTTAAACAGATCTTTGGAGGTTTTTGGAATGGAGACTTTAAGGCCTTTAATAAATGTAAAAACTAAGAAAAAAGTTTCCCCTCATTTTTCTGTTTCTACCATTTTGTCCTTTAACAAGGAATCTTTTAGAGTTTGAAAATTTCTATTTAAAATGCTTAGTAACCAACATCTGGGTGGCTCAGTCCATTAAGCATTTGCCTCTTGATATCAGCTCAGGTATTTTTTTTTTTTAAATTAACGTATAATGTATTTGTTTCAGGGGTATGGGTCTGTGATTCATCAGTCTTACATAATACACAGCCCTCACCACAACACATACCCTCCCCAGTGTCCATCACCTAGTCACCCCATCTTCCCACCCCCTTCCACTCCAGCAGCCCTCTGTTTCCCGAAATTAAGAAGTTATTATGGTTTTTCTCCCTCTCTGATTTCGTCTTGTTTCATTTCTTCCTTTCTTCCCCTCTGATCCTCTGCCTTGTTTCTCAGATTCCTTATATCAGTGTGATCATATGATAATTATCTTTCTCTGACTTATTTCGCATAGCATAATACCCTCTAGTTCCATCCATATTATTGCAGTTGGCAAGATTTCATTTTGATGGCTGTATAATATTCCATTGTATTTATATGCCACATCTTTTTTTTTTTTTAAGATTTTATTTATTTATTTGACAGGGAGTCATATAGCGAGAGAAGGAACACAAGCAGGGGGAATGGGAGAGGGAGAAGCAGGCCTCCTGTTGAGCAGAGAGCCCAATGCGGGGCTTAACCCTAGGACCTGGGATCATGAACTGAGCCCAAGGTAGACGCTTAATGACTGAGCCACCCAGGCACCCTATACACATTGTCTTTATCCATTCACCTGTCCACGGACATCAAGGCTCTCTCCACAGTTTGTCTATTGGGGACATTGCTGCTATAAACATTGGGGTGCACTTGCCCCTTTGGATCACTATATTTGTATCTTTGGGGTAAATACCCAGTAGTGCAATTGCTGGATTGTAGGATATCAGCTCAGGTCTTGATCCCAGGGTCATGCGTTCAAGTCCAGCTTTGAGCTTCACTGTGGAACCTACTTTAAAAAAAAAAATTGCTTTATAGCAATTTTAAGTTAGCATGTTGGCAAATTGTTACCTAGATTTTATTCCATACCCCATTTTAACTACACTGCCCACCCATGTTAGAAAATGCTAATAGGAATGTATTTACTTATTTTTCTGTGCAAAGTCACTATACGAGATTATTACTCTTCCCGTATGTTACTGAACATTAGAACTACCATTCTTCTAAGAAAAGGGAAAACAAAACTTTCTATGCTTGTGGGTTTCCTTCTGTTTACTTTGAATGATTTCTCCAAACCAGGCCATTCCATGTTGGGGATTGGGATTCCTCCCATTCTCATTTGTTTGTACTGAGGACACTAGGAATAAGGAATTTACTGCCTGCTCCCAAGATTCTGGTCAGAAAAGAATTCTAAAGGTTTTGGTTGGAAGGAAATTGGAACCAGACTTTACTTCCTCTTGTTTTTCAGATCAGACCTCCCTAGAGGGCCTTTCTTGACCTGATACTTTACGTAGACTCCTCAGATATCTTCACGTCACCCTGTTTGTTTATTTTCTCCATAGTCGTTTATGACAAGCTGATATTAACTTGTTTCTGCGCTTGCTTGTTTATTGTCTCCAACTAAGACGTAATCTCCACAAGAAGAATCCTGTCTTGTTTCACCTTTTACATCTGCAGCTCTGGCTCACAGTAGGTACTGCAGTAAATATTGTGAATGAGTAAGTGAGCAAATGAATGAATAAACCAAGTTCTTTCATGCTTTAAATGAAACTTCGTATAATAGATTGTTGAGCCTAGGTCTTTATGTAGTCCTCCCCAACCCCCAAATTCTTTTTTCTAGAAATACGTTTTCTTATCAGTGTCTGCTGGACATTGTGAAGGTGTCTCCATCCAGAAGATCTTGTATTTATCTGTGCTTTACTTCATATTTATTTCTCTTGTTTTTTGCTTATGTAAAAAAAAGCTAAGCTCTAAGATTTCTTAAATCCTTCTTGTAGTAACTTTGTAATAGGTTGATTTATGGGAATAAAGTATATTGAAATTTTAATGTGCCTACTTGATAATTTAATGAAGAGTCTAAGCATATATTTTTGGAATTTTAGGATCATTGCTCTAAACTGCCATTACTGTTCTCTGGCTATGTTCTTTTTTGTTTTTTGTTTTTTTAAAGATTTTATTTATTTATTGGACAGACAGAGATCACAAGTAGGCAGAGAGGCCGGCAGAGAGAGAGGAGGAAGCAGGCTCCCCCCTGAGCAGAGAGCCTGATGTGGGGCTCGATCCCAGGGTCCTGGGATCATGACCTGAGCTGAAGGCAGAGGTCTTAAACCACTGAGCCACCCAGGGTCCCCTTGTTGTTGTTGTTTTAAGATTTTATTTATTTATTTGAGAGAGAGAGAGAGCGTGCGCTTGAGAGAGCTTGAGCGCACAGACTGGGGGGAGGGGCAGAGGGAGAGAGAGGGGGAAGCGGACTCCCTGCTGAACGGGGTGGGGGAGGTGGGGGTGGGATGGTTAGATCCCAGGACCCCAAGATCATGACCTGAGCTGCAGGCAGACACATAATTGACTGAACTACCCAGGTACCCTCAGGTTATGTTCTTTTAAAGCAAAAGAGAATAAGCTTCATTTAATGTTACTGTTCATTTAGTATTTTACAAACTTAGCCTTTCTAGTGGAGGTAAAGAAAGTAGTATGGTATAGAGAAAAACCTAAATAGTGAGTCAGGACCTGTCTTCTAGATCAATATAGTTTTTGCCATTAACTGTCTCATTTTAGGCAAGATAACCCTGGATTTTATTTCATATGAAATGTCAGGGGATTGTATTAGATTTCTTCTCAGATTCATCTAGCCACAAAATGGATAATTGAAGATACTTTAATTTTATCTTGAAACTTCCATCTCCTCTGCCCTTTTGCTCCCCTACCCCGCCAACACTGTAGGGAAGTCATTGCTGCTTGGGAGAAGGTGGGGTTAGACTCAGGGATGTGCTTAAAGTAAACCGTAGGTATCTCTACTGATTGTCAATGGGGTTTATGGGAGTTGTGGCAGCGGTGTAGAGTCAGTTACTCTTGCTCTTAGGCACATGGGATTGTGGGGACAAGGTTCATGACTAGATAAGAAGATGTCATGTGTGATATAAAGCTGATATAAAGTAATGTGTTGTGAGAGAAGATCAGAATGGACTGGGGTAAGGTGATGAGGTTTTGAAATCCTTCTGGCTAAGGTAGTGTTTAAACAGATACTCTAGTCTCATTGTAGGCTATTTGGAAGATGAAGTTTTCTCATCAACAGTGCCATTGTATCATCTTTTAGGACTGGGTAATTCTTCAGTAATTAGTAATCAGTAACTAGTACCAATGAAGTATTTCATGCTATCCACAAATTCTGAGTAGAAATTTGTTCAAGCCTGTGGCCTCTCCGGTAGCTGTTAACTAAATGAATGAGAGGATGTAAGGAAACATGCTTCATAAATAAAAATGGATGTAAATGTAAGGTGCTATTATTATTATTGTATGAGACAGTGAGAAGACTGGCTTGATTGGGGGAGATATTTTTGTGACTAATGGGAAATAGATTTGCCTTTGGGGACTGGATTATGGAGGACCATGAGAGCTAATCAGAGGAGTTTTATTTGGGTCTAGTAAAACAAAAACTCCTGTATTAACTCAGATTACTCATATTATCAAGAATTACTGGCATTACTGCATTAGTGCCTGACACTAATAATAAAAGTTAGTGTATATTGAGTAGTATGAGGTGTCATTTATCTTTACCAGTATAAATGAGGACATCAGAGTCTAGGGAGGAGTTAAAGTAACTTGCTCAAGGTTTTAAAGATAGAATATGTAATTTCATATGGAATATGTGGGGCCGGAGATGGGGCAGGAGTGGGAGTGCTACTTTTTGAAGAGGCAACATTTGAGATAAATAATACTAAAAAATGAAAAGGAGCAAGCAGCAGGGAGAACATTGCAGGGAGGTGAATAGCAGTTGTATATAGAGCCTGAGGTCAGAAAGCATTTGGTTGGTCTTGCCTGGAGGGACTGTAGCACAGTGAGTAAATAGAAGTGGTGTGAGATTAGGACAAGAGAGAGAAGGGGAGAAGTCAGATTTTGTAGGGCCTTGTGGCTTGAGGTAAAGAGTTTTAATTTTATTTTAAGTACAGTGGGAAACTGTTGAAGGGTTTTTAAGCAGGGGAGTGATGTACTACAACTTTGTGTGTGGTTAAAAAATACATAAAATGTACCATTTGAACGATATTTAAACGTACATTTCAGTGACATTAAGAATGTTCACATTGGGGGCGCCTGGGTGGCTCAGTGGGTTGAAGCCTCTGCCTTCGGCTCAGGTCATGATCCCAGGGTCCTGGGATCGAGCCCCGCATCGGGCTCTCTGCTCGGCGGGGAGCCTGCTTCCGCCTCTCTCTCTCTCTGCCTGCCTCTCTGCCTACTTGTGATCTCTGTCTGTCAAATAAATAAGTAAAATCTTAAAAAAAAAAAAAAAAGAATGTTCACATTGTTGTGCAGCCATTACCATTATACATCTTCAGAACTTTTTCATCGTCCCAGAGTAAAACTCTGTACCCTAAACTTTAAACCATAACTCTCCATTCTTCTCTCCTCTGCCCCAGCCCCAGCCCCTGGTAACTACCATTCTACTTTCTGTCTCAATGTATCTGACTGGTCTAAGTACCTATATTTAGTGGAATCCTACAATATTTGTCTTTTTGTGTCTGGTTTATTTTTTATTTTTTAAAAGATTTTTATTTATTTATTTGAGAGAGAGACAGTGAGAGAGAGCATGAGCGAGGAGAAGGTCAGAGGGAGAAGCAGACTCCCCACGGAGCCAGGAGCCCGATGTGGGACTCGATCCCGGGACTCCGGGATCATGACCTGAGCCGAAGGCAGTCGTCCAACCGAGCCACCCAGGCGTCCCCTGGTTTATTAACTTAGTATGATATATGTACCTTTTTAAAGTAGGCTCCATACCCAACGTAGTTCTTGAACACATGACCCTGAGATTAAGGGTCATGCTCCAATGACTGAGCCAGCCAGGCGCCTCTTAGTATGATATCTTTAAGGTTCATCTGTGTTGTAGCTTCTATCAGAATTTTATTCCCATTTAAACCTGAGTAATACTCCATGGTATGTATATACTACATTTTGTTTATCTGTTCATTTTTTTGGACATGGGTTATTTCTACCTTTTGTCTATTGTTGAATTATGCTCCAATGAACATAGGTGCACAAGTTCTCGGAGTCCCTGCTTTCAGTTCTTTAGTGATTATACCCAGAAGTGGAATTACTGGATCATATGGTAATTACGTGTTTAATTTTTTGAAGAACTGATGTACTGTTGGTTTCCACAGTGGTTGCACCATTTTTCATTCCTATCAGCAGTACACAAGAGTTTCAATGCCTCCACATCTACCAACACTTGTTTTTTTGTTTAGTTTTGTTTTTTTTGATAAATGTTACAGGGTAAGAAACATCTTTTTTTTTTTTTTTCCTATCTTCTTAGGTTCAGTACCTGGGGCTCTGCAAATTAAATTGACAAAAGCCAGATTAACAGGAGAAAAAGGGTTATTTCATATGCAAATGAGGGGCTTTACAGAAGTGAGATGAAAACCAAAGAAGCAAGTAGGCCTGAGAGCTTGTATATCATTTAGACACAGAGCTATAAATTGTGAAGATCTGACAAGACAAAGGAAAAGGAGTTTTAGTTTCTAGAGGCAGTTGGTTGTGAGAATGTAATATATGGGAGAAACTAATGGAAAATAAGGGTTGTTGAAGATGTATTTGTACAGATTTGTCTCAACATCAACTCCCTGTCTTCCATGATGAGAATGTTGTCGCCTTTCTGATGGGAAATTCTTGTCTGCCTTTTAGGTAGAAAGGGGGAGAGCAACGCAGGAAACACTTCCTGCATCTGCTATTTCTTAGTCATCTTCAGTTCCAACTAATCCTTATACAGCAGTGGCATGCTTGTACTTTGGGGTGGTATACTCTGATGCCCTTCCTATCATGCTAATAATGGGTATGAAGTGGTATCTCATTGTGGTTTAATTTGCATGTCCCTAATGATTAGTGATTTGAGTGTCTTTTCATGTGTGTATTGTTCATTTACATATCTCCTTTGAGAACCACTGGAATTTTTACTATTCAAATTGTGACTTGTTTTTAGAAGAACATTTTGGCTGCTTTGAGGACAGTGGCTTGAAGTGGGGTTGGAGAGGAATCTGGGAAACTACTTGAGAAACAGCTGCAGGAGTTCAGTTGGAGATGATGATACTTGGACCACACTCCTTTGCCTTTTCAGATCTAGTGCTCTACAGACAACTTCATTTTATTTTATTATTTATTTATTTATTTAGATAATTTGTGACAACTTCGTTTTAAATGTGCCTCCTCTCCTTCACTTCTGCTTTTGAGCATATACACTCTAATTCCTTTTGCATTCTCTGCAGGTACCCAAGAACTTTCCCCTGGGAATCCCAAAGATATTTATAAGTCTATCTTAGGTCAAAATAATGATGGTGAAGGTGATGATGATTTTGTTTTTGTCTCTTTATTTTTAAGAGCTTTTATTTATTAGAGAGCAAGTGAGAGAGGAAGCATGAGCTGGGTGAGAGGGTATTGGGGAAGGGAGAAGCAGACACCCTGCTGAGCAGGGGGCCTGATGTTGGGTTCAATCCCAGGGCCCTGGGATCATGACCTGAGCGGAAGGCAGGCACTTAACTGACTGAGCCACCCAGGCACCCCTTGTTTTTGCTTTTTAAAAACTACTTGGGTCAAATATGAAGTTTGACTTTTTAGTCATTAGTAGACATGTAAGGGCCTATTCAGCCAGAGCAGCCCCCACCCGGGTTGAACTGCCATTTTGCTGTAAAGCTTAAATTGACCTTGCCCCCCCCCCCCCCACCCACCAGGGGAACTTACCTAAAAGCAAGTCCAGGAAACCAGTCCCAGGTAACAAAGTCCAAATACAAGGGTGGGGCAGGCCAGGTGGAGGTATTCAATCCGTGGGGGCGCATACTGTCTCCTAGCTACCAAGGAGTATGGGCCCCCGCCCTTTGGGGCCTTTTGGCGCCAATCCTAACCAAGGTGTGATAGGCTAAATCGAATGTCTACTAGGGTAAATTGTAATTCAATTGGTCCATCACTGTGGAATTTCCTGTGTGTGTTACAATCTCGTTGCCCACCTGTGTGTAGCGAGGCCCAACCACATGGCCTTTGCTCTATAAAATTAGTCTGGAAAGCAGGGAGGGGTCGTCCTCTCTGGAGGGGCAGCCCCGACCCATCTGTTTGACGGTCGGTATGATTCCTGATGCTTGGCACGAAATAAAGCTTTGCTTGACCTTCTCTTTGTATCAATCTCACTCCTTTAATCATGGACCCATAATTGGGTTACCCAATTTTGGGGGACCCAACAAGACAATTGATATGGTGGCCTAGAAGTTGGGATGAAAAAGTGTTCAGATTGTACACTATTTTGGTCAATAAAGGACTCTAATAAATATTGTGCTCGATTGTAGCCATAAACCCTTAGTGACAATGTAGGCCTTTTAGGTGTAATTGTTATTTCCCTCATGACCTAGGTGGCCTTCCAGGAGATGGACCAGTACTTGAAAACTAAAGAAAAAAAAAATGGGGAGGTTCAGAGTGCAAGTTCTATGTCACTTGCAGCTTTGAACATTACACAGAAAGGAGACATTATTAAACCCTCCCTTTTTTTCTTTTTCTTTCCTAAAGATTGAGTCCAAGAATAATTACTCCTTAGAATTACTAAAATAGGGGCACCTGGGTGGCTCAGTGGGTTGAGCCTCTGCCTTCGGCTCAGTTCATGATTTCAGGGTCCTGGGATAGAGCCCTGCATCAGGCTCTCTGCTCAGCGGGGAACCTGCCCCCCCCCTCCCCCCCCGCCTACTTGTGATCTCTCTCTGTCAAATAAATAAATAAAATCTTAAAAAAAAAAAAGAAGTACTAAAATAAATTGCCTTTAGTTGCTAAATAATTAAAATCTTCTTGTCTGCTTTTTTCTTTCTATATGGCATCACAAAAAAATCTTTCAGGGAACGGAACAGTATATTCATATTGATCACAGGGACTAAAGTGGTACTGGTAGAAATTGTTTTCTCTTCATTCTGCCTCCCCCTCTGACTTGTAAATATAGGGCTTAGTTTACCTTGGCAGGAGTGACTTAGATTACAGCAAAGATACCTGTTTTTTCCTCCCCATTGCTGCTTTATGAAGAGATTTGAGATTTGGAGAGTGGTTCCCATTCTTTGCTGCACATTGAAATAACCTAGGGTTCTTCTTCTTCTTCTTCTTTTTTTTTTAAGATACTTATTTACTCGAGAAAGAGAAAGAGAGCATGAGAGAGCATAAGAGAGCTGCTGGGGGAGAGGGAGAAGCAAGCTTCCCGCTGAGCAGAGAGCCCAACACAGGGTGATCCCAAGACACAGAGATTATGACCTGAGCTGAAGGCAGACGCTTAACTGACAGAGCCACCCAGGTGCCCCTAACCTAGGACTCTTAAAGACCAAACAAACCATACCCAGCCCAACCAAACCAAAACGGATGCCTGGCTCCTTCCCCCTTGACATTCTGATTTAATTGGTTTGGGGTATGACCTGGCATGGGGATATTTAGAAAACTCTCGAGGTAATTTTAATGTGAAGCATTCTGAGAAGAGAACAAAGGCATAGTTGTATCCTTTTGGGAATCTTAGTCACCTCTACTGGGCTTGCTTGGAATTACATGTGGAAATGAACCCTGTAGAATAGTTTTCAGGCCTTCTTGGGTTGCATCAGAGATCCCTCATGGGCCTTTGAACTGTTCAGCCCTGTGTCAGATATTAGCTGGCTCTAGGCCATCTTTTTAACTTGAAGAAGGCTCCAGGGTGTCTTTTCTCTTTAGTAGCTCTTACACTCACTTTATTTCTTGGTGTCCTTTTGTAGTTCCCTAGTGAAGAGTGGAATAATGGCTCCCAGCTTCTCACTTCTTTGCTATTCTCAAAGACACCCTTTTCTTTTCTTTTTTTAAGATTTTATTTATTTATTTGACAGAGATCACAAGTAGGCAGAGAGGCAGGCAGAGAGAGAGAGGAGGAAGCAGGCTCCCCGCTGAACAGAGACCCTGGGCTCAATTCCAGGACCCTGGGATCACGATCTGAGCTGAAGGCAGAGGCTTTAACCCACTAAGCCACCCAGGTGCCCCTCAAAGACACCCTTTTCATGTTAAATGTTTAACTTCTTTGGGTTCCTGGGAGGTTCACTTGGTTAAACTGTTGGACTCTTGATTTCAGCTCTGGTCACAATCTTAGGGTCTTGAGATCAACCCCAGGTCAAGCTCCATGTTCAGTGGGGAGACTGCTTGAGGATTCTTTTCCTCTGCCCCTCCCCCATCGCTGTGTGTGTGTGTGTGTGTGTGTGTGTGTGTGTGTGTACATAAATAAATGAATCTTAAAAAACGTAAATAATAAATCTTTGAAAACATAAATAAATCTTAAAATTTTTTTTAACTTCTTATCACTATAGAAAAATGTGTAACAAACACAAGCAAGTTCTAAAACATGAGTGTTTTATTATAGTAGTCACTATAAAGCTTCCTGACTTCTCTCTGAGGTGGGGTGCTTTAATTTAGTTGAGGGCAGTAGTGAGCCAGACACATTCCATGAAGAGTCAAGGCTACAAAGAGTTTTCTTTTTTTAAAGATTTTATTTATTTATTTAACAGAGAGAGAGAGAGAGAGAGAGAGGGAGCGCACAAGTAGGCTGAGCAGCAGTCAGAGGGAGAGGGAGAAGGGTCTTGCTGAGCAGGGAGCCTGATGCGGGGCTCAATCCCAGGACCCTGGGGTCATGAACTGAGCTGAAGGCAGATGCTTAACTGACTGAGCCACCCAGGCACCCCCCGCTTTTTTTGTTTTTTTAGATTTTATTTGAGAGAGAGAGAGCGCACGTGAGCGAGCATGAGAGCACATAAACAGGGGGAGTGGCAGAGGAAGAGGGAGAAAAAGGCTCAAAGCTGATCAGGGAGCCCAGGGTGGGCTTGATCCCAGGACCCTGGGATCATGACCTGAGTGGAAGGCAGACACTTAACCGACTAAGCCACCCAGGCACGCCTCTGAAGACCTTTCTTTCCTGTAGGCCTGTTTTCTGAATTTAATAGTCAACTAGTATACAGTTAGTATAGAGCAATAAGGGGCTCTTAATTTATCTTTGGGCCCCCCACACGGAGAAACACTAGGTTTAAAGTAGGCTTTCTTGTTTCTTGGGATTTATTACTTTGGGGGCATATCCTCCTTAGCTAAGTTTCTGCCCTGTCTACTATCGGTGTGTTTTCTCTCAGTGTCTAGTGTTGGTACTGCTACTCACTCTTTAAGCAAAGTTCATGGTTAAGCTTGTATCTAGTTGGAGGGACTTTACCTGTTAGAGATTAGACTCCTGTGTTTGACTCTCAACCCTACCTCCCTCCCTGGGTCTCCTGTTCTCTGTCTAATGCCATGACAGTCTTGGGATTTGTCACTTTGGTGGAGTTCTGTAAAATCTATGAGTTCTAGTAGGACTGGGTTTAAGAACCTTTTTTTTAAATGAAAGGACAGACCCTGAATGGAGATACAGATTCTGAACTTGCAGGCTTGTAGTTCTTGCCGAAGTTCAGGCAAGAGAGGTCTGTGGCCTAGGTGAAAAAATCTTAGAGAAGTTAACCACCTCTCTAAGCTTTAATATTATCATTTTAACGTGAGAATAACAACAACATCTTTCTTTTGAGGTTACTGCATAAAATGAATGAAATAGCCATTGTGAAGTGTTTTCTTCATACCATAAGAACTCAGTAGTTGTTCATGGCTGCAGTTTCTGCTGTTAACTATTTTACTGCCATTGCTGCAGAAGAGGGGCGTGGGTTCAGAGCCTGAGTTTTGACTCCTTTCTTTACTGCTATCCATTTGTATAGCCTTGGACAAATTATTTAACTTCTCTCTGCCTCAGTTTTTTCCACCTGTGAAGTGAGAACATTATTAATGTGGGAGTTGTGAAGATGTAGTGAATTAATTCATGTAAGGAGTTTACAGCACAATCTGGTACGAAGTGATTGTCATAAGGCTGTTATTTCATGAAAGTGCTGTCTTTGCCTCTGGTTTTGGCTTTGGATATGTATAGTGATCTAAAACCTTCCGGGCCATCATTTTAAACTTTGTTTGCCAAAACACCTAGGAAGTCTGTGTTCTTAATTCTCCAGTGATGTCACTTTTCTGGTTTTGTTGTCATGCCCACTTTAGAAGCCTGTTGTGACTGCTTCAGGACAGATACACGATCGGTCCTTATACTGGGTGCTGGGTCAGGTCATGGAGCACACTGGTCAGACTTGAAAAGACACAGAAGCCAGTGAAGAAAGATCACTAAAGAAAGAGTATGTTTAACATATGTGTGTAAAGAAATTCTTTTAAAATTTTCTTGGGCATCAGAACTTCCACTTTCTGAACTCAAATGTAAGATCTATAGAAAAAATATTAGGTTACATTTACTTGACTTTGTTAAGTAAAGTTTAGTAATCCCGTATTGATTTTAATAGTAGAGTTTTCATAATATCTGAAGCTATTTATTCTTTGTATGGTAACTAAATAAGCAGAAGTAGAAGAAAACTTGAAAAGGAGTTAATTCTTAATTTTTAATGCAGTTATTACTTTGCTGTAGTAATTAAAATGGCCAGTTAGTGGGGTAATCATGCTTGTAGTGAGGTTTGGCATCATGGGTACATTGCAACTAGAGTAGGTGGGTGTTCTTTAAACCTTGGAAGCCCAGAATTTATTAGCGGCGTATCAGGGACTGGGGGGGCCGGGTAGGAGGATGAAAGAGTGGGAGTTCTCTGAACTGGACAGGTGCATTGCCAGAGTAGAAGATCCCCTGCTTACACATATCTCAACACACACACATCTAGAGGAGTTTTGAGTACAAAATTTTGTATTTTGATTTTTTATGTAGGATAATAAAAGATACTCTTTATTTTTTTATTAAATAAAGATACCTTTATCTTAAATATCTTTATTTTAAATAAAGATACTCTTTATTTTTATTATTTAAAAAAAGAGTGTGCTAGAAAGCAAACTTTTAGGGCACAACCATAGTTCCCATACTGCCTAGCATATATGCTGGCTCAGTAAACATCTGTTGAAAGTGTTTAAATGCTCTTCAGACTTAACCTTTACTGTATTCATTTCTAGTCTTATCCTCAAACTTGATTTTATTCGGCTATGTGATTATACTCTATTAAGCAGATTAAAATCAGTATGTTTTATTTGCCCATACTGCTGGAAGTTAAAAAGTTCTTAAGGATTATTTTCATTAGGCTGTGAAATACACTTTTTGACTCTAGATATATTTCCATGTGAAGAATTTTATTCCACCATAAATGAAGTTTTCTTTGCTGGACACTTTGGTGATTCATATACATTATTGCTCTCTAGGTCTTTCTAGATTCCATGATTTTCATCACCTTTATCTTTTTTTTTTTTTTTTTAAATTGAGGTATAACCTTTTTTTCCTTACACAATTTTCCCTTAAATTATAAAAGTACATTCCTGTACCATTTAAAATTTAGAATTGCAGATTTGGAAATACAAGAAAATTTCCTAAACTCTTTTAGCACTTCTCATTATGCCTGGCATAAATTTAGAAGTATAAGCTTAAGAGATTGTAACTTATTTTTCATCTTAGGTTGGATGCTTAAGATGATCTTGTTGCCATTAGCATATTTTCTAGTGACATTTTCAAATATTGTCACACCTATTGAATTGTGGGATTTTTTTTTTTCCTTAGGCATTTTTTGTTTTCCAGTCTGTTTCACCTTTCCTCATTTTCCTCCAAGATCTATTTTTTTAATTTTTTATTTGATTGAGAGAGAGTGAGAGAACACAAGCTGGGGGAGCAGTAGAGGGAGAGGGAGAAACACACTCCCTAGGGAAAAGGGAGCCAATGTGGGACTCCATCCCAGGACCCCAGGATCATGAAATGAGCCATAGGAAGATGCTTCACTGACTGAGCCACCCAGGCATCCCACCTTTCCTCAATTTCTCACTTTCACTTTGGCATCTGCCTTTAAAAAAATTTTTTTTTAAAGGAAGAGGAGGAGGAATAGGTTTTAGACATTTAGTTTGGAAACCTATATTTGAATAGTCTCCTATGAATCTCATTATATGTCCATAGTTTTAGTTTATTTAACAGAACGCTAATGTCTGTAAGAGTTGGAATGACAAGAAGTCTTCAAAGAATTTTGTGACCATGGTGGCATTTCAGTTTATTCACATTTATGTCTGGTTTAAAATTTTGAAGAGCAATATAAATGAAACTGAAAGTTGTCAAAGAAGATACAGTTTCAAATCACAAGGATTTATAGAATCTCTTCTTAAGTTTGTCATTATCTAGTCTGTTACTGGTATAGGCTAAGACTAATCCCCTTTTCTCTTCTCAATTTTACAGAATTAATTGAGAGTTGGAGGCAACCTTGCTGAAGATGAAGAATATACAATATTAGAGGAGGAGATTTTTTTTCTTTTTTCTTTCAGAAGTCTTGGTTGTTTGGCGGCTTACAGCTGATCACCACTCTTCAGTTGAGTGTGTTTGCTTTTATCAGAAATGGTTTTTACAATCTCAAGGAAAACCATGTCCCAGAAATTGAGTTTACTGTTGCTTGTATTTGGACTCATTTGGGGATTGATGTTACTGCACTATACTTTTCAACAACCAAGACATCAAAGCAGTGTCAAGTTACGTGAACAAATACTAGACTTAAGCAAAAGATATGTTAAAGCTCTAGCAGAGGAAAATAAGAACTCGGATGTTGAGAATGGCGCTTCTATGGCAGGATATGGTAAGATAACCGTAGATTCTTCCTGGTTTTCTCCCCTTCAACCTATCCCCATTTCAACGTAGTTATGGAAGGAAATACAAGTCACTACTTCATGTATAGGTCTTTCCAAAGCAAATTTTTCTTGACTTTTTATTATGAAAAATTTTAAATGTACTGAAAAATAGAAACAATATGATAAATACCTATATATCTGTTGACTAGATTTAACAGTTATTAACATGTTAAAAATTTTGTTTTGTCTAATTTTTGAAGACCAGTTAAATTGTAGAAATTTTGACATTTCACTGCTAGATACTTCCATATGTGTATCTAAACAAATGACCTTTTTATACACAATTATAGGAGCATTATAATATTTACATTTATCTGATTGTGCCAATATACACTCAATTATATAACATCTGTCAATTCCTAAGAAGCAACATTTGCCTGTATCTCCAATATTGTTTATTTATTGCCATTCTCCCTTTCACATCATGGGTTCCTGCTGTGGGTTTTTGTTTTGTTTTGTTTTTTAGATTTTATTTATTTGAGAGAGAGCGAGTGCATGAGCAGGGGAGCGGTAGAGGGAGAGGGAGAAGCAGACTCCCCACTGAGCAGGGACCCTGACACCGGGCTTGATCCCAGCCTGGACCGGAGCCGATGGCAGATGCTTGCTTAACCAACCCTTCCTGCTGTGTTTTAAGTTCTATATGCATGCCATGTTCTCTCTTGTCTTCAGGATTTAAAAAAAAAAAAAAAGAGAAAGGAGAGATAGAACACTTTGTATATGAGTGTGTGGGCATTTTCTCTATTTTAGATTTTTTTTTTTTTTTTAGTTATACATGTATGTATTTAAAGAATCAAAATGTGTTATGAGCCTGGTAATAAAAAAGGGCAGTTCTTCCCAGGCCCAACAGTCCTTAAATTTCCCCTTTCTTAGAGCCAGCCATAGAAAATTATTTAATCTGATTTCCTTGGTGATTACCTCCATGTCTTTAAATAACATGCTCTGTGGGTTTCTTCTTGATTTTTCAATTATAAGAGTTATCTGTTACCTCCCACTGTGCAGAGTGAGGGTTCAGCTTTCTTTTTTACCCAAAATTGCATCCCACCCACCCCAGACTGCTTTCACACACACATGTCCTTCTAGTCCTGCCATTTTCCTGATATAATTTTGTTAGGACAATATTCAGTGTTTGCATTGTTAGGACTGTGTCAGTGGTATTCATTACAGAGACTTTTAGTCATTATTACTTTTCCTTTTCATGTACAACTTTATTTTCCCCTCTAGAATTAGTAAGTACTGATTTTTGTTTCTCTGCCTAGTTTTCTACCCTAACTCCCCACAGTTGTTTAAGTCTCCTCCCAGTATATTCAGACACATTAGCTATTTTATCATGTTCTTTATCTTGAAATCTTTCCTAGAGCCTTCTGATCTGCTCTGGATTTGGACTATTTCTTCTCTAGGCTTGTGGTGATGAATTATTTGGGATCTTACTCCACAATCATCCTGGAACTCCCTTTACCTCTCTCTCGTTATGGATCTCCTATTCCTCAGAATCCTGTGGCTTCCTCTTTATTGGTGACTCCCGCATTTTAGGGGAACAGATCCTTGTAGTTTCCTCAGAAAAGTATAAGGGAGGTCAAAATATTGATTCCTTGCATATCTGGAAAAATCTTTTTATCCCTACCCACATGCTTAATGGAAAATTTGAGTATAGAATCCTAGTTTGGAAATTGTTTTTTCCCTTGGATTTTTAAAGGCTTTTTTCTTTTTTTCCCCTTCTTGGCTTCCATTGTTCTTTTTGAGAATCTAATGCTGTTCTGATTCTTCATTCTTTTTATGTGATGTACTTTTTGGAAGTTTGTGAGACCTTTGTCCCGGAGTACTGTTCTGAAGTTTTTCAAAATGATGTCCCTGGGTATGGATTTCTTTCATATATGTGCTAGGACCTCAGTGGGCATTTTCTTTATTTCCCCCCCAATTTTAAAAAGTGTATTTCTTTACTAGTACCTGTGATATCTAAGAGATGTAACATTCATGACTCAAGATAATGATCATGCTCTGATGTGCCTTCCTTAATGCCCATCACCTGGTTACCCCATCCCCCCACCTGTCTCCGCCACAGCAACCCTCAGTTTGTTTCCTTTGATTAAGATTCTCTTATGGTTTGTTTCCCTCTCTGATTTTTGTCTCATTTTATTTTTCCCTCCCTTCCCCTATGATCCTTTGTTTTGTTTCTTCAATTTCACATATGAGTGAGATCATATGAGAATTATCTTTCTCTGACTTATGTCACTTAGCACAATACCCTCTAGTTCCACCCATGTTTTGCAAATGGCAAGATTTCATTTTTTGATGGCTGACTAATATTCCAATGTGTGTGTGATTGATCTTCTTTATCCATTCATCTGTCAATGGACAACTGGGCTCTTTCCATAGTTTGGCTATTGTGGACATTGCTGCTATAAACTTTGGGGTGCACCTGCCCCTTCAGATCACTACATTTGTATCTTTGGGCTAAATCCCTAGTAGTGTAATTGCTGGATTATAGGTTGGCTCTATTTTCAGCTTTTTGAGGAACCTCCATACTGTTTTCCAAAGTGGCTGCACCAGCTTGCATTCCCACTAACAGTGTAGGAGGATTCCCCTTTCTGCATCCTCGCCAACATCTGTCATGTCCTGATTTGTTAATTTTACCCATTCTGACTGGTGTGAGGTGGTATCTCCTTGCAGTTTTGATTTGTATTTCCCTGATGCTGAGTAATGTTGAGCATTTTCTCATCTGTCTGTTGGCCATGTGTATGTCTTTGGAGAAATGTCTGTTCATGTCTTCAGCCCATTTCTTGATTGGTTTGTTCTTTGGGTATTGAGTTGGTAAGTTCTTTGTAGATTTTTGGCTACTAGTCTTTTTCTGATAGGATATTTGCAAATATCTTCTCTCATTCTGTCAGTTGTTGGTTTTATCAACTCTTTCCTTTGCTCTGAAAAAGCTTTTTATCTTGATAATAATTTTTATCTTGATAATGAACCCTAATAGTTCATTTTTGCCTTTGTTTCCCTTGCCTTTGAACCCGTGTCTAGTAAGAAGTTTTTGCAGCTGAGGTCGTAGAGGTTGCTGGCTGTGTTCTCCTCTAGGATTTTGATGGATTCCTGTGTCACATTTAGGTCTTTCATCCATTTTGAGTCTTTATTTGTGTGTGGTGTAAGGAAATGGTCCAGTTGCATTCTTCTGCATGTGGCTGTCCAATTTTCCAGCACCATTTGTTGAAGAGACTTTTTTCCATTGGATATTCTTTCCTGCGTTGTCAAATGTTAGTTGACTGTAGAGTTGAGAGTCCATTTCGGGGTTCTCTGTTCTGTTCCCTTGGTCTATGTGTCTGTTTTTGTGCCAGTGCCATACCGTCTTGATGATTAAAGCTTTTTTTTTTTTTTTTTTAAGATTTTATTTTATTGAGGGAGGGAGGGGGAGAGAGAGAGAGTGCACAAATTTTGGGGAGGAGCAGAGGGAGAGGGAGAGGGAGAAGCAGACTCCCTGCTGACCTGGGAGCCCCATGCAGGATTCAATTCCAGGACTCTGGGATCATGACCTGAGCCAAAGGCAGATGCTTAACTGACTGAGCCACACAGGCACCCCCGATTATAGCTCTGTAATATAGCTTGAAGTCCAGGTTTGTGAACCAGCTTTGGTTTTCTTTTTCAACATTCCTTTGGCTATTCAGGGTCTTTTCTGGTTCCATAATTTTAGGATTATTTGTTCCAGCTCTGTGAAAAAAGTTGATGGTATTTTGATAGGGATTGCATTGAATGTATAAATTGTTCTAGGTAGCGTAGACATTTTAACAATATTTGTTCTTTCAGTCTATTAGGATGGAATGTTTTCCCGTTTCTTTGTGTCTTCCTCAGTTTCTCGAGTGTTCTATAGTTTTCTGAGTACAGATCCTTTGCCTCCTATTCCTAGGTATCTTAGAGTTTGGGGGGCAATTGTAAATGGGATCGACTCCTTAATTTCTCTTTCTTGTGTGTCATTGTTAGTGTGTAGAAATACAACTGATTTCTGTGCATTGATTTTATTTATTTATTTTTTAAAAAGATTTTACTTCTTTATTTGACAGACAGAGATCACAATTAGTCAGAGAGAGGGGGAAGCAGGCTCCCTGCTGAGCAGAGAGCCCGATGTGGGGCTCGATCCCAGGACCCTGAGATCATGACCTGAGCCGAAGGCAGAGGCTTTAACCCACTGAGCCACCCAGGCGCCCCTGTGCATTGATTTTATATCCTGCCACTTTACTTAATTTCTGTCTGAGTTTTAGCAATTTTAGGATGGAGTCTTTTGGGTTTTCCACATAAAGTATCATGTCATCTGCGAAGAGTGAGAATTTGACTTCTTTGGTGCTGATTCAAATGCCTTTTATTTCTTTTTGTTGTCTGATTGCTGGGGCTAGGACTTTTAGTTTTATGTTGAATAGCAGTGGTGATAGTGGACAGCCCTGCCGTGTTCCTGACCTTAGGGGAAAAGCCTTGAGTTTTCCCCACTGAAAATGATATTTGCTGTGGACTTTTCGTATATGGTTCTTATGATATTGAGGTATATTCTCTCTATCCCTACACTGTGAAGAATTTTAATCAAGAAAGGATGCTGTACTTTGTCAGATACTTTTTGGATTTATTTAAAGGATCATGTGGTTCTTGTCCTTTCTTTTATTAATATATTGTATCACATTGATTCATTTGTGGATATTGAACTACCCTGGCAGCCTAGGAATAAATCCCACTCACTCATGGTGAATAATCCTTTTAATGTACTGTTGGATCCTATTGGCTAGTATCTTGGTGAGAATTTTTGTATCCATGTTCATCAGGGATATTGGTCTGTAATTCTTCTTCTGGGTGGGGTCTTGGTCTGGTTTTAGGATCAAGATAATGCTGGCCTCATAGAAAGAGTTTGGAAGTCTTCTTTCCATTTCTGTTTTTTGAAACAGCTTCAGAAGAATAGGTATTCGTTCTTTAAATGTTTGGTAGACTTCCCCTGGGAAGCCATCCGGCCCTGGACTCTTGTTTGTCAAATATTTTTGACTACTGCTTCAATTTCCTTGCTGTTTATGGGTCTGTTTAGATCTTCTCTTTCTTCCTGTTTCAGTTTTGGTAGTTTATGTGTCTCTAGGAATGCATCCATTTCTTCCATATTGCCTAATTTGTTGTCATATAGTTGCTCATAATATGTTCTTATAATTATTTGTATTTCTTTGGTGTTGGTTGTGATCTCTCCTTTTTTATTCATGATTTTATTTATTTGGGTCCTTTCTCTTTATCGATCTTATTAATTCTTTCAAAAAACTAGCTCATAGTTTTATTGATCTGTTCTACTGTTCTTTTGGTTTCTGCTTCATTGATTTCTGCTCTAATCTTTATGAATTCTCTTCTCCTGCTGGGTTTGGGCTTTATTTGCTGTTCTTTCAACAGCTCCTTTAGGTGTAAGGTTAGGTTGTTTTTCTTGTTTCTTGAGAAAAGCTTGTATTGCTATATACTTCCCTCTTAGGACTGCCTTTGCTATATCCTAAAGGTTTTGAACAGTTGTGTTTTCATTTGCATTTGTTTCCATGGATTTTTAGAATTCTTCCTTAATTTCCTGGCTAACACATTTATTCTTTAGTAGGATGCTCTTTAACCTCCATGTATTTGAGTTCTTTCCAAATTTCTTCTTGTAATTGAGTTCGAGTTTCAAAGCATTGTGGTATGAAAATATGCAGGGAAAGATCCAAATCTTTTGGTATCAGTTCAGACCTGATATGTGACCCAGGATGTGATCTTTTCTGGAGACTGTTCCATATGCACTTGAGAAGAATGTGTATTCTGATGCTTTAGGATGGAATGCTTTGTATATATCTGTGAAGTCCATCTGGCCCAGTGTGTCATTCAAAGCCCTTTTTTTCTTGTTGATCTTCTATAGATAATCTATCCATTGTAGTGAGTGGGGTGTTAAAGTCCCCTACTATTATTGTATTATTATCAATGTGTTTTTTAAATTTAATTTTAGTAATTAGTTTATATAATTGGCTTCTCCCATGTTAGCGGCATAAAATATTACAATTGTTAAAACTTCTTGTTGGGTAGACCCTTTAATTATGCTGTAGTATTCTTCCTCATCTTTTATTACAGTCTTTGGTTTACAGTCTAATTTGTCTGTAAGTTTTGCCACCTGAACTTTCTTTTGATGTCCATTAACATGATAAATGGTTTTCCACCTGCTCACTTTCAATCTGGAGGTGTCTTTAGGTCTAAAATGAGTCTCTTGCAGAGAGCATATTGATGAGTCTTGCTTTTTTGTCCAATCTGATACCCCGTGTCTTTTGATTGGGGTATTTAACCCATTTATAGTCAGAGTAACTATTGAAAGATATGAATTTAGTGCCATTGCATTACCTGTAAAGTGATTGTTACTTTATATTGCCTCTGTTCTTCCCAGTTTATGTTATTTTTGGGCACTCTCTTTGCTTAAAGGATCCCCTTTAATATTTCTTGCATGGCTGGTTTAGTAATCACAAAATTCTTTTAGTGTCGGTTTGTCTTGGAAGTTTTTTATGTCTCCTTCTATTTTGAATGACAACCTTGCTGGATAAAGTATTTTTGGCTGCATATTTTTCTCATTTAGTACCTTGAATATACTATGCCAGTCCTTTCTGGCCTGCCAGGTCTCTGTGGATAGGTCTGATGCCAGTGCAGTGTTTCTGGCCTTATAGGTTATGGACCTCTTGTCCCACAATGCTTTTAGGATTTTGTTTTTGTCTCTGAGATTTGCAAGCTTCACTATTATATGTTGAGGTGTTGACCTATTTTTATTGATTTTGAGGGGAGGTTCTCTGTGCCTTCTGGACTTGAATACCTGATTCATTCCCCAGATGAGGGAAGTTCTCCGCTATAATTTGCTCTACTATACCTTCTGCCCCTTCCTCTTCTTCTGGGATCCCAATTATTCTAATACTGTTTTGCTTTATGATATCGCTTAGCTCTCGAATTCTCCCCTCGTGATCCAGTAGTTGTTCATCTCTCTTTTTCTCAGTGTCTTTATTCTCCATTATTTTGTCTTCTATATTACTAATTCTCTTTTGTCTCATTTATTTTAGCAGTTAGAACCTCTGTTTTTGATTGCATCTCATTAATAAGCTTTTTGATTTCAACTTGATTGGATTTTATTTCTCCAGAAGGGGACTTTCTAGTGTCATCTATGCTTTTTTTTTTAAAGCCCAGCTAGTATCTTTATAATCATTCTTCTGAACTCTAGTTCTGACATCTTACTTATATCCATACTGATTAAGTCCCTGGCAATCAGTACTGCCTCTTGTTCTCTTTTTTTGAGGTGAGTTTTTCCATCTTGTCATTCTTCCCAGAGAAGAATAGATGAATGAGAGAATAAAATACTAAAAGGGCAACAATGACCCCAGGGAAATAGACACTAAACGAATCAGTAGAGACCTTGCAGAAAGTGGTCACTTTTCTGTTTGCAGAACTGCAACAATTCTATTCTTAGATCTCCAGTTGAATTCACAGGTGTTTAGAATTATTTGATAGCTATCTAGCTGAGGTCTTTTTTTTGTTTTTTGTTTTTTTAGATTTTATTTATTTATTTGACAGACAGAGAGCACAAGTAAGCAGAGAGGCGGGTGGGGGGAAGCAGGCTCCTTGCTGAAGCAGAGGGTTTAACCCATTGAGCCACCCAGATGCCCCTCTAGCTGATGTCTTAAGACCAGACAAAAGTAAGGTCTCTTACTCCTCCACCATCTTTGGCTCTCCTCGTCAAGTCATGATTTTAAAATCTAGTGAAAATTGAATCCTAAAGTACTTTTATCAAAAGCTAAATCTAGTGAAAATTGAATCCTAAAGTACTTTTATCAAAAGCCTGATACATGGCTACTTAAGAATCACAACTCTTGCACTTGTTTCAAATAATTCTTTAAAATAACTGGTTCTTTCTTCACTAATCTGTTTATTTCCATGATGTGCTTATTCTTTCCAAAACTGGAACTCATTAGTTCGTGTAAGAATAATTAATGTGTTGTCATTGTCGTATCTTCTTCTTCTTCTTTTTTTTTTTTTTTTTTTTGAAGATTTTATTTATTTGACAGAGAGAGAGCATAAGCAGGGGGAGCAGGGCAGGCAGAGGGACAGGGAGAAGCAGTATCCTCACTGAGCAGGGAGCTGGATGTGAGGCTCTATCCCACTCAGGTCAGGATTATGACCTGAGCTGAAGGCAGACGTTTAACTGACTGAGCCACCTGGGCACTCCTAATATGTTATCTTCTTAAGTTTCAATTTTGGTAATTTAGTGTCTGATTTTCATAGAACTATACCCAACCCAGCTTTCTAGATCACTCAAAAGATTCTGAAGTTTGGCATCAAAATTTTTTCTCCATTCCTGATCCTTTAACAAGGTTGGTGCAAATACTTGCCTTACTGCCTCCTTGGTAAAGGGAATTTATAGATGATTCTAACATAGATAAAATAAGAATGTTGTTATGTAGATCCTGTTTGGTAATTATTTTGGGTTGCAGCTTGAAAAACAGCAGCACTTTATCTTTTGTGTCAGCAAAATCAGTCCCGCTGGAAAAGGAGATTCCAATGTTGTATTGCTCACCCTAGGGAGCATTATTGATTCCTGTCATCCAAAAATTTGTTGATTTTAGTAGAGCTCTATATCAGGGTTCAGACACCAGTCCCCAGGTATTCTGGGTAGTAGTGAAGATGAAAATCTTTGGAACGTCCCCGGTTCAGCCTGCCATGATTTTGGAGATGGGGAGAGGCTAGCTTCCGTGGGCACTTTAAATCCTAAAACTTATGCGCTTTGATTTGGGGACATTTATCCAAAATTAATTAATTTTTTCCTCACCATTGTTTTCATCCTTTCTTTTTGAAATTCTGTTTTTCAGCATTTGGGCCCTCTGAACTGGTCCTCAAGTTTCCCTTTATTGACTCTCCTGGTTTTCATCTCTGTCTTTTTGCCTTGTTTTTTGAGGTATTTACTCAACTTATTCTCAACTTATGGAGTTTGTAATTTTCTCTAATATGTTTAATTTCTAAGAGTTTTCTTTATTTCTCAAAGGTTATCAGTGATAGGTTTTCTGAAGTGTTTCTGTGTTTCATCCAGATATATCTGGTGATTCTCAGCCTTTTGAAACTTTTTATTTGTATTTATTTCTTTTAAAAAATTTATTTATTTATTTTACAGAGTGCAAGTGAGCGTGGGCACACGTCCTTGCAGAGAGTGGGAGAGAAGGGGAAAGGGGGTGGGAGCGGGACAAGCAGACTCTGCTGAGCACAGAGCTCTTCATGGGGCTCAATCCCACAACCCTGAGATTATGATGTGAGCCGAAATTAAGAGTTGGATGCTTAACTGAGCCATCCAGGTGCCCCAAGATTTTGTGCTTTTTAAGATCGCTACACCTAACTCAGGGTTCGAACTCACAATCCTGAGATCAAGAGTCCCACATTCAGGTTCCTGGGATAGAGCCCTGCATCATGGTCCCTCCATCCGTCCCTGCTCACTGCTTTTTGCTCTTCTTCTCCCTCTACCCCCTCTCCCTCTTTGTGTTCTCTCTTTCTCTTTCTCTCTGTCTCAAATAAATAAAATCTTAAAAAAAAAAAAGAGTCCCATACTCTACCAACTGAGCCAACCAGGTGCCTCGAGACTTCTTTAAAGACTGAGACACTAAAAGTTTGATAGGAAGTGTTGAGTTGTTGGGTGGTTTTCACTGTATATGATCTGGCTGGGACATTTCCTTGATAGTATCCTTAATATTTGTAATGACTTCTGACACCGACTGCATGGAGTTAGGCCAGATTTCCAGGGTAAGGGTATAATCCTTCACAATACTGCCCTCACTTTACACATTAGCCACAAATTTGGGTGTCCCAAGACGACTCTCAGATCTGACCAGTTGACTACAAATTTGGGTGTTCACCCTACCCCCTTAGGTTAGATAATGAGTTGGATTACTTCAGAGAACTCCCAGAAAGCACTATACTTACTATTATAGTTTTATTATAGCACAAAGAAAACCAGAACCAGCCAAAGGGAGACACATAGGGCAAGTTCTGAGAGCGTTCCAAATGCAGAGTTTCTGTTGTTTTCTCCCATGGAATCAGTTTGCATTAATTCAATGTATGACCATATTAAGAGTATTCTTAACTAGGGAAGCTCACCTGGACTTTGTATTCAGAAATTTTATTGGGGTTTTATTGTGTGAGGTTTTGTTTTTTTTTAAGGATTTCATTTAGGGGCACCTGAATGACTCAGTTGGCTAAGCGTCTGCCTTCAGCTCAGGTCATGGTCCCAACCAGGATCCTGGGATTGAGTCCCACATCGGGCTTCCTGCTCAGCCAGGAGTCTGCTTCTCCTTCTCCCTCTGCCCCTTCCCCTCACTCATGCTCTGTCTCTCTCTTTCAAATAAATTTTTAAAAATAAAGATTTTATTTATTTGAGAGAGAAAGAGCATGCAGAATGAGGGAGAGAGCATGAGCAGGGGGAGGGGCAGAGGGAGAAGAAGTCTCCCTGTTGAGCAGGGAGCCCAGGATGCCAGGATCATGATCTGAGCCAAAGGAAGATGCTTAACCTACTGAGCCACCCAGGTACCCCCGTGTAGGTGTGATTGATTAGATTATTGGCCACATGGTTGAATTCGATTTCCAGCCCTTCTGTCTCATCTGACATTACTGAAAAGTTCTGACCCTCTAGTCGCATAGTTTGGTCTTTCTGGCATGCCCAGCCCCGATTCTGAGTCATCTCATTAGCACAAACTATCTAAAGGCCCAGTCTCAGTCACCTTGTTAATATAAACTATTAGGTGGGACCCCAGGGGCCCACCATGAACAAGATACTCTTACTAGGAAATTCTAAACATTTAGAGGCCACCTTTCAGGAAGTGGGGACAAAGTCCTGCCAACCTCTCTTGTATAAAATATCAGTGTCTGTTTCTTTGTGGTATCACAAATATCAGTGTATTTAGTTAGGCCTTTCCTTTTGAGCTGGTCAGATTCCCTAAAGAAGGACTTCTAGTCTCTTGTTGGAGAGTATAAACCTCCAAGTGTTCTAAGATCTGAATGCAAGGAAAAGGCTGGGGGAGGAGGGGTAGTTTCAGCCTCACTGAGTGAGTGAAATGTAAATGTAAATTTTCATTTACTCCCTGATTTTTCAGTGTGATACCCAAGCCTTCAACTGCTTTACTGGCTTCAGAAAATGCATCTCATCTTTTCTGCAGTTGATGAGGGGCTATTGCCCAGTGTGGGAGTGTTTTAGATAATTTAGGAATCAAAAGTCATTATACATAAATTTTTACCCAATTCTTCCATTTTATTCCTTCCTTTACCCCCATTTTCTTTTCTTTTCTTTTTTTTTTTAAGATTTTATTTATTTGATAGAGATCACAAGTAGGCAGACCAGCAGGCAGAGAGAGCGAGGAGGAAGCAGGCTCCCCACTGAGCAGAGAGCCCGAAGTGGGGCTTGATCCCAGGACCCTGGGATTATGACCTAAGCTGAAGGCAGAGGCTTTAACCCACTGAGCCACCCAGGCGCCCCTTTCTTTTCTTTTTTAAAGTAGGCTCCTTGGGCAGTGTGGAGCCCAATGAGCGGCTTGAACTCATGACCCTGAGATTGAGACCTGAGGTGAGATCAAGAGTCCGTTGCTTAACCAACTGTGCCACCCAGGTGCTCTAACCCCTATTTTCATTGGTACCCAGTGTAATAATCCCCGGGCCTTTTAAGAACCCCACAGTTTTGTGGAGATAATCAAATTGCTTCTTGGTTTTTCTTCTCTTTTAAGATCTAACATTTTCAGTTCTGGTAAGTCAGCTAACACTCATCCCTCTGCTTTCCAGCTTATGGAGTTGTGTTGCTATTGTCTAATCTGTTATCTTTGGCCTCGGGGTATTATGCTTAAAAATAAGAAAGAAAGAAAAAGAGAGCAAAAAGCACCCTTACTGTTCTGTAGAGTATCCATGTAGCCAAGCAGGAGGGTGAGAGGATCTGGCTCTGGGGGGCTGAAACAGACCAGGCTCTGCTACTCACCCTGACAAAATACAGAGGCAGAGACATGAGCGGTGGTGAAAAAAGAAGGGAATTTATTTCAGTGAGGCCACCACTGGGAGACAGTGGAGTAGTGTCCCTAAGGCTGTCTCCAACGTACCGAAAATGCTTCAAGGTTTATAAAAAGAAAATGTGGGACAAAGTTTGGTGGGAACGTGCAGGTAGCCAGTGAAGGTTCTGTTGGTCATGGTCTTGGGGTCAGTCATGCAGGGTCTTGCTGGCTCAGGGCAATCCTTATACTTGAGGGGGTAGTTTGGGTTCCCATCATGGGATGCTTGTACACAAGATCTTTTGCCTGAGTTAAGAGATAAGCTGGAAAGAACTTAATCAATTAGAAAGTACAGACTGAGGTCAAAATGGAGATGGTTGAAGTCCTCTTTCATCCAGAGTCAGCACAGGTTAAATGTCTTTTTCCAGCTTACCATCTTTATCTGGGAGTGTCCTGGACACTTTCTATTTTTCTCCTCCCCTTTATGACAGTTCTTATGAATTGATGGGGGTTAGCCTGCGTTTGCTCTTGAGGATCAAATTTAGATGACTTAGAGATGAAGGAGCTGGTATACACTGAGATGGAGGTACTTGTGGCAGATAGAAATGCAGAAATTACATTGTTTTGCATTCTGCTTTGTCTGAGGACACCAATAGAAACAATGAAGAAGCAAATCTTTTAGAACAAGAGAAATACTTGAAAATAAATTCTTTCTACTTGAGCAAAATAACTGTGATATTTTAAAGGTTAGCAGCCATCTGTCCTGTGCTACCCAGCTGTGCATAACAACTTGGTTTTGAAAGCAACCATCAGAGGTATTTACATATGGTATTTGATAAACTGTGTTTTAAAATTTAATATATGGTGGAAATATTTCTGTGTCAGTGAATATATACCTACATCATTTAATGGCCACATGGTATTTAACCAATTCCCTGAAATATTGCTTTACATATTTCTGATTATAAATATATGTTTATTATAAACATTCTAATATTGCAGAAATATACAACATAGATAAGCAAAAGTAGGGCAGAGAGAATGTCAGTTAATTTGGCCCATATTGAGGTAGCTGTGCGTTTCCTTTAAGGGCTAAATAGTAAATATTTTAAGATTTGTGGGTCATATGGCTTCCATTGCAATACATGAGCATGACTGTGTTCCAGCACAACTTTTATTTACCAAGATAGTCAGCCAGCCAGCTATAGTTTGCCTATACTTGATCTAGCACATTGTTTGATTTTCAACAAAAATGCAGTGTACTGTGGACACTAGTTTGCAGCTTATCTGTTTTCACTTAATTACTGTGAATATCTTTCCATGTTATTACATATAGGTCTATTATCCTTTATAATGACTTAATATTGTTTCGTTTTATAAATATTCCTTAAACTGTCCTCTGGCTGCTGCCCACTTATTTTGTAATGATGGATAATTTGTTGCTAACTATTTTTGTGCTTGATTCAGTGCTGCAGTTGTATGTATGTTTGTATGGTCTGAAACATATGTGTGATTATTTCATGTTTGTGTGAATGTTTCCGGAGAATAGATTTCCTAGAAGTGGAATTTTTTGGTCAAGGATATGCATATTAAATTTAATAGACATTTGTGAGATTGTCCTTCAGAATGGCCCCACCAGTATGCATTTCTACTACCACTCTCCCACCAGTGTGAAAGTGCCAGTTTCTCCACATTATACCAATTTTATTTAATTCTTAAATGACCTCTAATTGTTGGCTTTTGCATTTCTATATAGGAGAGGTTAAAAGATTTTGTTTGTTGGCTATTTGTGTTTTTTTGTTTGTGTGAATGAATTGTTTATATCCTTTGCCAGTTTTTCTGCTGGGAAATTTCTCAATTGACTGATTCTTTATAAAGACATT
Source organism: Lontra canadensis (assembly GCF_010015895.1). NCBI lineage: Eukaryota > Metazoa > Chordata > Mammalia > Carnivora > Mustelidae > Lontra > Lontra canadensis. The sequence continues at coordinate 44,240,441 of NW_022630996.1, read as the reverse complement.
AATGCTGTTATTATGTGTTGCAAAGTTTTTCCTTTTAGTTTTAGTTGCATTAATAACTTGGTATATTGTTTTAGTTGCATTAATAACTTGGTATATTGTTTTAAAAATTCACATAGAATTTGTCTATCATTTTTATGGTTTAGTTTTATGCTTAAAATTTTTCCTCCAAAGCTTACACTCTAATATGGTTGGGAATTTTTGTTTTTGTTCTTACATTTATGTCTGTAATGTAGTTGAGATATCTGGTGCAAGCAGTAAGAGATGCAGGTTCTTTTTTTCCAAATTAGGCAGCTGGTTAGTCTAGATTGATTATTTGAATTCTGGTCTTTTGTTCCATTAATTTGACATGGCAATGTAAGTTACAGTAAAATGGGAATTTTACAAGTTCTGGAGTACTTGAACTTTTAGCCATCTTGCTTCTCATTGCTATATAAAAAAAAGCTAGTCAGTCAGAAATGTTTATTGAAAGGTCTTATTTTCCTAGTTGGGAAAATAAGCTTAAGCTAATTTTTTAAAAGATTTTATTTATTTGAGAGAGAGTGTGTGATGAGCATGAGTTGGGGGAGGGACAGAGGGAGAAGGATAGGAGATGCAGACTCCCCACCTAGCAGGGAGTCTGACTTGGGGCCTGATCCCAGGATCCCAGGATCATGACCTGAGCTGAAGGCAGATGCTTAACCGACTGAGCCACTCATGCGCCCCAAACAAATTTTTATTTAAGTGCTAGCCTACAATGGATTGTTACTATTGCAAAGGTCATAGGCAGATCAATTCAGCTTTATAGATCACTGTAAATTTTGAGCAGTAACTGTGCTTTCTCTGTAACATAAACTCATTTCTAACTGCTTTGTGTCTTTTTCTCAATATTTTTAGTCTTCTCTGATGTCATTTTGTTTTTTCCCATATAACATCTCTTGGATTCTGGGTTTTGTCTTGAATAGTGAACTGGGGATCCTTGCTCTGAGCTTTACAGTGACTGTTAATAGGACACTTTGCAGTTGATGCGTGGTTTCCTATGCTGTTCCTGAATCTGTACCAATACTAGTGTTTTATCAGTACAGGATTTCTCCCTCTAAAGAATGACCCTGCTTTGTTTTAAGAGTTTTAGTTTTATTGTCTACCAGTGTAGCTAAACATTTAAAAAAAAAGGACTTGAAAAATATTTTGGGAGAATTAGAGAACAATTTAATGTGATATTTAAATGCTTTTCTGCAAATAAGTTAACAAATAGTTGTTCTTCTATATGAGTCTATAAAAAATTCCCTTTAGAAATGGAGGTTAAAATTAATTAATTTTTCAAATATGTAAGTTATTATGTAAGTAATGAATGGTAACAGTGCTATAAACATTTTCAGAAAACAAGCTGCTACAGAATCTTTTTTTAAAGATTTTATTTTTGAGAGAGAGAGAGAGAAAGCATACAAATGGGGGAAGGGGTAGAGGGAGGGGCAGAAACAGACTCTCTGCTGAGTGTGGAGCCTGATGCGGGGCTGGATCGCAGGACCCAGAGATCATGACCTGAGCTGAAGATAAATGCTTAAACGACTGAGCCACCTAGGTGCCCCTAGAGAATATCTTTTAAGGTTGAAGAAAATCAATTTAAAAATTTTCCCTAAACTGGGGACTTTGGGAAGATGGGGATCCCTCCTTTCCCTATTCTTGTGCTATCCATTTTCCTTATACCCATTTAAGTACAACTAAAAACTCTGGATATTTTATATAAAACAAACAGGGATCTAGAAGAGAAAAAGTCAGAGTGGCTAGGGACCTCAGGACACAGTAGTTTGATCCCAGTGTTTTTGTTTCTGGGTTTTTTTTTTTTTTTTTTAAGATTTTACTTTTTTATTAGAGAGACAGAGCAAGAGAGATCACAAGAGTGAGGGTGGAGGGAAGCAGGCTCCCGCCATGAGCAGAGAGCCCAATTGGCGCTTGATCCCAGGATGCCAGGATTATGACCTGAGCCAAAGGCAGATGCTTAACCAACTGGGCCACTGAGGCACCCCCATTTTGTTTTGTTTTAACCTCATGTATTCCAGACTTAGAGCTGAAAAAGCCAGTAACCTCCCCAACAGAAACCTGTTCTTGTAGCTAAGAAAGGGACAACCTGGCAAGACAGAAGACTTTTAGACAATAACAATTCTCCAGCCAGACATCACAGAAAAATACTGTGTCTGTACCACCACCTGCATGAGCAAAGGCCAGATGGGGAGCCTATGTTTCCACCCTGGTGATGCTATAATGAGGAATCCAACATCCCCTCCCTCATGGTACCAGTGGAGACCACGTGGGGAGCCATGACTTCCATGCTCACCTGGCAGTAATGAGGTCCCCATCCCACACCCTCTGGGGTGATGTCAGAGAGTCTTAATGGAGAGTCAGGACTTTCACTATTGCCCAGGAGTCTGGAGGCCATCCCCACCATAGTATCGGTGAAGAGTTCTTGGGGACCTGGAACTCCTACTTTCATTCAGCAGTGAGAAGGAGCTCACCACTCTCAGGTGACAGTGGAGGCTAAATGGGGAACTTAGACTTCTCCTTCCACTTGGCAATAGTAAGGGAGCACCTCTCTGCCCTTCCACAGTGATATCAGAGAAAACCATGTAACACAGGAGGTTTAAATAAGATAGAGGATCTCGTACACTAATATGTAAGTGTCTAGTTTTCAAATATAAATCACTTGTCATACCAAGAATTGGGAAAATCTAAAATTAAAAAATTAAAAAAAAAAGAATTGGGAAAATCTTTAAATGAGAGAAGATAATCATTGGCAGGTGTTAGAATTATCTGAAAAAGATACTGAAAAAGCAGTCATTAAAAATGCTTCAGTGAGGGCATCTGGGTGGCTCATTTGGTTAAGCAGCTGCCTTCAGCTCAGGTCATGATCCTGGTGTCCCAGGATCGAGTCCCACATTGGGCTTCCTGCTCAGTGGGGATTCTGCTTCTCCCTCTGACCTCTCCCCTTTTGTGCTCTCTCATTCTCCCTCTCCCTCTAATAAATCTTAAGAAAAAAATGCTTCAGTGAGAAATTAATGAACACAGAACAAATGAAAAGATAGCCTCAACAATGGAATAGAAAGTCTCAGCTGATAAATAGAACATATAAAGAAAAACTAAATGGAAGTTTTTGAATTGAAAAGTACAGTAATTGAAATAAAAAGCCCAGCAGATTGACTTAACAGAATGGAAATGAAAGAATCAGTGAACTGGAATATAGAACAATATAATTACCCAATCTGAACAAGAGAAAAAATAGACTTGGAAAAAAACCCCCAGAGATTTAGAAACCCGTGGGACTATAACAAAAGATGTAACATTTGTGTCATTGAGTTTTGGAAGCAGTGGAGAATAAGGGCAGAGCTGGAAAAGTACTAAAAAAATAATGGTTGCAAGCTTCCTAAATTTGGTGAGACATAGGTGATTGAACCCTAAGTAGGGTAAGCCCCCTATAATCTATGTCAAGATATATCATAATTAAACTTCTGAAAACTTAAAGAGCAACTAGAAAAAAAGTCTTAAATGCAACTAGAGGAAAAAAAAATAACACCTTATTTATAGTGGAAAAATAATTCAAATAACAGTGCATTTCTCATCAGAAACCACTGAGGCCTGAAGGAAGTGACAAAATATTCTTCAGGTGCTGAAAGGAAAGACCTATCAGTACAGAATTCTAGGGGCACCTGGTTGGCTCAGTCAGAAGAGCATGTGACTCTTGATCTTGTGGTGTTGAGTTTGAGCCCAAACTCATGTTGGTGTTGGGTGTAGAGATTACTTAAATAAATATTTTTTTAAAATACAGATTTCAGTAGCCAGTGAAAATATCTATCAGGAATGAAGGGGATACCAAGGACCTTCTCAGATGAAGGAAAAAAGTAGCAGCCCTACTCTAAGAGATAGCAAAAGTAAGTACTATAAACAGAAAAAAATAAAAGGTGGAACCTTGGAACTATCAGGAAGGAAGACAGAACCCAGCAAATAAAAATAAGGGTAATTCAAAAGGTTTCTTCTTCTTGAGTTTTCTAAACTATGATGGTTTAAGCAAAAAATTATAACATGGAGATTCTAAATGTATATGAAGGAAATATTTAAGGCATTATAAATGGAGTAGGGTAAAAGGATGATATATTAGGATTTTCTAGAGCAGAGAGAGATTGATAGACTTTAAGAAATTGGCTTATACAGTTGTGAGGGCCAGCAAGTAAAAATCTGCACGATAGGCTGATAGACTGAAAATTGTGGCAAGAGTTGATGTTACAGTCCTGAGTTTGAAGGCAGTCAGTCTTGAAGTAAAATTCCTTCTATTCCAGGAACCTCAGTCTTTTTTTCTTTAGGTCGTCAGCTGATTAATTGAGGTCCACTCACCTTATATTGAGTAATCTGCTTTACTTGACATCTACTGGTTTAAATGCTATTCACATGTTAAAATGCCTCACAACAACATGTAGATTGGTGTATTTTCTAGGCACTGTAGCCTAGCCAAGTTGACATAAAATGAACCATCAACAGTAAAGAGAGGTGAAATTTATTTATTTCACTCAAGTAAAATGACTGTGATAAATTAGGTATATGATGTAATATCTAGAGCAACCACTAAAACTTTACAAAAAGATATATTCAGAAACACTACTGATAAACTAAAAAAAGAATTCTAAAAAAATATTCTAAATAACCTACAAGAAAACAGGAAAAAGAAAATAGGGATGTTAAAAACAGAAAAAAAGCCCACCCAAAATTAAATGTCAGACTTAAGTCCTAATATGTAACAATTACATTAAATATAAATGTTCCTTTTTTTTTTTTTTTTTAAAGATTTTAATTTATTTATTTGAGAGTGAGTGAGACCAAGAGAGATCATAGAGGGAGAGGGAAAAGTAGACTCTCCACTGAGCAGGGAGCCCAATGTGGGGCTAGATCCCAGGACCTGAGCTGAAGGTCACCTGAGCCACCTCGGTGCCCCTAAATATAAATGTTCTAAATATACCAGCTAAAAGACATTGGCAGACTGGATTAGGAAGTGTGACCCAAGTATGTGCTCTCTGCAAGAAACTCATTTCAAATTTATTAATATCGGCTGACTGAAAGTAAGAGGATGAAAAAAGATATATCACACAAACATTAATCAAAGGAAAGCAGGAGGGGTTCCATTAATATCAGATATAGCAGACTTCAGAGCAAAGAAAGCTAGCAAAGTCAGAGAAGGACTTTGTATAATCATAAAAGGGTCAAACCACCCAGAAGAAATAATTCTAAATTTGTGTCTACAAGATGGTAGAATTAAAAGGAGAAATAGGTAAATCCATAATTATAATTGAGACCTTAAACATGCCCCTATCGGGAACTGATAGAACTACTTAGAAAATCTGCAAAGATATAGAAGATCTAAAGAATATGATCTAACCAATGGAATCTTATTTATGCATGTAGACGCTCCATCAACAGCAGCACAATATACCCTTTTTTGGAATCCTTCAAATAGTTACCAAAATAGATCATTTGGGCCATGAAACAAACCTCAATCCATTTAAGGTAATTAAAATCATACAGAGTGTGTTCTCTGACCACAATAAGCTCAGACTAGAAATCAATAATGGAAAATGTTTAGTTGGAAATGAAACAATACATTTCTAAATAATCTACGGATCAAAGAAGAAATCTGAAGGGAAATTTAAAATACAATATAAAAATTATGGGAGCGGGGCACTTGGGTGGTTCAGTGGGTTAAAGCCTCTGCTTTCGCTCAGGTCATGATCCCAGGGTCCTGGGATTGAGCCCCGAATCGGGCTCTCTGCTCAGCAGGAAGCCTGCTTCCCCCTCTCTCTCTGCCTGCTTCTCTGCCTACTTGCGATCTCTCTCTCTCTCTGTCAAATAAATAAATAAAATCTTAAAAAAAAAAAAAAGGAAATGAAAACTATAGACCAATATCTCTCAAGAATAAAGATATGAAAGTTCTTAAGAAAATATTAGCAAACAGAACTCTGCCACATATAAGAGGAATTTTTTAAGATTTTATTTATTTATTCGAGACAGGGAGAGGGACAAGCAGACTCTGTGTAGAGCACAGACCCGTATGCAGGGCTTGATCGCAGGACCCTGAGATCATGAACTGAGCTGAAATTAAGAGTCGGTTGGTTAACTAAGCCACCCAGGGACCCAGAAGTTAACATCAAGACTAAGTGGTTTATATTCCAGGGATGCAAGGCTGGTTCAGTTTTTAAAATCAATCAATGTAGTTTATCATATTAATAAGCTAATGAGAAAGAAGTAGGTATTACTATGAAAGGGTAATAGGGATTTTTGTGGGATGGAAATATTCTGCATTTTGACCATTTTGGTTTTTGTGTCAGTATTCTGGTTGTAATGTTGTATATAGTTTTATAAGATGTTACTTTTAGGGGAAACTTGGTAAAGGTACAGGAATTTCTGTATTTATTAGTTCCTACAACTATATGTAAATGTATAATTATCTCAAAGTAAAAGAGTTATTTACCATTAAAAGGCAAGCCAAACCTATGAAATGAGTAGTTTTTATATTCTAAATATGTTAAAGCAAAGTTAATTTCAGAATACCTGTTAGAAGTGATTTTGATGTGGCTGTTTAAAATGTAGCTTATTAATTTTTTTTGAAGATTTTATTTATTTGAGAGCGAGAGAAAGTGAGAGCGAGCATGAGAGGGGGCTAGGGTCAGAGGGAGAAACGGACTCCCCACTGAGCAGGGAGCACGTTGGAGGACTCAATCCCAGGTTCCCCCGGGATCATGACCTGAGCTGAAGGCAGTCACTTAACCAACTGAGCCACCTAGGCATCCTAAAATGTAGCTTATTTATGGTATATATCATTTAATTAAGTTCATTTTTCAGCTTTTCTTTTCTCATTTAAGAAAAATTAGGCTTATTTTATGTCTCTAGGCATTTAATTTTTATTTAGGATTTGACAGGAACATAGCTGAATCTATTCATGAGGTCTAAACAGTGTGTCTTGCATTTTGAAGTAAATAAGTAATAAAATTTTCATTGAATGACACGATTTATTCAGTACTCAGTGGAAGAAGGTGGCTGTATTAGAAATGTAAAAGATTAAACAATTAATTTACATTTAATTATAGAGTTTATGAAGTTTTTGAAACCACTTTTACTTAACAGTGCTGTCTTTGTTCAATTTAAATTAGTTCATATTTCTTAGAAAGTATTCTTTTTCTTATTGTTAGTAGCTTCATCAAAGTAATTCACTTTGATAATTCAGAAGGGACTTCTAAGCTTTCTTCCTTGTACCATAAAGCTGATGTTGTCAATGGTAAAAGATCAGTTTAAATTTGAAAAATATTAATAAGGCAAAGTTCTTGCTTTATATATTAAATACTTTCATTTTCATTAGTCATTTTGCATTTTACTACATTTTGTTCCTTTTTTTGTGTACACAGTTGGTTATTTTATATCTGCCTCTCTTCTATATAACAGATTTGAGGCAGCTCATAAGCATACTAACAGTAAAACCTATTGAGATACAAGTAAGAGATAAAGCAGAGATACCTAAGTATGGGGTTTGTGAAGGCACGTATATTTGCAGTTTGTGTGCTGCTGGTCTAGTGCCTGATTTCCTTCAGATTTGTTACTTACCCTTTCTCTTCTGTTTTGTATCTCAAGGAAGATTGATTTGAGAAGGTAGTGTTTCCCAAGTTCCCAAGTGAGCTTCTGTCTGGGTTTGGCCAGTGGGGGGCATTGGCAGGAGTTTGGAAAGCAGGAGGAAGGGAAAGGCTTCGGGTATTTTTCTCCCTCTGTCTCTGCTTCCCTTTCTGCCTCCCTCTCTTTCGTAGCTCTGCTTCTCCTAGACTGCCTGCCTTGGCTTTATTTTCCACTGGGTGGCCTTGGACTTGGGCTCTGGTTTCTCCCTATGTTCCCTAGGCCTTGGCATGATAGTGGCTTCCTGCTGTGCCTCACAGTCCCTGATTATGTTTAGTGTGGTTAAAATCTTTTTATATGCAATATTTTTAGTATATTTAATAGCATTATATCCTCCTTTTGGTTTTTGTGTACAGTGACATAATTGGGCTAGGTATAAATTTTGATGGTATCTCTGTCTTTGTCATAGCTTATTTTTTCTATCTTTCCTTTTTCTCCCCCCTTAATCTATTTGATTTCTTCTTCCAGAATAGGGAAGCTTAAAGCAGAAGTAGAACCTTAAAGGGCTTTTTTTTTTTTCCAGGGCATCTGGGTGGCTCAGTTGGTTAAGCATCTGACTTCCAGGTCATTATCTTGGGGTCCTGGGATCGAGTCCCATATTGGGGGTGGTCCATGCTCAATGGGGAGTCTGCATCTCCATTGCCCTGTGCCCCTCCCTGCCTGTGCTCTGTCTAATAAATAAATAAATACTTTTTTTTTAAGGGCTTTATTTCCTAAATCTGATCCTTTACATCAATTTCAACAGTGATATCACCTAACAAACACATGAATCAGACATTCAGGAAATGTTTATTTCAAGCATTTGTTGAGTGTCCACTGGGTGATATGTATCAAAATGGTGAGCTGAGAGTAAAAGGATGGATGTGATACCTCTTTCAGGTAGCTTTTAGGGGTTCTCAAAAGGGGCAGGAAAGGAGTTAGAATTGCCAACACCTTCAATGATAGGGCTTTATGGAAAAGTACTGTGGACTCCCATATAATATAAACATGTAATTCCCATAAATATGTAATCCCATCAGATGGCAACATAAAATTATATTGTGAATTTAGAGAAAGGGAATTTTGGTACATTAAAATAATTGCAAGTTCAGGAAACAGTAGTTTTATTTTTGTTTGTCAACTGATTTTATATCATGGAGCAAAATGGTTAAAATCTGAGCTTTTTGTAATGTTTTATTAAAACAGTTGATTTTAGGGATGCCTGGCTCAGCTGGTTAAGCCTCTAACTCTTGATTTCAGCTGAGGTTATGATCTCAGGGTTATGAGATTGAGCCCTGGATAGGGCTCTGAGCTGGGCATGGAGGCTGCTTGGGAGTCTCCCTTTCCCTTTGACCTTCCCTCTCATGCATGTGTGCCTGTGTTCTTCTCAAAAAACCAAACCAAACCAAACCAAAACAAAAAACAAAAACCAAACCAAAAACCCAACCGCAGTTGATTTTAGAGTATCTGGAAGGGTATATTTAACAATTTAGGACATTTTTAAAGTAAAATTACCATATAGATGTTTCACATTAGTTCTGCCTTTTCCTTTAATTTTTATTAAACTGTAATTCTAATCAATGATTAGGCTGTACCTTTGTAATTCAGATCATACCTCAGCTTGGTGTCAAACATCCTAGGGCTTTAGCTTCATTTCATATTAACATGCTGTTAGACAACTCCCACCCCCACACCAGTCTGTTCTACCTAGACCTTTCTGGCTTATGTTGCTACCTCTTCAAATATACAGGAAGTAACTTGCAGGGAAAACAGATCCTTTAGTATTGTTGCTGAAGGATTTTTAAAAAATATTTAATTCTTTCCTATTTACCTAATACTATTGTAGCTCTTGATTGGAAGGTCTTAAAAAAGAAATGTCTCCTTTTCCCGGTCTTTTATTTTGAAAATTTTCAATCTACAGAAAATTAGGGCAAATTGTATAATAAACATCCTATATCTTTCATCTGTACACACCATTTGCTAAAAACTAATCTGCATTTGTTTTTATCTTTCCTCCTCTCTACAAATGTATATGCTCTTTGGGGTAGAGTTTGACATTTCATCCCTAAGTACTTCTTGTCACAGGATTTTTCTTATACTTTTTTTTTTTTCTTACCCATTTCCACCAAATTAGAATATGTAAGTTCTTTTGATGAATGATGCCAGAAGATGCTTCTGGCATACATACTTCTTGGAAAGTCTCATTCTTTCATGCCTAGACTTCCTCCAAATAAAGTTTTCCCCTCACTTTACCTTGCATTGATTTTTTTGTTTTATTTCTCATAAGTATTTTCTAATTTTTTTAATAAGCATTTTCTAATACCCTCTACCACCACCCACCACTACTACACTCACTACTCCTGATATTTTTTCACTTTTTTAAACATTGTGATATATATATATATAACACAAAATTTGCCATTTTAACCATTTTTAAAGTATATAGTTCAGTGGCGTAAATTATAGTCCTAGTGTTGTACAACCATTACAAATAACTTTCTAAAACTTGCATCACTCTAAACAAGAAACTAACCATTAAGCAAGAATTTGCCGTTTCCCCATTTCCCTGGCCTTTGGTAACCTGTAATCTACTTTCTGTCTTTATGAATTTGTCTATTCTAGATAGTTCACATAAGTGGAACCATATATTTATCCCTTTTTCATCTGGCTTATTTCACTTTGTATAATGTCTTTAAATCCATCCATGTTGTAGCATGTCTCAGAACACCATCCCTTTTGGAGCACCTGGGTGGCTCAGTCAGTTAAGTGTCTGACTCCATTCTAGCTTAGGTCATGATCTTAGGGTTGTGAAATGGAGCCCTGCATGGGGCTCTAAGCTGGGCACGGAACCTACTTAAGATTCTCTCCCTCTTCCTCTGCCCCTCTCCCATCTAAAAAGAAAGAACATCTTCCCTTTTTATGGCTAAATAATATTCCATTACATGTATATACCACATTTTGTCAATCTCTTCATCTATTGGTGAACACTTGGGTTGTTTCCACCTTTGGGCTATTGTGAATATTGATGTACAAGTATCTCTGAGTCTCTTTTCAATTTGGGGGAAGGTATACAAACCTAGGAGTACAATTCCAGGGTCATGTGGTAATTTTATGTTTAGCTTTTTGAGGAACTGCCAAACTGTTCTCTGCGGTGGCTGTACCATTGTATATTCACATCAGCAGGGTATGAGAGTTCCAGTTTCTCCATATCTTACCAGTGCTTATGTTCTTCTAAAAATTTTTTTTGTTGAAGTATAATTAACATACAGCATTATTTTATTAGTTTCCAGGTGTACAATATAATGATTCAACAATTCTGTATGTTACTTAGTGCTCATCAAGATAAGTGTACTCTTAATTCTCTTTTATCTATTTTACCCATCTCCCCTACACACCACCCCTCTGGCAACCACCAGTGCTCCATATTTGCAATCTATTTTTTTGTCTGTCTCTTTTTCTTTGTTCATTTGTTTTGTCTCTTAAATTCCACATGTGAATGAAATCGTACAATATTTTTCTGGTATTTGTCTTTTTCTGTCTGACTTACTTCACTTAGCATTATATTCTGTATCTCCATCCATGTTATTGCAGATCATGAGATTTTATTCTTCTTATGGCTGAGTAATATTCCATTGTATATATAATACATTTTCCTTATCCATTCATCTATGGATGGACATTTAGGTTGCTTCCATATCTGGGCTATTGTAAATAATGCTGCAGTAAACATAAGGGTGCTTATATCTTTTCAAAGTAATGTTTTTTTCTCTTTGATACATACCCAGTAGTAGAATTACTGAATGATATGGTAATTCTATTTTCAATGTTTTGAAGAAACTCCATGCTATTTTCCACAGTGGCTGCACCAATTTGCATTTCCACTAATAGTGTATGAAGGTTTCTTTTTCTCCACATCCTTGCTAACACTTTTTTAAAGAATTTTTTATTTTTTCAGCGTAACAGTATTCATTATTTTTTGCACCACACCCAGTGCTCCATGCAGTCCGTGCCCTCTACAATACCCACCACCTGGATCCCCCAACCTCCCACCCTCTGCCCCTTCAAAACCCTCAGATTGTTTTTCAGAGTCCATAGTTTCTCATGGTTCACCTCCCCTTCCAATTTCCCTTAACTCCCTTCTCCTCTACTTTTTTTTTTTTTTTTTTTAAGGATTTTAGTTATTTGAGAGAGAATGAGCAAGAAAAAGCATGGGGGAAGATCGGGGGAGAAGCAGACTCCCTGCTGAGCAGGGAACCCGACATGGGACCTGATTCCAGGACTCTGGGATCATGACCTGAGCCAAAAGCAGTTACTTAACCAACTGAGCCACCCAGGCACCCAATATCTCATTGTGGGTTTTTTTTTAATTTAAATTTTAATTTTTTAAAGATTTTATTTATTTGAGGGAAAGAGGGAGCATGAGCGGTGGGGAGAGGGAGAAGCAGGCTCCCTGCTGAGTGGGGATCCTGATGCAGGACTCCTTTCCAGGACCCCAGGATCATGACCTGAGCTGAAGGCAGATGTTTAACTGACTGAGCCACCCCTCTCATTGTGGTTTTGATTTACATTCGTTTCCCTGATGATAAGTGATGTTGAGCATTTTTTCATGTATCTGTTGGCTATCTGTATGTCTTCTTTGGAAAAATGTCTATAATGGTCCTCTGCCCATTTTAATCATTTTGTTTTTTTTGGTGTTAAGTTGTATAAATTCTTTATATATTTTGGATATTCACCCCTTATTGGATATATAATTTGCACATATCTTCTCCCATTCAGTAGGTTGCCTTTTTTGTTTTGTTGATGAATTCCTTCCCTGTGCAAAAGCTTTTTATTTTGGTGTAGTCCCAATACGTTAATTTTGCTTTTGTTTCCCTTGCTAGAGAAGACCTATCTAGAAAAATGTTTCTATGGCCAATGCCAAGAAAGTACTGTTTGTTTTCTTGTAAGAATTTAGGTCTCACATTTAGGTTTTTAATCCATGTTGAGTTTATTTTTATGTATGATGTTAGAAATGGTCCAATTTCATTCTTGTGCATGAAGCTGTCCAGTTTTCCCAGCACCATTTGTTGAAGACACTGACTTTTTCCTATTGTGTGTTCTTGTCTCCTTTGTCATGGATTAATTGATCATATAAGCACGGATTTATTTTTGGAGTCTCTCTCTGTTCCATTGAGCTGTGTTTCTATTTTTGCTCCAGTACCGTGCTGTTTTTCCCTTTCTTTGATTATAGCCATCCTAGTAGGTTGAAGTGGTATCTCATTGTGATATTGGGCATCCTTTCTTGTGCTTATTATCCATTTGCATATCTTATTTGAGGAAATGTCTATTCAAGTCCTTTGCTCATTTAAAAAATTTGGTTGTTCATCCTTTTGTTGTTTAAGGGTTCGTTAGATATTTTTGAGATTAAGCCCTTATCAGATACACGATTTGCAAATATGCAAATACTGCAAAAATGTCTTCCATTTTGCTTGTTATTTTCACTGTCTGGTTAATGTTCTTTGATGCCCAAAAGTTTTAAATTTTGATGAAGTCCAGTTTGTTTTTTTTTATTTTGCTTGTGCTTTTTCTGATTGCTCTGTAATAGAACTATCAGCAAACTTATCAATTGTTGTTAGATGTTTGTTAGGGCTTGACTTGCTTTTATGGTTGAGGATCAGCAAAAAATAACAGTATTAGTTGCCACTTACTGAGTACCTCATATGTACTAGGTGCCTTTGGGAAGCTTGAAAAAATAATTCTAAAGAAGAGTCATAATTTCATTCTTTCCAGGTAAATCCTATCAAAACTCCTTAACCTCTCAAGGAGATACAAACTTCGCTGTCATCCTGGAAGAAATTTACGTCAGTACCACTGCTAGTAACTGTGGCATCTGCCCTGAATCCTGGGCTCCCCCACTCATACACCCACTTCAGCTTCTGGAGGATCCAGGTTTCTTGTTTCTGCATTTCACTGAATCTCTTGCTGAGCTCATCTGGTTTTTACCTTCCCTGTCTGGTCTACAGTCATCTTTACAAACTGCTTAAGAAACTCACAGTACATGGGGTTGCTTCCAGAGGGAATACAGTTTTGAATCAGACTTTAAATGCATTTGATTGCATTAGAAAAGTGAGTTTCGGGACGCCTGGGTGGCTCAGTTGGTTGAGCGGCTGCCTTTGGCTCAGGTCATGATCCCAGTGTCCTGGGATCGAGTCCCACATCTGGCTCCTTGCTCGGCAGGGAGCCTGCTTCTCCCTCTGCCTCTGCCTGTCTCTCTATCTGCCTGTGCTCGCTCGCTCACTCTCCCTCTGTCTCTGACAAATAAATAAATAAAATCTTTAAAAAAAAAAAAAAAGAAAAGTGAGTTTCACCTTAATAATTCTTTATAACTCCTCTTTTAGGAAGCTCTGTTATGTGATGCCATTGATTAAAATTGGGGCGCCTGGGTGGCTCAGTGGGTTAAAGCCTCTGCCTTTGGCTCAGGTCATGATCCCAGGGTCCTGTGATCAAGCCCCACATTGGGCTCCCTGCTCGGTGGGGGGCCTGCTTCCTCCTCTCTCTCTATCTGCCTCTCTGCCTACTTGTGATCTCTGTCAGATAAATAAATAAAATCTTTAATTAAAAAAAAAGTTAGGTTTTTCCTATGTGTAGTATGAGTGCTTTGTCTCTAGTATATTTTCTGTCTGATGACTCAGTAATATTTCACTTTCCGTCCCCTGTTTGGACTAGAAAAATACAAATATGAAGTGCTCTATCAGTGTTTAAATAGTTTATTCTGATTTCTTCCCCTAGCGGATCTGAAAAGAACAATCGCTGTCCTTTTAGATGACATTTTACAACGCTTGGGAAAGCTGGAGAACAAGGTTGACTATATAGTTGTGAACGGCTCGGCAACCAACACTACCAATGGCACTAGTGGAAACCTGGTGCCAGTCACCACAAATAAAAGGATAAACGCGTCTGGCAGCATTAGATAGCAGTCGAAGGTCACGTGCGCTGCTACATTCACCATGGAGTAAATCCTATGGCAGAAAGCTTTTCAGTTGCTGGCTAGGATAGAATAATACTGTACAATAAAAGCCCCACGCGTTTCTGAGGAATGTGCTGGATCCACAGAACTCTAATTCTGTACATAAATTTTAAAAGTTATTAGTTTGCTTTCAGGCAAGTTTCCTCGATGCTGTACTATATCCGTAAAGGGAATTTGGTAACATGGTTGATGTAGTAAGCAGGTAGGTGATCTTTGTATAAATCTTTTGTGTTTGAGATCAAGGGGAACCAAAAACACTGAAAGGCATGGGTTCATTTCTAAAAAATATTTATTTAAATATATCACATGTTTTTTAGGCAAGTGGAGAATGTTGTTATTGAATCATTTTGTCATTTGTTCTCAGTAGGTTTAACTGTTAGGCTAATACTATTAGAAAATGTGCTTACTTCAGTACTATATTTTGTTACTCAGATTATGAGCAGAGAAAGGAAGTATAATGTTGAAAATAAGGTTTTGAAGTTATGACCCGAAGAATGTCTTCATTTGCACTATCCTTCAGAATAACTGGAGGTTAATTATTGTATATTTTGAAAAATTACATTTGTGAGGGTATAATCTTGAAGTGGTTAATAGCCACTATCTGTAACCTTGTCTAAACATTGAGATAATTAAATAACAAAAAAATACTAATCTCTAATCTCATACATTACATTTTCTTACATATATCCTGAAAAATAGAAGATATTTTTATGATGAGATTAAAAATAAGTAAAGTATTCATGATCTTTCACATACATGAATATTAATTAAAAAGTTTAATCCTTTGAGTGTCTGTGTTATGTGGAAAGTACATTATTTCCTCGTTTGGGTAAATTTTGCTTTTGTTATGTTGGCAGTGGAAGGGGAGACTGGGATATTTGTGAGACTGGGATGCTTAAGGTCTTTAGCTGGGTGTATATAATAAAGGTATTTGTACTGCATTAAATTGCTTGGAAAATGTTGACATTATATAAGAGTATCTGGCTTTATGAAATCGTGGATTGTGTAACAGATACATTAGGTATTCATTTTATATAATGACCACTTAAAAACAGTTAAGAGCATTTAAAATATAATTTAAGTTATGAAGATTGACTTTTCAGGAAAACAGCTATTGTATATAGCACAAGAGATCCCAATCTTGGGTAATTCTAGGATAGAGCAAAGTATACCTTTATTTAAATTTCCTTTGTAGCAAATTTAATTGCCTATGGTGCCCTATATTTCATAGTATTTATTCTCTATAATAACTGCTTAAGTGCAGCTAGCTTCTAGATTTAGGCTATATTGAATTTAGTTTTGGATATTGTATTGTTCGTTATAATATGCTACCACACATAGTAGCAATAATTATAATGCTTTATTAAAATAAGTATGAGAAAATATTGTTTCATGAAAGGTAGCTTTCTAAATTCTTTTCTGTATACTCTATGTGAAGAAATTAATTCCATACCATTGCTGGGTGAAGTTTGGAGTAATTGTTCAGTCTTACCAGATGTGGACATTTTTGTTTTTTGTTTTTGTTTTCAGGGATGAAATAAAATATATTATTTGTACTTAACAAAGTGTTATAAGATTTTTTTCTTTAATGGTGGTTGTAGATTTAATATGTGGTAAATGATTGAAAGGAATCTTAGATAAACTGGGGGTTTTCTATCAACTGCAGATACCTTTTTTGAAAGAACACAATGAAGGGATCCCTGGTGGCTCAGTCGGTTAGGTGGCCGATTCTTGGTCTTGGCTTGGGTCATGATCTCAGGGTCCTGGGATCCTCAGGATGGTGAGATTGGGCCCTACATCTGGTTCCACACTCAGTGTGGAGTCTGCTTGAGATTCTCTTTCCTGCCCACTCGTGCTCTCTTTCTCTCTAAAATAAATCTGTAAAAAGTAAAAACTCAACAGTAAACTTCAACTTGAGGGTACAAATCTAGGAACCACCTCTGATCATAATCCCCAGACTTGGTTCCATCAGTTCCTGAGCTCAGACTCTCCTATCATGAACAAGGCAATTTTCCATTTTTTAAAAAGATTTATTTATTTATTTGAGGAGGGAGAGGGAGAGAGCGAACCCTCAAGCAGACTCCCCACTGAGCATGGAGGCTGCCTGGGGCTTGATCTCAGGACAATAGTCGGACACTTAACCTACTGAGCCACCAGGTGCCCCTACTGTTGAGTTTTTAAAAGTCATACCATAGTATTTATATTTTCAATTAATCTTAATTAATCAGAACATCAGCATAGATAGGCCATCACTAAACATACTAAAAACTTTCAGATTTATTTCAGAGTTCCTTTGGCTTATTTCAGAATATCTTTAAGGAGTATACTGGCAAAAAAAAAAAAAAAGTCATTTTAACATTATTTCACATAGTTAATGATAACTTGGGTCTCATTTGTCTTCAAGAAATACTTACGACCTTGACTGTGGAGTTAAGTAGACTATAGAGGCTCAGGTCTAACTTTTTTTTTTTTTTTAAGATTTATTTATTTTAGAGAGAGTGTGCACTTGCGCGCTTGTGCATGTGGGGAGGATGAGGGGCTGACAGAGGGAGAGAGCGTCCCAAGCAGGCTCCACCCTGAGTACAAGCCCCATGTGGGTATCAATCTCACCACCCTGAGATAATGATCTGAGCCTAAACCAATGGACTGTGCCACCTAGGTGCCCCTCAGGTCTGCCTTCCAAGTGACACCATGTTCTTCCTTCTTTTGAATTTATAGAATATGCCTCATCTTATTTCTGTCTCAGAAGGCTAACAATGTTAATAGCTTACATAGGAAACTGACTTGTATGTTTGGTTTAATTGCAAACAGTGTTCCATTTTTAACCAAACACTTTAACCTGAATAGCTATCGATGTAGTTATAATGGTTTCCTTTTCCTTTTTTTTTTTTTTTTAAGAGAAGTGTTTCCTTGAAAAGGGGTCATGATGTGGGGCTTCCTGGGTGGCTCAGTGGGTTAAGCCTCTGCCTTCAGCTTAGGTCATGATCTCAGGGTGCTGGGATCGAGTCCCACATTGGGCTCTCTGCTAGGTGGGGAGCCTGCTTCCTCCTCCCTCTCTCTCTCTCTCTCTCTCTGCTTGTCTCTCTGCCTACTTGTGATCTCTCTCTGTCAAATAAATAAAATCTTAAAAAAAAAAAAAAGAAAAGGGGACATGATGTAATGAAAGAGACATGAATAAATGAATGAATTAATTAATTGAAACCATTTTTTAAATAATTGAAAACCCTGAATGATTCTTAACTTTTGGTTGGGGGAAATGGTAGAGTTTATCTTTTGAGAGAGCTAAAGAACTAGAGAGTAAAGAAATGAATATGAAAATGAGAATAAATACAGAAAACCAAATGGACAAATCTGAAATTTTTCTGCCTATAGATAACTGCTGTTGACACTTTAGTATATATAAGTGTGAATCTCATCTCTCCTGCCCACACACTCTATTGTCTTACCATTTCTACTTAAAATAAAATCTAGTGTTCTCACTGTGGCCTGAAAAACCCTAATTTGCTCCTGTCTGCCTTCTTTTTTTTTCCCCCGAGATTTTTACTTATGTATTTGACAGAGAGACAGCAAGAGAGGGAACACAAGCAGTGGGAGTGGGAGAGGGAGAAGCAGGCTTCCCACCAAGCAGGGAGCCCAATGCCGGGCTCGATCCCTGGACCCTGGGGTCATGACCTGAGCTGAAGAAAGATACTTAACAACTGAGCCACCCGGGTGCCCCTATAAAGGTTTTTCTAAAAATTAATGTTTTTAAGGTTTTACCAATGTCTTTCAAACATATTTCCAGAATGTCTTTAGGACCTCCTTTGAGTCTTTAGGTCAAGTGTAACTTCATGTTGCTTGTAATTGATGATTAGCAGCATGGTTCATTCGAGTAAATCATCTTTTTAAAAATATTTTATTTATTTATTTGTCAGAGAGAGAGAGAGGGAGAGAGCACAAGCAGGCAGAGGCAGAGAAGAAGCAGGCTAACTGCCAAGCAGGGAGCCCTATGTGAGGCTCGATCCCAGGACCTAGGATCATGACCTGAGCCAAAGGTAGCCACTTAACCGACTGAGCCACTCAGGCATCCCAAGTAAATCATTTTTCATTTAACTTTCTCAGGTGCTTAATTCATCCACCTACTCATCCTTTCTTTAATATTTACTAATTTTTCAGACAAAGAAATAAACTATGGTTCTGAGCAGTCTTTTTTGGTGGGAGGCTATCATGGTAGACATGGTAGCAGGGTTGAGGGAAGAAAACACTTTGAGCCACGGGTGTTTGGGAATTTACACATAACATTAGGTTATGTTCAATTTTGAGATAAATGTTTTTTTGTTTGCTTGTTTCTCATCTTCATGAGTTTGAAAGGAGAGATTCTTTTCTTTGAATCTGAATTGGGAATTTCAGTCTAAAAGCCTTGAGTGGCTGAGTGAAGTAGAAGCAGGGGGGCACAGAAAGGGGACTGCCAGGTAAGGGCCATTGGCTTGCCTCCTTGTGGAAGCTTTACACCTCCTATATTAAAATTATTCAAAA
Organism: Lontra canadensis; assembly: GCF_010015895.1. Classification (NCBI taxonomy): domain Eukaryota; kingdom Metazoa; phylum Chordata; class Mammalia; order Carnivora; family Mustelidae; genus Lontra; species Lontra canadensis. Next base: position 44,221,267 of record NW_022630996.1, on the reverse strand, counting down.
CTGGGATATGCTCTGGGAGGAAAGCTTTACAGCAGGAAGGATTTGGAGGATTTGTTTTTAATAATGCCTCCTCCATTCATTGGGATCGTTATGGTCATGTGATTATCGAGCAGCTACCAAGGACTGTGCCGTGTACCGTGTTCTTCAAGCACAGTATCATGTTTGATCTTCAAAACAACTTTGTGAAGTTCTACTACCGCCCCTTTCTAGATAAAAGGTGTGGTGTAGAGAAACTGGGTATGGGGGGCTGTAGTCACAGATCTTAACATATAGCAGAGATTCAAACCCAAAAGATGCAGTTGACCACCATGTCTTAACCTCTGTTCTGCTAATCTCGGTTTAAGTACATTCCATCTTGTTCTTAGGGCATAGGAATTCCTCTCCTTTGATTCAAAAGAGAGATCTGCTTCTCTCTTCTCTCCATACTTGGCTCTTAGAGGCCTGGGTCAGCAGTGAGCACAGTCTGCAGGGCATCATGCAATATGCATTTGGCGCCTGATCGCCAGGGTTTGGGGATCAGAGGAGGTGAACTCATTCCTGGGGAACTGGTTTGGAGCACAAGGCTGTTGTATTTGGGAGTTTATAAACGAGCCTGCCATGCTATAGTAGTGTCTCTTACATCCAATCTTAGAATAAAGGGAAGGGAGGGCTTGGCTCAGTGCAGAGTCTTCCACGGTGAACAGGATCTTCTCAGTCTACCCTCAGGCCATTTCTTGTGCCCACCATGGGATTCAGGCTGCCATCAACCCACCTACAGCAGTTCTCTATCACCATAAAATCTAGTACTAAGATTTTATTCTCAAGGCTTAGGGATTTTTCTTGTGCCAAAATACTTACAATTTTCTGGTTCCTAGAGGCTAGATCAAGTGGACTTCAACACCACTCTCTTGGTCTATTTTCCTCCTTATAATCTCTTTAGGTCTAACAAATGGACATGATGACTCTGGAAGAAATCTGAGATTGTCTCAGTAACGACTTGATAGCATCTGATTTAAGAGGTTCACATGGTATCTCTTGAGTTTTCTAAAATATTAACAAAGCCTTAAAAACACCTAGCCATTTCTCCAAAGTTTGCCTGTTGATTTGAGAGCATTTTATTTTATTTTTAAAATATGTATTTGTTTATTTGAGAGGGGGAGGGGAAAAGGAAGAGAGAGAGAGAATCCCAAGCAAACTCTGTGCTAAGCAGGGAACCGGAGGTAGGTTTGATGTTAAGACCCTGAGGTCATGACCTGAGCAGAAACCAAGAGTTGGATGCTTAATCTGTTGCAGCACCGGGCGCCCCAAGATTTGAGAGCATTTGAAATTACAGAAGCTCTGGATCCACCTCTGCTTTCTGGTCCACACACCGGTCATCAGACTGGAATTGACCTAAAAAGTGACATGGAAATCCTGCTTTTGAGCATTGTCCATTATGACCTACCCCATATTTTTTTTTTTAAGATTTCATTTATTTATTTGACAGACAGAGATCACAAGTAGGCAGAGAGGCAGGCAGAGAGAGAGAGAGAGAGAGAGAGAGAGAGGAGGAAGCAGGTCCCCCGCTGAGCAGAGAGCCCGATGCGAGGCTCTATCCCAGGACCCTGGGATCATGACCTGAGCCAAAGGCAGAGACTTTGACCCACTGAGCTACCCAGGCCCCTATTACTCACCCCATATAATATAAGGGGAGCTGTTTGGTCTTCCCCTGAACCTGATGTATTTTAAAAATGTAAAGAATATAAAGACTGCTTATGGCTAACTGTGAGTGCCTTTTAGCTACAAATACCCTTCTCTTCTTAGCTTCCAGGCTAAGAAACGCTTGGAGGAAGAAAGCTGGTAGAAGCTGGGGGGAGGGTGTTTTTGATATATTAATGTAGTTTGTTCTCTTTTTCTCTTCAGACAGGCTGCTGTCATTTTCTGCTTTGGAAAATAACTAAGTGGTACTTGGAATTAAAGTCTCCCAGGGAAAGTGGTATGACTCTTGAGAATTTTAAGATAAAATCACTTTCTGTCTCCGTATGACTTAATTCTTTTTATCTTCTTTCCTAAATATCATGTATTAAAAACAATATGGGGGGCTGGGTGGCTCAGTGGTTAAGCATCTGCCTTCAGCTCAGGGCATGATCCTAGGATCTTGGGATCCAGCCCCGGATTGGGCTCCCTGCTCAGCGGGAAGCCTGCTTCTTCCTCTCCCACTCCCCTGCTTGTGTTCCGTCTTTCACTGTCTGTCTCTCTCTCTGTCAAATAAATAAAATCTTAAAAAAAAAGCAATAATGGATTTTAAAACAGTATTAAATAACCATGGTGAAGAGCAGAAGAAAGGTAGCTCTTTCCCTGTTTAAAACAAGTGACTTTTCTGACACAGTGTCAGCTCAGGGCCTGAGAGACCACAGAAGTATTTGTTCTGCCCAAATTTTCCTGAGGCTAAAAAAGAAGCCAAGGCCACAACTCTTAAAGGAGGCAATTTTTCCTATTGTTGATTAGGACTCAGTTAACTTAACCAGGGAAATGACTGCCTTGGATCCTTCTTTGACTCTCAGGGAGATTTAAGCTACACCTTCCAACCCTGTCTTCTTGGAGGTGTCTACGCTTCACATACATTGGTGCCAAAGTGGGGAGAATTGGTTTCTTTACAACTCGGGCCAGAAGGAAAGTATTTCCTTTGCTTCTGCAAAACCAAAATAACTAGTATTTCTTGCCTGCAATAGGCCTGAGTGCCAGTCACTTGGGAACGGTGTTCCAACGCTAGGCACTGCTGGGACCCTTCCGCCATCTTAGAAGGTAATGTTGGAATTCCAAACTGATGAAGCCCAGCCCAGAACTGGACCTAAGTCCTATTGTTTCCTCTTAGTCAGTTTTGCCTGCCCTGTTTCCCATCATACAGTCTAGATTTGTTCCTTTCCATTTCCTTGCCTGCAATGCTTGGTCCTTTTCTTTGATGTACTCTCTCGTTTTACCTACTTAGGATTCCAAGTTTCTGGTTCCCAACCTCAAAGGATTGATCCTTCTTCTCTGGGATCTGCTCTATCACTTATGGGCTCTGTGTCCCCAGTTAGTCATTTATGCTCTTGCCTCTGTCTGGAATGCTCTTCTCTCAGCTCTTTGCATGCGTGGCTGCTTCTCATTCTTCAAGTCTCAGCTGAACCACCACCTCCACGAAAGCCTTCCCTCACAACCCCTTCTAAAGTAGGAGGCTTTTTGTATTTTCAGAGACTGTCAGGTCCCCAGCACCTGGCTGCTCTGCCCTCTATTTCTAGAATGATAAAGTATTCATCTTCATGAGTTTGAAAGGGGGGAAAATGTCCCTTTTTGCTCATTTCTTCAAAACTAAACTGGGAGATTTGATCCAAGAGTGTTGAGTGGACTGTATCTGGCACACTAAATATTGAATATATTCTGATAGATGGGTATAATTTAAGTAGGATGTTATCAAATGTTTTATCCTAGTTATTTCTATGTAAAAAAAGTCATTATGTATCCTATTTTATTTTAAAAATTTTATTTATTTATTTGACAGAGAGAGACAGCGAGAGAGGGAACACAAGCAGGGGAGTGGGAGAGGGAGAAGCAGGCTTCCCGCCTAGCAGGGAGCCCCATGCGAGGCTCCATCCCAGGACCCTGGGATCATGACCTGAGTTGAAGGCAGATGCTTAACAGTGGAGCCACCCAGACGCCCCACATTATGTATTTTAATAAAGAAAAGGAATATTGTTTTGAAGTTGTTTTAAAAACTTTAGATTTTTATGAAGTGCCTGGGGCTCAGTGGGTTAAGCCTCTGCCTTCAGCTTGGGTCATGATCCCAGCTTCCTGGGATCAAGCCCCATATCAGGCTCCCTGCTCAGTGGGAAGCTTGCTTCTCCCTCTCCTACTCCCCCTGCTTGTATTCCCTCTCTTGCCGTGTCTTTCTCTGTCAAATAAATAAATAAAATCTTTAAAAAAGTTTAAAATAATAAAAACTTTAGATTTTTAAAGTTAAAGTTGAGAAAATTTGATTCTTCCATTGCTTTAACAGTATGACTTTTGGCAAATATGTAATTTCTGATTCAGTGTATCCAATTCCAAAGCATTGATGATGCTGTCCTATGTGACCCCATGGGGTTTGGTTTACAATAAACAGAGTGTGTCTAAAACCCTGTGAGTTTCTTAAGAAGAAAATATTTAAAGAATAATCAGATTGTTCATCTCAAGTTCCTAGCATGAGGCCTTGTACAAAATAGGTGTTCAATATTTATTTGTTATTTCTACACGAGAAAAGGAGTCTGTGGACTAGCACATAGAAAGCAATAAAAAGATATTCATATTTCTAAAATTTTTATATCACAGTGTAGTCTATATCCAGGACATATTTTCTAAAAAAAAAAAAATGTAAGGACTACATAATGCAATGTTGAAATGACAGGTTATGATTCATTAGGAAGATATGATATCAATTTAGTGGATTGTGACCAGGATTTTGAAGTAATGGCATCAAATTGAAATATCCAATTTCATCATAAGTAATAAGGGTAAGTGTTTCTTGAAACTTTTGATTCAGATCTCTGTAAATGTGTTTCCTGAGTCAAGATGCAAAATGTGTTTCTTAGGTAAGTTGAGGTTTAAAAATTTTTTTAAATTGTACAGATTATAATTGAAATGGTGTTGTCCTTATTTTGCTTGATTTAAGAAGAAAATTAGTTGGTACAGAATTCTATGTTTGCTGCTAGCAGCAAGGAGAAAAATAAAATTCGATACTGAAAAAGCCATATAGGACCTTTTTTTTTTTTTGACCCCTACCTTAAGGAGATAATTAGAAGAGACTAAAATGCACCTGCTTCACTGATAAATTCATGTCATGTTCTGGGAGATCCTTGGTCAAATTTCTCTTTATAGAGGCACCTGGGTGGCTCAGTGGGTTAAACCTCTGCCTTTGGCTCAGGTCATGATCTCAGGGTCGGGCTCTCTGCTCAGCAGGGGCCTTGCTTCTCCCTCTCTCTGTCTGCTTCTCTGCCTACTTGTGATCTCTGTCTGTCAAATAAATAAATAAAATCTTTAAAAAAACCTTCTCTTTATAGACCTACTATGAAACTAATGACTTTCTCAATTTTTATTGAAAACAAATGGCACTATCAACTAATATTTTAAGCTACATGAAGAACTGTACACATCCTATCCTGAAGTCTAATTGTATGTATTGCTTAAAAGGAATGAAAATTTTTATTTTTATTTTTATTTATTTATTTATTTTTTTAAAAGATTTTATTTATTTATTTGTCAGAGACAGAGGGAGAGAGAGCGAGCGAGCACAGGCAGACAGAGAGGCAGGCAGAGGCAGAGGGAGAAGCAGGCTCCCTGCCGAGCAAGGAGCCCGATGTGGGACTCGATCCCAGGACGCCGGGATCATGACCTGAGCCGAAGGCAGCCGCTTAACCAACTGAGCCACCCAGGCGTCCCAGGAATGAAAATTTTTAAAAAAAATTTCCTGTGCCAAGTCCATTTCTTTCTACAAATTATGCTTGCTTGCTCCTTAATATATGTACTTGGAGAAAGCTTCCTCACTGGACCTGCTTCAAAAAAGGCAACAGAGTTTTGACTTTGTTTTTAACATTTCATTATGCACATTTCAAATCTGCATCAAGGTTGAAGTAATATGTCCAGCATCTAGATTTTACCATTTTTTGTTAAACTTTACCACATCCATCCATGAATCCGTGTTGTTTATGTTTTTGAAACAAATTACAGTTATCGGCACACTTCCCCGAGGTACTTTAGCATGCGTATCATTAGCTAGAGTTCAGTATTTAAGGTTTTTCATTGGGTGCAACATTTATATATAATACAATGCACAAATGTTAAGAGTACATTAGTTGAGTTTCAACAAATGCATTAACCTGCTACCCAAACTCCTACTTTTTTTTTTTTTTTAAGATTTTATTTATTTACTTAAGAGAGAGAGAGGGAGAGCAAGAGCAGGGTGGGGGGGAGGGGCAGCAGGGAAGAGAGAAGCAGGCTCCCTGTTGAGCAGGGAGCCCAACCTGGGGCTCAGTCCCAGGACTCTGAGATCATGACCTAAGCTGAAAGGCTGATGCTTAACTGACTGAGCCACCCAGGCACCCCTCCACACACACTCGTATTATATAGAAAATTACCATCACACCAAAGACCCCTCACACCTTTCCTTGTCAAATCTTCCCCCATCGGTCTGCCCCCAAGGCAAGGTTTTCTACTATAGATTAATTTCACCTGTTTGAGAATTTCATATAAGTGGAATCATGCAGTGTGTACTCTTGTGTCTATCTGCTTTACTCGTCATCTTGCTTTTAATTTTCATTTATGCTGTTGCATGTGTCAGTAATTTGTTTACTGTTGAGTAATATTTCATTGTATGAATGTAACACAGTTTGCATATTCTTTCTCCTATTGACGAACATCCGGGCTGTTTCTAGCTATTATAAATAAAGCTGCTATGAATGGTTTTTTGAGAACTTTCTTAATAGAAGTCTTTTGTGAACATAAGTTTTCATTTCTTTTCTAGGAGTGAAATTACTTGGTCATATGGTAAGTATATTAAGATACACATTTTTTTTTTCTAAAGTAGTTGTGCCGTTTTACATTCTCACTGGTGATAGAATTTTGACTGGATGTCTCCAGCATTGCCTCATGATCAGGGTAGGTAATAGCTAATAGAAGCTTCCTTGACAGTATTCTAAACCAAGTTGCTATCTGGTTCCCTGGGAATAATTGTGTATTTTTTTTGCTTGTATTATAGATTTATTATACAACTCTGAGGTACCTGGTTAGAATTAGCTTTTAATTTCTATTTCATATTCCTGACAGTTTGTATGAATTTCCTTTTATTATGTTAGTGTAATGAATTGCACTGACTGATTTTCAAATATTAACCAATTTTCTTTCAAAGTTGTAATGTATTGTTCTTTTTATGTGTTATTAGATTCAATTTGCTACCATTTTGATTTAGGGATTTTTAAACAATAGATTTATGAGATTTATGAGAAAAATCAGTTTGTAATTTTCTGTCCTTATAAATCCTCCTTTAGTTTTGGTGTTGAGTTTATTCTGGTGTCATAAAACAAATTGAGAAGTATTCTCTATGAGAGTATGTTAGATTGATGTTATTTCTTTGTTAATTTAAGAAGTTGCTAGTGAAGGGGGTGGGCTTGAGATTTCTTTTGGGAAAAGTCTTTAAATATGGGTTCATTTTCTTTAACAGGTGTAGAGCTATTTAGATTTTATTTATTTTACTTACTTATTTTTTTAATTACTTGTTTTTTAAAAGATTTTATTTTTGAGAAACTCTATGCCTAGTGTGGGGCTTGAATTTAGAACCTACATGTTCTACCAACTGAGCCAACCAGGTGTCCCTATTTAGATTTTATTTTTGTGTACGTTTTGGTAAGTTGGTCTTTCCCTAAATTTTTCTTGTTCATTTAAATTTTCAAGTTTATTGGCATTCAAGTTTATTGGCATTAATATCTTACTGTTTTTTAATATCTACAGTATGAATTGCAATGATGTTGCCTTTTATTTTTATTTGTTTTCCTTTGCTCTTTTTTATGCTTTGTTCTTTGATTATTTCTTAGTTAAAAGGTGGGATTCTTGGGACGCCTGGGTGGCTCAGTTGGTTAAGCGGCTGCCTTCGGCTCAGGTCATGATCCCAGCGTCCTGGGATCGAGTCCCACATCGGGCTCCTTGCTTGGCGGGGAGCCTGCTTCTCCCTCTGCCTCTGCCTGCCTCTCTGTCTGCCTGTGCTTGCTCACTCTCTCTCCCTCTGTCTCTGGCAAATAAATAAATAAAAATCTTAAAAAAAAAAAAAAAAGGTGGGATTCTGTACACATTGTGACATGATTTATGCATTTTAACAATATATTCTGGAGATGATTTTATAGCAGTATTCAAGAGATTTTCCTATTTTTTTTTTTTTTTTTTTTTTTTTACTGCTGCATAGGACTTCATAGTATGGCTGTTCATGCAACTAGTCCCCTATAGATAGACATTTGGTTTGTTTCCAGTCTTTTTGCTGTAAAAATAGTGCTGAAGGGAATAACTTTGTACATATGTATTAAAAATTTGTTGTTGTTCATTATGATCTCATTCCCATGTGTAATTTAAAAAGCAAAATAAACAAACAAAAAATCCACAAAACCAAGCTCATAGAGAACAGACTAGTACTTACAAGAGGCAGGGTTTATGGGGTGGGCAAAATGGATAAAGGAAATAAAAAAGTACAAACTTACAGTAATAAGATAAGTCATGGCAATGTAATTTGCAGCATGGTGACTATAGTTAATAATACTATATTGCATATATGAAAGTTGCTAAGAGACTAAATCACATCACAAGAAAACAATTCTGGAACTATGAATGGTGATGGTTGTTAACTAAACATTGTGGTGATCGTTTCACAATACATACTAATATGGAATCATTATGTTGTATACCTAAAACTAGTACAATGTCGTATGTCAATTATACCAATAAAAAAATAAATAAAAAATTTTACTGGTGTTATCTTTGGGGTAGATTCTTAGAAATGGGATTTCCTAAAAATGGAGGAGAGGTAATAGCTATAGATTAAAAGAAATTTAAGAGATAGGGGTGCCTGGGTGGCTCAGTGGGTTAAAGCCTCTTCCTTTGGCTCAACTCATGATCCCACAGTCCTGGGATTGAGCCCCGCATCAGGCTTTTTGCTCAGCGAGGAGCCTGTTTCCCTTTCTCTCTCTCTGCCTGCCTCTCTGCCTACTTGTGATCTCTGTCTGTCAAATAAATAAATAAAATCTTTAAAAAATAAAAAAAAAGAAATTTAAGAGATATAACAATCAGATACTATAGATGATTTTGATTGAATCCTGCTATGAAAAAATGAGCTATTTATAACATTTTGAGAACATGGGTAAATTTAAATATAGAATGGGTATAAGATAAAATTAGGGAATTATTTTTGTGTTGTTGTGATAATACCATTGTGTCTAGATAGGAGAATGTCATTTTTTTTTAGAAGTGTAAAGTGTTTTGGCATAACATGTCATTGTGTGTGATACTTACTTTGAAACAGCTCAGTCATCATAATAAAAAATATAGATAGCTAAAGCAATAAAGTTAATATGACAAAATGTAAATATTAACAGTGGTTGACTCAAAGGAGTTCATTGTACCATTTTTTCCTACCTTTTATATGTTTGAGAATTTCTTGATAAAAAGTTAAAAATTAGAAAAATCATAGGGGCACCTGGGTGACCCAGTTGGTTGAGCATCTGACTCTTGATTTTGGCTCAGGTCAGGATCTCATGGGTCATGAGATCAAGCCCTGCATCTGGCTCTGCACTTGGCAGGGCGTCTGCTTGAAGATTCTTTCCCTCTGTCTCTCCCTCAAATCACGCATGTGCACACATGCACTCTTAAATAAAATAAATCTTTAAAGAATATATATAAAATTGTCTTGTCTTTTGAATGAATTATTGTTTTTATTCTTATGTTGTAACTTTCCTTATCCATAATAAGAATTTTTTCTTAAAATTGTGTTTTGTCTAATACTAATATAATTATCTCATTATACTAGTATACTATCTTAGAATACTAGTGTAATTTCTTTAGGTTAATATTTGTTTGGGAGTTGGTTCGGAGGCTGCAGCTAGAGAGGAACGACCTGGGGAGAGCTCTAAAGATGCTATCTGGGGATGCCTGGCTGGCTCAGTAGGAAGAACATGTGACTCTTAATCTTGGGGTCGTGAGTTTGAGCCCCACTAGAAAAAAACCAAATTAGCTTTAAGAAAAAAATGTTGTCTATGCACATGGCCTTGGGCTGTGGCTTTCATCTTCTCTCAGAAGGCTGGTCTGGTCTCCAGAAATGCTTGGCAATCATCCTTAATTGTCACAAGGAAACTCCCTGTCTCTAGCATCTGTCCTCAGAAGACTGGCACCGCTGGGGTGTCCTCTGTTTTTGAAGAGTGTATTCTTAGAGCTAATACCTTTTTTTTTTTTCAACCAATCCATTTTTTAATTTTTAAATTCTTGACATTACAGAACTAAACTGAAATTTATTACATTCCACTCAGATTTCTTATCGACAAACAGAAATAAAATTCATGAGCCAAAAACCCAAACAAAACTAAAAACAGGGAAAAGCTTATAAAACTAAATATGGATCCCAGCATTAAGAGCTGAACAGAGAATGTGATTTTTAAATTCTTAGCGGATGATAAAGTTGTGTAGAAACTGAACACTTACAAATTATTTAAAACCTGGAATCACTGACCAGTGATTGAAGAGACTGGATGTCTCTTAAGTATTGGTGATGGTATTGTTCAAGTACATGGGCTGAGAAATGTCCAAGCAGAAGAAAGGGTAGAGTCTTCTTCCAAGCTTGAAGTGTATGTGTCTGAACTTGGAACCTAATAATGTTGGTGGTGTTGTGTTTGGAAATGAAAACTAATTAAGGAAGGAGATACTGTGAAGAGGACAGGAGCCATTGTGGATGTTTTCATTGGTAAGAAGCTGTTGGCTCATGTAGTAGGTGCCATTGGTAATTGGTTCCAAGAACCATAGGCAAGTTGGCCTAAAAGCACCTGGGATTATTCCTCCAATCTGCAGGAACCAGTTCAGTCTGGCCTTAAGGCTGTGGATAGCTTGGTGCCAATTGATCCTGGTCAAACTGAGCTGTTTAATGTTGGCCAATGGACTGGCAAAACATCAAAGATTGACATAATCATTAACCAGAAATGTTTCATGATGGATCTGATGAAAAGAAGAAGCTGTACTGTATCTACATTGCTGTTGGTCCAAAGAGATCCACTGTTGCACTGTTGGTAAAGAGACTTACAGATACTATGAAGGGCACCATTGTGGTTTCAGCTGCTGCTACTGATTCTGCCCCACATCAGTACCTGACTCCTTATTCTGGCTGCTTAGGAGAATATTTTAAGGATAATGGCAAACATGATTCACTCACCTATGATGAGTTATCCAAACAGTCTGTTGCTTATTGTCACATCTCTGCTGTCCATGAAGACTATCCTGGTGATGTGTTCTACCTACATTCCCATCCGTTGGAGAGAGCAGCCCAAATGAACGATTCTTTTGGTAGCAGCTCCTTGACTGCTTTACCACTCATGGAAACACAGCTGGTGATGTGTCTGCTTATGAGCCAATGAATGTCATTTCCATCCCTGATGGACAGATCATCTTGGAAACAGAAATGTTCTACAAAATTTTCTGCCTTACCATCAATATTGGTTTGTCTGTGTCCTTTGTCAGATCTGCTGCCCAAACCAGGGCCATGAAGTAGGTGTCAGATACCATAAAGCTGCAATTGGCTCTTAATCGTGAAGTTGCTGCCTTTGCCTGATTCAGTTCTGACCTCCACAATTCTTGAGTCATGACGTCCATCCGAATGTCTGAAGCAAGGAAAGTATACTGCTGTGGCTACTGAGGAACAAGGGGCTCTTATCTTTCCTGGTGTAAGGGGTACTTGATAAACTGGAGCTGTTTCTATTTAATTAATTATTTCTTGCCTGGAGTATTTAAAACCAAGTTTTAGAAGGTATGATACTTTATCCTGACTACTTCATGATGCTTTAAAAGACAAAAAAAATGTTTTTAAATGTAACCACAAAGCCATTTTTATATCTATCAAAATGAAGTATGCATTTCTTTTTTTTTTTTTTTTTTAAGATTTGATTTATTTGACAGACAGAGATCACAAGTAGGCAGAGAGTCAGGCAGAGAGAAAGAGGAAGGGAAGCAGGCTCTCTTCTGAGCAGAGTACCATGCGGCCCTAAATCCCAGAACCCTGAGATCATGACCTGAGCTGAAGGAAGAGGCTATAACCCACTGAGCCACCCAGGTGCCCCAAAGTATGCATTTCTTAAGTTATAGTAAAAACAACTCAAATTTCCCTATCATCTCAAGAAATGTCTTTTTACAATTATTATTTTTTCAAGCCAGAATCCACACAAGGTCCACATTTGGTTCTTACAGTTTCGTTTGCAGAAGTGCTCCATTTCCCCCTCCCTAATTTGATTTACTTCTTGAAGAAACTGGGTCAGCAGTCTTGTGGAATGTTTCAGTTGTATCCTTACGGTGTTTAATTTGCCTTTTCATCCTCTGTATTTCCTGCAGTCTAGAAGTTAGATCTAAAAATTTGATTAAATTGTATTCTAGATTCTTGACAAGGACATGCTATAGGTGATGTTACAGACTCTATTATTTCATCACCTCAAGGGCCCCATAGGGTCAGATGGCTTCACTTCTAGGAATGCTTAAGTTGTTTATGTGATGACAGCCTCATTCCTTCACTGTAAAGTTTTCCAACAATCTTTCACTTAATGATTTTGGTATCTATTGATGAACACTGCTGATTCATTTGAAAATAAATAGGGGTTGCAAGATGGTGATTTTCTAATGCAGTCATTCCTCCTTCATTTATTAGCTAGAATTCTGTATAGAAGAACTTTTTTACATCCACGAGGGTTATTTGCTTATCCCGAAATACTGTTCATACCAGAAAGGCAGGCTATGGATGGATGGATGGATGGATGGATGGATGGATGGGGTGCCTGGGTGGCTCAGTGGGTTAAGCCTCTGCCTTCCGCTCAGGTCATGATCCCAGGATCCGGGGATCGAGCCCCACACCGGGCTCTCTGCTCAGCGGAGAGCCTGTTTCTCCCTCTCTATCTGCCTGCTTCTTTGCCTACTTCTGCCTACTTGTGATTTCTCTCTCTGTCAAATAAATAAAAAATAAAATAAATATATACATGTATTTTAGATTTTATTTATTTATTTGACAGAGAAAGAGATCACAAGTAGGCAGAGAGGCAGACAGAGAGAAAGGGGGAAGCAGGCTCCCTGCAGAGGAAGAGAGCCCGAAGCGGGGCTGGATCCCAGGATCCTGAGATCATGACCCGAGTCTAAGGCAGAGGCTTAACCCACTGAGCCACCCAGGCGTCCCAAGATCTTTAATTATTTCCTTTTAATTATCCAATTTTATAGTAATGTATTGGTTACTTAGCAACCTCCCTGATGTCCATAGAATCTTTTTCTTTTTCCTTTTTTGAATAGCAATCTGAACCCATTCAATGTGTTTCTGTCAGTTGCAATTGTTGACACTCAAATGGTTCTATTTTGGGTACAAGTGGGAAACTTTTGAGTCTTCTGTATTTGTTTGATATGAAAATATTAGCTTTTGGTAGACTTTGTTTTCTGGTACAATAAGACATCCCAAGCTCAGCTGGTATATTTCTTGGAATTGACTGGAAAATCCGAGGCCTTTTAGTGTGAAATGATGTTTTGAGACCACAATATGGGATTCTTGTTGCTACTGAGTTATTGTTGCTTCTTGGCCTTTTCAGTAGACAGATCTAGAAAACAAGTAACTATAAAAAATTTTTAAAGTATGAGTTTATACTGATATTTATAACTAATTTAAAATTATAAAATTTTTAAAAAAGATTTTATTTATTTATGGAGAGTGAGCATGAGGGAGAGGGAGAGAGAATTTGAGGCAGACTCTGCACTGAACGCAGAGCCCAATGTGGGACCGAAACCAAGAGCTGGATGTTTAATCAACTGAGCCACACAGGCTCCCCATTTTTTTTTAAGGTTTATTTGTTTATTTGAGATAGAGCGTGAAGGGAGGAGGGGCAGAGGAAGAGGGAGAGAAAGAATCTCAAGCAGACTCCCAGCTGAGCAGGGAGCCCGAGATGAGGCTTGATCCTAGGATCCTGAGATCATGACCTGAGCCAAAATCAAGAGCTGGGCTCTCAACTTACTGCACAAACCAGGTGCCCCACATGGTTTTTTGTTTGTTTGTTTGTTTGTTTGCTTAAACCTTTCTTTTTCTTTTATTTTTCTTTTTAAAGATTTTATTTATTTATTTGACAGAGAGAGAGGGAGAAGCAGTCTCCCTGCCGAGGAGAGAGCCCAACGTGGGGCTAGATCCCAGGACCCTAAGATCATGATCTAAGCTGAAGGCAGAAGCTCAACCCACTGAGCCACCCAGGCACCCTTTTTTAGACTTTTCAATGCTGAACAGCTTTAACATAAGTTTCTTAGTAGTAGTATATTAAAAAACATGTATATGTTGGTTTCCAAATAATATAATTGTTGCTATTAACAATAAAACTACTAAACGAAACTAGATAATTTAAGGTTGTTTGCCTTTCTAATTTTTTTTTTCCCTAAGATTATATCCCACTCAGAACTGTATAGTCAAAATGTTTTGTTCAAAGGTCAGTTGGTGGGACGACTGGGTGGCTTAGTTGGTTGAGCCGCTGCCCCCCGACTCGGGGCATGATCCCAGAGTCCTGGGATCAAGTCCCGTATGGAGCTCCTTGCTCTGCAGGGAACCTGCTCTCTCTCTCTCTCTCTCTCTCTGACAACTAAATAAATAAGTAAGATCTTTAAAAACAAAAAACAAAAAAACCAAAGGTCAGCTGGAATAATTCTTTGTGTGATTTTTGTCACCAAACCACCCACTAGTAGGTTCATTTGCTTTCGTTTGTTTTAAAATTCTCTGTATTGGTTTTTATTTCCTTTTTCGGTTTAGTTTGGATCTTGCTTCCTACCTACTCCTTGAAATATTTCTTTTACTTGTCTTCTGGGACAATACTTTTTCTTGGTTTTTATTTATTTATTTTTCTGGCTCGTTTGGGGCTTCTATTCAGTTTCCTTTCCTGGTTCCTTCTCCTTTCCCACTTTTAAATCCTGGCATGCAGTAGCTGCTACATGTATTCACTTCCTGCTGAATACATCTTGTCCCATAGTTTTTAACATCATTTGTTTTCTGATCACTCTCAAATTTATATCTCCTGTCTGGACTTCTCTGAATTGCAGATCTAGATCTCCAACTTTTCATTCACCATCTTTACTTGGATGTCTAATAGGTAGTTTAAATGTCACATGTCCAAAAATGAACTCTTGATCTCCATCCAGCTGTTCCTCCGGCAGCCTCCTGTATCTCAGTAAATGACAGCTCTATCATGTTGCTGAGGCCAAATACCTACCTAGAGTCACCCTGACTCTTCTCTCTTATATTCCATAACTGTTCCATCAGTATATCCTATCAGCCTCTTTCTTGAAATACAGTAAGTATCAAATTGATCTTCCATTCCTCACCATCTACCCTGTGACCACCATCCCCTACTAAGGTGCTATAAATTCACCAGGATTCTGATAATGCTCTCGTAACAGGTCTTCCCGTTTCCACCCATGCTTCTCCTTCACAAACTATTCTCAACTTGGCAGAGTGAGCTGTTTAAAGTCATTCCTGTGTTCAAAACTCTCTAATATATTCCTTCAAAAATATCTGGATTTGAGTACCAAAATAAACATTCCTTCAAATAATTTGGTACTCCCCCCACACCCCCCGCCCAGTTTAGGGGTTTGGGAAAATTGAATGGACGTAAGTGAAACAAGGCTGTCTGTGTATTGCTAATTATTGAAAGTAGGTGATAACATTAAATTCATTATACTCTTCTCTTTATTTTTGTGTATATTTGATAAATAAAATATGGTAGCCGCTAGCCCCGCGTGGCTATTGAGCACTTGAAATGTGCGAGTCTGAATTTAGATGTGCTGTGAGTACATTGGCTTTTAATACACACTGGATTTTAAAGACTTAGCAAGAAAGAAAAAAGAAGTAAAATAACTCATAAGTATTTTCTTATATTAATTACATGTTAAGATGATAATATTTTGGGGCACCTGGGTGGCTCAGTGGATTGAGCCTCTACCTTCTGCTCAGGTCATGATCTCAGGGTCCTGGGATTGAGCCCCACATCGGGATCTCTGCTCAGCAGGGAGTCTGCTTCCCCCTCTCTGCCTACTTGTGATCTCTTTCTCTCTCTGTCAAATAAATAAAAAAATAAAAATCTTTAAAAAAATAAAATAAAAATTTAAAAAGATGTTTAAAAAAGATGATAATATTTTGGATATATTGAGTCAAATAAAATATATTACTAAAATTAATTTTACTTGTTTCTTTTACTTCTTAAAATATGGCCACCAGAAAATTTAAAATTACATTTGTGGCTCATATCATCTTTCCAGTGGATCCACAAAGCCCTCTATGATCTGGGTCCTGTTTTCTCTCTGATCTCATCTCCTGCCTTTTTTCCCTCTTTCTTGCTTGTACCACTCAACCCACACTGATCTCTTTGCTAAGAACAAGCAAAATACATTCTCCCTGAGGACATTTGCCCTTGCTAATCTGTCTGCCTGGAGCACTCTTGCTCAGTGTTTCTGTGGTCACACTCATGTTCTTTCAGGATTCTCTACTCAAGGCACCTAAGTTTTCAGAGATATTTATTTGATCCATATAACACCCTATCCCCTTCACTCTATTCCTCTTAGTCCGCTTTCTTTTTCTTTATAATACTTACCATTACTTACTTTTTGGGTTTTGTTCATTTGTCTTCCTATCCTGAACATCCAGCATAATGCTTACACAATATAGGTATTTGGTAACATTTTCTGGAAGGAATGTCTATAGATTGTGAAAATAATTATGTCAAGTTCAATACTGCTTTCTGCAATTCTGCAAAAATGAGGTTCAGGTTTCCTAAATGTATGAAGAATAAAAATTATTAAAGTAAACTAATTATCACTACAAGATATTCCCTGCATAAGAAAACATATGCTTTATAAAATGATATAATTCCTGTTTTATTCCTTTCAAAATAATTAAGGTAAAATAAATAACCTTATATGAATTAATTTTTAAAAATGTGGACATAAAATATTATGTTTCGGGTGTACAACATAGTAATCGGATAATTATACACATTACTAAATGCTTACTACTATAAGTGTAGTTACTGTCTGTCACCATGCAACATTATTACAGTATTATTGACTATATTCCCTATGCTGTATTTTTCATCCCCATGACTTTTTATTTCTTTTTTTATTTTTATTTTTATTTTTAGAGAGGAGGGGAGGGCTAAAGGCCGGATGAGAGAAGGAATTTTAAGCAGGCTCCATGCCTTGCAAGAAGCCCTACTCAGGACTCAATCTCACAACCTTGGGATCATGACCTGAGCTGAAATCAAGTCAGACACTTAACTGACTGGGCCACCCAGGTGCCCTGACTTATTTATTTTATAACTGGAAGTTTGTACCTCTTAATCCCCTTTACCTATTTTGCCCACTGACCCCTCCCCAGGCCCTCCCCTCTGTCAATCACCAGTTTATTCTCAGAGCTAAAACTAATCAATTTCTCTATATCTGTGTTATTAGTAATATAGGGATTTTAGAGATACTTA
Organism: Lontra canadensis; assembly: GCF_010015895.1. Lineage (NCBI taxonomy): Eukaryota > Metazoa > Chordata > Mammalia > Carnivora > Mustelidae > Lontra > Lontra canadensis. Next base: position 44,204,033 of record NW_022630996.1, on the reverse strand, counting down.
TGATGAATTCAATAAAGTAAATAAAATACAGACAAAACTTACTGAATATCAGAAATGGTTTTTATCCAATAGATATCCCATTTCTCAAAGGCATTTTCCAAATTCTTTTATTAGTCTGGAATTTTTACTGTTTTAATGGTAATCCAGTAAAGTAGGTCATGCCAAGGAGCTTAGAAATTTTTTTGGGTACATTGAAATTTTGTTGTGCTAGTAATTATAGTAAAACTTGATCTGTTTGTAAGAAAACTTGAAGGCAGTCATTGTTCTTTATTTAAAGCTAAAACTATGTAGCAGGGAAAGGAACCAAAAAAGGAAAAATGCAAAAGGACTATTTTTAGCCTATTGTCTTTATCTTAAAATTTAAGATGACTAAGTGTAATAATGAAATAATTTAAAAGCAAGGAGACCTTTTCCTTATTTGACTACATTTGCTTCTCTATTTTAATTTCAAACAGTCTTGGTCATAGCATCCTTTCAACCATAACTAAAAAAAATGAAATGACACCACCAAGGTATATGACAATTTGGATTGTGAAATTGTCAATAGACAAAACTGGCAGATCAGGGTTAGCACTGTATTATAAAGACCTTTAACTAAGACTTTAGAAGTATATGCTTCTTGATTTTGTGGATTATTTTGTACTCGTTTAGCAAACATCTGCTAAGTGTATATCATGTGTCAACACTGTACCCACCACCCCAGGTTACAAAACCATATTTTCTTTTCTTTTCTTTCTTTCTTTCCTTTTTTTTTTTTTTTAAAGATTTATTTATTTATTGACAGACAGAGATCACAAGTAGGTGGAGAAGCAGGCAGAGAGAGAGGAAGCAGGCTCCCCGCTCAGCAGAAAGCCCGATGCAGGGCTCTATCCTAGGACCCTCGGATCATGACCTGAGCTGAATGCAGAGGCTTTAACCCACTGAGCCACCCAGCCGTGCCCCCCGCCCACCTTTTTAAAAGATTTTATTTATATGTGTGTATGTGAGAGAGAGCATGAGAGAGAGAGCATGAGAGGAGAGAGGTCAGCAGGAGAAGACGACTCCCCGCTGAGCAGGGAGCCCCATGTGGGACTCTATCCCGGGACTCGATCCCGGGACTCCAGGACCATGACCCGAGCCGAAGGCAGTCCCTCAACCAACTGAGCTACCCAGATGCCCCAAAACTATATTTTCATAGCGGCTATCGTCCACTGAAAACCGAATGTCAAGTAAGTGCTTTCCAGAGATTATTTTAGTTAATTCTCATGGAGGGGGTGATGGTGAATTTTATTACTCTCAATATGCAGGCAGGGAAACAGAGGCTTTCCACAGAGTTCTGTTTTCAAAGAGTTCACCATCTAGAGAGGTGAAAATAAGAGTATCTATATTATGAAGTGCTGGCTGCTGCCTTAGACAGTGCAGGAGGACTGCCTTTGGGGGCGGCAGTGAGGAAGGCTTTCCAGAGAACAGGAAGCTTGTTCTGAATTTGAGAGGCAGACAGGAGCCTGCATGGTGAAGAAGAGTGGAAAGGATTGCTAGCATACTGAAAGACACTGAGATTGGAAATGATCTGAACATGAGCGAAAACTTTTCTAATAAGCCTTTCATTTACTCATCATGTACCACACATCCTGTATTTCCTTATTTAAACAAAGATCTGGCTTGGGCAATGAGGGATCATCTGAGTTGTTACAAAGGTCTGGGAGGGTTGGCAGGGTTTGTTAGGATCAGCAGACCGCTGAGAGCTCCACGTCCTAGGCTCAGGCTTTCCGTCTGCAGATTTCTCAGGGGCAGATTCCATGGTGAATAGCAGAACAGCTAAGAGAACAAACTCTGCCAGACTGCCTGGGTTTAAATCTCAGCTCTGCCACTTCTTACCAACAGATAGGACCTTGGATAAGTCATCTAACATTTTAATGCCTTGGTGTCTTCATTCAGAAAATGAGAACAAAAACAATAAAACTTAATTCATCATATGGTTGTCATAAGGATAAAGGGAGTTAATACATATAGAGGTCTGAGAACAGAGCCTGGCACATAGGAAGCTCTATGTAAGTATTGTAGTAAATACCTAATAGTAAATACCTATTTCTGTGTAAATACCTATCTTAGGTATTTACCTATCTTAGGTATTTACACAGAAATGCTACTTTGTTCATTTAGAATAAACTTTGTTCCTATTTAATGATGCTAGAGTTTCCTAGCTCCTACTTTTTCATTGTTAAGATAATTGAGAAGCTAAATTTTGAATCAGAAAGTTATTTGGTGGGAACTGGCATGGGGTATTTACCCTAGGTACTGGTAAAGGCCAGAGAGATATCCCCACACCATAGAAGGAAAAATTCTCTATTCACTGGATTTTTTCTGTCTCCCAGAATCATTATCTTCCTCCTGTGTTTCTGTCTGCCCAGCCAGATATAGCTAGTGGGTTCAGAGTGGAATGGAAATAGAACTTGGAAGGAATCCCAGAAGTGCTAAATGTTAAGTAGGATCTTTTTGATTTTTTTTAAAAGTAATCTCTACACCCAACATGGGGCTTGAACTCATAGCCCTGAGATCATGAATTGCATGATCTTCCGAGTGAGCCAGCCAGGTGCCCCAAGCCAGGATCTTTTTGTTAAAACAACCAAACCTCTTTGAGGCATTCCTCTCTATTTCACCTCTTTCTCTGGGTAGAATGTGGCTGGGGTTTCCCTAACTTCATTATAGTCAAGGAATTACAGAAAATGATATATCCCTGATGAACTGGAGGGAGGAAAGTCTTTACTATAGAACTTAGAACACTTAGCTGAGTAGAAGTGGCTCAGGAAATTTACATGGAGTTCTCAAAGACATGTTTCTCCACATTTGGTTTGGAAGTGATGCTGCCATAGGTTGTCAGAGACTCAGGACATGTCAGGTTGAAAAGACTGTAGTGTTCAGGTATCCAGGACCATGTCAGTGTGAAGTTCTCCAAATTGAAGGCCATAAAATGCTTAAAGTGAAGGTACTCTACAACCCAAATAACATTCCAATCTGTTCTTCATATTGATTAAAGCTTGTCTGGAGGCTGTTTTCCACTTGCCTCCTTCCAGAATGAAGGTGAACTTACAGGCACCCTGGAGTTTTTTTGTTTGTTTGTTTGTTTGTTTTTTTAAGGTGTGGAGCCCAATGTGGGGCTTGAACTCACAACTCTGATACCAAGACCTGAGTTGAGATCAAGAGTTGGACACTTAACCAACTAAGCCACTCAGGTACCCCATGGAGTTCTTTTCTTTTCTTTTTTTTTTTTTTAAGATTTTATTTATTTGAGAGAGAAAAAGAATGTCCAAGAGTTTGGGGGAGGGAGGGACATACAGAGAAAGAATTTCAAGCAGACTCCACGCCAAGTGCAGAGCAGGACATGGGGCTTGATCCCATAACCTTGAGATCATGACCTGAGCCGAAACCAAGAGTTGGATGCTCAACAGACTGAGCCACCCAGGAGACCTTGCAGTTCTTAATTAGTAAAGACTCTCTGCTCCAGGGAGCTTGCTCAGAAGATCAGAGGTCAGTGAGATCCAGTAACTCATGGGTGGACCAGTCTGAGACTTCTTTTGTGGCCATAAATATAAAGCTCACCTTCTTTTTTTCTCATGAAGAACACTGGGGCTACCTGTGAGATTTTGAAGGACTTTATCTGTCATCTGGAGGGAAGAGACAAGTCATACCATTTAAGTGCTAAGTTCTGTAATAGAAGGTTCAGGGATAGGACAGTCTTTGGGAAATAGGGGAAGCAAAGAAGACCTCACAGAAGATGAAATGCTTGTCCTGAATTTGAAAGGTGAGGAGTATGCATAGCAGACAAGGGAGGATATTCGTGAGTATTCCAGAAATATTGCCATCATAAGCAATAAAACCCAGAAATCTGAAATTATCTCAATAGTCATGAAAAGTTTTCATACTATTCGCTACTTCAATGGTTTTAAAGGGTCTAATACTGAAAGGCTGGAAACAGAGTTCCCTCCTTTCCAGAGCTGGGGAAATTGGAGCTGAGTTTTGCGGACAGGAGTCTGATAATTAGAAATGTCTGGGAGGAGGGCTGATGCTGTGTAAGCCATTTTGTGATAATGAAGGCCAAGGACGCTGCAGAGATATCTGCCATGACATCATTTAGCTGCTGAACCAGCTAGATTTTATTTAAGCCACTTATGTTGAGTTTTCTGTTATTTTTAGTAAAATGAATTCCTATCTCCAGAGAATTTAGTTCCCTAAGAAGGGTTCTTAAAGTAACAGACTCTAAAATATGGACTTGGCTGAGTAGAGGAGTTAGGACAGCAGGCAGTGAGGACCTAGGCTGGTGGTAACAGTGGGAGGGTTGGTCAAATCATTATCAGTTATGTCTTGGGACCAAGAATATGTAACAATAACAAGGAGGAGAAATGTTTAGACAAATCTCAGGTTTTTGATGTGTGTTGGCTGCTTGTTACCACTGAAAATAAGAGGATTGAAAGGATACACCATCAACATGAAGTTGGTATACTTTTATTAATATCAAGTAAAATACACTTTAAGCCAAAAACAACACTAGAAATGGATTTACTTCATATTGATACGTAGTTCAATGCACCTAGAATATGTAACAGTTATAACAATTCCAATTCTAAACTTATACTGCCTAATACAGGCCTAGTATTCAAAATGTATAAAACAAAAAGTGAAGGAAGTGATTTGATGAAAGGGGAAGGGGCACATGATAGATCAGGCTGCCAACAACTGAACCCAGTGATCAATCTTAGCATTATGAAAAGAAATAAGCAAACCTTATATGTATATTCTAGAAGAAAGTATCAATACTACCTATGAGGTAATCTTGCCAAAAATTTGGACCTCAATCTGATCAAGGCTCTAGAGAGTTCATAGGAAATATAGAGTACAAAGGAGCAGGTAAAGCATAACCAAAGGATTTAATCATGAAACTTTAAAAAAAAGATTTTATTCATTTGACAGAGAGAGAGTGAGAGAGGACAGCAGGGGGAATAGGAGAGGGAGAAGTAGGCTCCCTGCTGAGCAGGGAGCCCAGTGTGGGACTCAATCCCAGGATTCCCGGATCATGACCTGAGCCCAAGACAGTTGCCTAACCGACTGAGCCTTCCTGGAGCCCAATATCAGGCTCCCTGCTTGGCAGGAAGCCTGCTTCTCTCCCTCTCCCACAACCCTTGTTTGTGTTCCTTCCCTCGCTGTGTCTCTCTCTGTCAAATAAATAAAATCTTTTAAAAAGGGCTACTTTCCCTAATATAACCCCATTTTAGGATGACTCCTTTATCTGACTGTGGAAAGCTGTCTCTATAAAATGCTAATGTGTTTGGGAGGCTTCAAAGTTTATTGGCTAAGCCGAATTATGAGATAACCGTTCTGGTGGAAAGTAACAAAAAGTAGGGAGGATGTCAAAGTGGGATTGGGACCTCCTTGAGTAGGAGGACTTTAGAAATGAAAAAAAGAGCACTGAAAAGGACAGGGGGGCGGGTCATGTAAACAATTTGTCTACATAATATCTTGTCTTTGAGATCTGAAAGACAGTGTTCAGGAAAAGTACTTTTGAAATAAAGTGTTGTAGTTCAATAAATTTTTTTTTTTTTTTTTTTTTTTACTGTTTGCCAATTATTCCTTACAGATAATTTGTAGAGAGCCCTCAAGGTGATCTGTAAGTTGCGTCAGAGTTTAAGGACTCCTTGATGTGAGGGATTTCCTATTCCTTTTCCAGGTTGCTAAGCCAATCCCATAGTAATTCAGTCTTAATTATTTATTTATTTAGTATTTCAGTTTTTAAAAAGATTTGATGTCGGAGTGGTACAGTCAGTTAAGCCTCTTGGTTCCAGCTCAAGTCCTAATCTCAGGGTCCTGAGATCCGGCGGGATGGGACTCCACGCTTCAGCGTGGGCTCTGCTTGAGATTCTCTCTCTCCGTCTGCCCCCACCACTCTCTCTCTAAAATAAATCTTTAAAAAGGATTTTGTGGAGAATATTTTCAAAGGCGTAAAAATTCTTCACCAAATTGTTCCTCCTTATTTCCTCTCAAACCCGCTATTCACTTCCTTGGAAGAACATGGTGCTTTAGTGCCACCCAAAGTGGGCGCAGACACCCAGAACTATTGATTTTTTCATCGCAGTCTCTTAAACGCCAATTTTGGCACTTCTGGGGAATCCGCGACGTCCGGCCACAAAGTCAGCGAAAAGTTCCGTACAAAGAAATAAGCCCTGTTCTGTGCGTCCATAATATGCAAACCATTGCAGTCCCTTGTCATTTGTTACCTTACAAGGAGACCTACGAGGCCTGGGGAAGGCAAGAGCCACCAGGTCTGTGCCTGCAGTAAGCCGAGCGGCGATGGCTGCCCTAGGAGACTGAAGCTTTCTCCCGCCCGGAGCAGGCGGCCAGGTGGAAGCGCGTGCCCTGCGCCTCCGCCGCCATTCCCGGGCCGGCCAATCGGGAGGCGGGCGGGAGGGGGCGCGGCCGGTGGGGGCGCGGCCGGCGGGGGCGGGGCCGCTTTCGCTCCTCGGAGGTCGGTTAGTCAGCGCGCTGGGCTGGCTCCTCTCGCCTCCCGCAGCCATGGAGCGGCTGACCTTGCCTTCCCGCGGCGCCGCGGCGGTGGACGAGTACCTGGAGTACCGGAGGTGAGGCTGCTGCTCGGCGGGGCCAGGAGAACCCAGGCAGGCCGCGTCCGCCTCGCCGGAGGAGCGCGGGGGGCGCGGACAGGCGCCCGGCGCCCGCCACCTGGGGCTCCGGGAATCCCGGAATCTGTTGTCCGGCCGCTGGGGGGAGGTTTCGTTATCTGGATTTAAGTTTCGTCTTTTTGTAGTTAAATATTGTAATGACATGTAGTTCCAATAAGTCTCTTCCGAGGCTGTTTAAGAGGTCTCCCGCTTCGACTCCTTCCAAGGCGGATTATTAACTCTTAGATTTATGCAGAGGTCCAACTGTTTTTTCTAAATGGCTATCGAAGAGTTCACACTGAGTACTCTGGCCTTATAAGAAATAGCAGACGTCGTTTGCATGCTAGTTTAGTAATAGGGTATGTCGTGAACTTCCAGACGCGTTCTCAACCCCGAGGTGCTGGTTTTAGGAGAAAGACTGGTGTATTTTCGACGGTTCCGGAGAAACTCCTCTTACGGAAATGGAAACAGAGCTGCCGCTTTGGCTCGAGGACGCCACTCGCTGTCCTGGGCCCTGACAAAGCCTGATGCACCTGCGGAGACATGTAATTTTCCCCCGTCTCCCAAGAAAGGTTTTTGGCAGTTGGGAGACTGGGTGAATGGGAATTCCTGGAGAGGTTATAGTAGGGGGATGTGGGGATGAGGGCTCCAGGGGTGACGGGGTCCGGGAGGAGGTGTGGGGGCGATTGTTGCGGGTGGTGGTGCGGGGGGGGGGCCCGGGGAGAACTTGTGTGTATATGCGGGAAGTGAGGCAGTCACTGCTCCGCCTGGGAAATCCCAGCGGCCTGGAAAACCTGAGCGAGAGGGGCTCCTCTGCTTAAAGGTGGTCGCCCCAAATCACCCAGGGTTGTTAGCGCAAATAGATTGCTTCACTGACCTTCACTCCTTCTGACTGTCTCGGTCGTATAGTTTTGGGTAACAGCTAGAGATGTTTGGTAATTCTGAGCCAACTAAGAGTGGGGATCTTGATGGGTCAGGCCTCATCCCCTGGTCAGGTGGGTCCCGGTAAGGCCATGAGTCCTGTACCCAGGACAGTTTCCACCCAGCGCTCACTGAGGGCTGGGCCGGTTTCTTTAGCCTCCAAGTCTCCAGGGCTTTGTGTTGACTGATAACGTAGATATTTAGATGTTTAGATACGTGGGTTGTGGGTCTCTGCTATGGTCTCTTGCCTGGTCCAGAAAATGTTAAGACCTGGTGGAAAATTATTTTTGCAGCTTGTTAGTAATGCACATGCTCAGGCCCACTACAGACCCTAAATTAATCTGAATCTGCATTTGAACTAGATCCCCTGGGGATTCTGTAACTACTGTAAAGTTTGAGCTGTGCTGGTTTGGTAGTCAAGCACAAATGATCTCCATTTTTAAAGACCTGTGTTGATCTTTTTTTTCCAGTACCTACTGATATATTACATGGTACCTATTATAATGTGAAATGATACAAAACTTTTCTCAGAATAAAATGCCCTTTGGGTTTTTTTTTGTTTTTTTTTTTTTTTTACTATTGTGTATCTAAGTTATTTAAGTAAGGAAGAAGGTTGTGATGGTTTCATAGCTTCTGAATTGGTTTTATTTATCTGTCCCAGCTAAAAGCTTGAAAGTATGGGAAAAAGTACGGATTGCACAAAAAATTAAGTAGCATTCTACAAACAACATCTTTCATGGCTTTTAAGGGGTGATATTTTCAAGGAGAAATTTCTTTAATTTTGAACAAATTCTTTTACTTGTGCTTTCTTTTTCTCTAGGGATGCCAACTTTTAATTTCTTAAGGAATGAAGAAATAGTGGTGGCTTAATTGTTCCCATAAAACTTTGAAGTTAAAGTTTTGGAATTAAAGGATGATTACTCAATATATATGTGGGTTTGAGCTTGTGTAGATCCAAAGGTATTTGTGGGTTTAAACTCCTGGCCAGGATTTGGGTTCACATTACCCATGTTGTCTTCTGCACTGATGTTTTTTGTACTATTGTTTTTCAGGGGGAGTACTATTTTTAAGGAGGAAA